>NC_057797.1:477512884-477813860 GCF_018294505.1 Triticum aestivum | reverse complement strand
TCCCCACCCCACCGCCCAATGAACGCCCCCAACTGCCGGTGACTGCCAACCAGAGGTCTCATGACTTCGAATACCCACCGACCACTAATTTATTACCATTTATGTCCTTCATGTACGCACTGACGGGTGGGCCCTATGGTAATGTGCGCTACTGAATGTGGACCGTTTGACTGGTCAATTGATCGTGTTATCAACAAATTACGGAGCTGTATGGTGAGCCAGTGACTGTATGATCACCCTAAAATGTACTCCTATTTTATTAACACAGTACGAACTCAAACTACCATTTCTTTCTTTCATATACGGGCTGACAGGTGGGCCCCACGGTTACGCGCCCCGATGGTGCAACACTAGTTGCGCCGCATGGAACATTTGACTGGTCAATTGATTGTGTCATCAACAAAATACGGAGTTGTACGGGTGAGCCAGTGACCGTATAATCATGATATGTATTTGTTTAACACGGTACAGACGCAAGGGATCATATATACGCACAAGCACTCACCGCTATAAGCGCACACACGCGAACCCTACCCCTATGAGCACCTTCGAGAGAGTGGGCCAGCATATATGATCTTGAGATTTTACAAAGTCACCATAGGTGCCTCGTAGTCGAGTGGAACGTCTCCTCCCACTGAATGTACGTCACCGGAAAATACTGAAATTAACGCAAGATAAATGCGAGCACCGGGACTTTAACCTTGGTGGGCTCGAGAAACCACTGTCCTCTAACCATCCAACCACATGTTGGTTCGCACGACAAAATGTATGTGGTGACCGTGATGAGCTTATTCTGAAGTCCAGTGACCATATCGTGCTTTCGCTTCAAATACAATGACCGTAAGTGTCGTCAACAAAATACGGAGCACGCATCAAATGCAAAGTCCGTCAGTGTCATCAACAAAATATGGAGACGTATCGTGAGCTAGATACCGTTGTACTATTGTATATGCTTATTTTCTTAGTGGCTGATTACGTGTGTGGTGTGGTGGGCACATCATTTCAAGTTGTGGTGGGTCAACATGAAGACTCATGGGTCGGTTCCATCCTGCGCCACATATAGGTTGGACCGAGACGTGTTATACGAAGACCCATGTGGAGGACTCGGTGTACAACACGAAGCTACAAGAGTCGCGGAGGACTGTATCCCCACTGGTGATAAGCCGACTATATATGATTTGTAACCCTAGGCCCTTAGTATGTTATACAAGCTTGGGGGCTAGTTCGTCGATAGTATACACACACGCACAATGCCTGGTATTCACGTGTACTTTTTACACACCCCTATCACTAATATACAGTACCGGGAGTAGGCTCTTTCTTCAACTGCAATTGAATTCTAGCATGTGCATGTGTTTATTTCATATTATCAATCCATAGAGTGAGAGCGGTTCGAAATACAGGCAATGGATGCTTTTGCATTTCATATATAAACATTAATTACTGCACTCCATGTTGTTAGTGTGAAGCACTTTATACATTTGTCACTTGCATGGATACATTCCAAATTGCTAGCTATGAAATAGAATACATGTCGAATTCAACATAAAGGGGGTTTCGAAGATTCGAATTCATAGGAAGTGCATTCATCTATTTGAACCCGAGATAATGGCATTTGTAAGTCAGATGTAAAAGGGGGCATCAATCTTTGTTGTGAGTTTGAACATGCTATATATATTCATACGCATATCTAACTTTTTTTTTGCAACCAAGGAGATTATATCCGGAACCATGCATGAACTGACGTAAGTTGCATATTTTTTAATATATACTCGTTTACAATGTATATTCAAATGTACCCCCTCCATTCCAAAATAATCATAGCTTTAGGATTTTCAAGAGTAAAGATTTGTGAAGTTTGACAAATCCTGAAAGTTCAATTCAAGAGAACCGAAAACGTTAAGGCCTTCTTTGGTTCATAGGATAGGAATTTTATAGGAATAGGAAAATCATAGGAAGTGAGATGACATGCATGTCAATTCCTATAGAGAAAGAGATGTCATTTGGTGCATAGGATAGGATTTTTTCCATCGAGTCTAGGCTAATGTTTTTTCCTCCAAAACGTGAAGGATTGATTCCTATCCTACATAGGAATAGGAATCCATTCCTACAAACCAAAGGGCTTCAAAGGAATTTTTCCTTTGCAAATCCTATCCTATTTCCTACAAAAATCCTACAAACCAAAGGAGGCCTAATGCTTCTGCTCCCAAATATTGAATGAAGCGCCAAATAGGCCTCTGGTCACCCGAAACCGCACGAGACTAATGTTTTGGTGGTAGGAAATTACTGTCCTGACTCTGGCCCGTGTAGCCTATCGGCCCAATGTCCAAAGGTCTAAACCGGGGTAGGTTTGTAACTTCACCAAGATGCCAGAGAAGCATTCATACGTCGTGGGCGCCTACCCATGCGCTCGGCCGAAATCTATCCCGCCCACATTTGGGACACCTGACATGACTGTGCTACCCCCAACCCGCAATATATCCGAAATTTTAGATGGGGGGAAAGTTTGTAACTTTCCCCAAATTTCAAACAAGCGCGTCTCAAACCGAAACATTGTTCCCCCTTAGTTCCCGCCTCCCTCCATTTCCCCATTCATACTCTGTGGGCGCGAAAATGCCCTCTCCATCAGCCGCGAAACCCCAGCCTCCTCCATCCTCCACCCAATAGCAGCAAATCCACCGCCGCCCTCCTCCATCACGCCAGAGCCGGTACAACAACGTCGTCGTCCAACGCAACCACAACCGCAACGCCCTCAAGGACTTAGCAGCTGAAGCCGAGGCAGAGCTGCCTCCACGACATCGACGCCGACGTGCGCCGTACCAGAACCACTCCGACCACGCCGTCCTGCGCCTCACTGCTGTGGCTCCACTGTCGCAACCGTCCACCGCACCGGAGCTGTTCCCACTATGTCGTCGTTCGCCGCCTCAGATTTGCTTCCCCGCCGCCAACAGACAGCCACCGCACCACACTCAACAACTTGGCTATGGGTTCGTCCAAGGCTGCACCGTCCTCCACAACTTCTGGTTTCCGGCGAACAACAAGAAGATTGTCGGAAAAACAGAAGGAGGACACAACACTGCCAGGAGAAAGAGTTACTCCTCTTCCCTTATTCGTGCAAATATTACGTCTCCGCTCACACCGTATTCTCCCACGAAAGAAACTACTTGAGCGCTTCTTACTGCATCTTCTTCGTGATACTAAATGCACAAGGTTTCCTCCCTTTTACTATTTCACCTTTGCTAGAGGTCAGTAGCCTGCTTGGATTTCAATTCAGGGTCAGTCGAACCGCAATTAAAAGAAGCAACACCCGCTTAGGCGCGCGGAGCACCTAGTCTGCCTGTTCCCCGGGGAAGCGGCGCATCGGTGTCTATCATAGGGGTGTGGGGCGCAGGAGCTGCTTGCGCCCGATCTGGAGGTCGGTGGTTCTTGAATGGATGGCCGGGGGCGGTGCCAAGCACGGCGGTGCGGTGAGGTCGAGGGGAGGGCGCAGGCAGGGGAGGAATACTGGGCCGGTGGTCGCTGGCATTTCAAGGAAGATCGTCAACACTGACTCGCTGGAGGTAGATGAAGGTGATTTGCCCGTTCTTTGTACATCGGACGATGCAGAAAAAATGGACTGACCTATTTTCTATCAGTCGACTATTATTTTCATAGAATCCTGTAGTAATTTAGTGTGCCATGCATGTTGTAGAGCTATCATATGTCTCCCGTCATTTATTTCTCACCGACCCGCTATCTGCTACCTTTACACTTTACTAATTGTGCACACACTTCACCCATACTCACACTATTGTTTTTTTATGCATGGGTATTTCAGACTTTGACGTAGTGTTGATGAATGCAGAAAAGAAAAGACAGAAATCGCTCCAGTGTAATTTGAAGATGAGCACTAAGCGTTCCAGTGCTCTAACGGGTGCAGTGTCAGCAGTTGGAGACAGTAAACTTAGCTCTGCAGTTGATGATCTCAATTGCCACACACAACCATCCCAGGTGCTTGCTTTAACTTCACGCTGTCAAATGTGGTTGCATGTTGCATATGGTGTCTAGCTTGTATTGCTTCCAATTTGGTTAAATTGCATCTGCTTACTTTACACATTATACCTTTGATAATTACATGCCTTCCTATTTTTGATACATACTACATATGTCTATTAACCATGTTCGTACATCAAACTAATGCTCTTTTGTATCCCTCGTCAATCACTTATGATGAGATAGTCACCCGGGTGGGTTTCTGTGAGACGCCATACTCGTTTAAAGAGTGAAGTGTCATCCTCCCCACATGATTCTCAAGAAACAGCAAGGCTAAATGAAGATAGTCAACATAGCTCTCTAGTTGATCACCACAATTCCCCCACACCACCATCGCAGGTGCTTGCTCTTACTTGGCAGTGTGATATGTAGTGTTTGTCTTACATGAAAGTAGTGTTCGTCAGTATCATGCATCAATGAGTTCTGAAGAGCAAATTTTATTCCTTTTTCTTGTGGGTTTGACTTGACAAGGCAAAATCAAGAAAGAGGAAGGAAAAGAGTAAGGAAGGCGATGATGGTGGTCCTCTGCAGCAACGTAAACGGAGCATCTGTACCGATTCTCCTTGTACTGATAGTGCATTACAAGGTCCAAGTCTCCGCTCCCCTACTCCACCATCCAAGGTGCTTGCTCTAACTTGGCAGTGTGATATCTGGTTGCATGTTGCATATGGTGTCTAGCTCGTATTGCTCCTAATTAGTGTAAACTGCATATGCTTAGCTTACACATGATACATGTGAATATGACACGCTTTCCTGTTTTTGGTACATACTATATCTTATGATAAGGCACCTTTAAGTCGCCACTGTGATATTGGTTGTGTCTTGCATATTGTCGGATTTCGGGTTCTGGCAGACCCTTGAGGTTCGAACACTGGGGTGCGCACGGAGATTTCGCCTCCTACCTACCTGCACCACTCCGCCATGCTAGGATCTAAAACTAAGGAAAGAACAACACAAGAGACACAGGGTTTATACTGGTTCGGGCCACCGTTGTGGTGTAATACCCTACTCCATTGTGTGGTGCGGTGGATTGCCTCTTAGGCTGATGATGATGAACAATACAAGGAAGAACAGCCTCGCGAGGGTCTGTTCTTGGCTGGGGCGATGAAATGCTCAGTGGAGTTCAGTCACCTTCTCTCTCTCTCTGCCTCCAGCCAACCGACCGAACCCCCTCTCTCTGTGGGTGGCTGGTCCTATTTATAGAGGCCCTGGTCCTCTTCCCAAATATCGAGTGGGAAGGGAGCCAACAATGGCGGGCTAATTTGAAGGGGGACAACTAGTATCAGCTATCCTGACAAAAGTGGTCTTCGTCTGCGCAAAGCTCTGGTGATGACGCCATATTGGGCTCCACAATGACCTCCGTCTCGTAGTCCTCCTGGTCTTGGTCTCGTTGCACCGAAATGGCAACCTTTGCCTGATGCCTCGGTACTCCGCGACTGCGCTTGCCCCCTTTGCACCAAAGAGGAAAGGAGGACGCTACGCGGGCTGGCACCCGCCTGGCGCCCTGAGTTGTCATGGCTTGCGTCACGGGCACCTCGTGAGGTACCCTGCCTTGATCTCTCCGCCTCCTCGTGAGCCAGCCTGACGAGGCCGTGCCTGAGGAAGCTCCGCGTCGTCCGCCCCGCGAGGCTTGGCCCCTTGCGAGGGTCTTGGGTTTGTGTTGGTGAAGATGGGCCGTGCTGGGCCCCCCTTTGAGCCATGCCGCAGGCCGCAGGCAGGCAAGTCTGGGGACCCCCGTTCCCAGAACACCGACAGTAGCCCCCGGGCCCAAGGCGCGCCCGGACTTGGCCGTGCAGGGAGGCGGAAGGGCAAGAGCGAAGCGCCGCGGGCCCTAACAGCCTACGGCCTTAGGCGCCGCGCAGCGGTTGATTGGTCGTGGGCGGCACTGTTCCCCCACGCCCTCCTTATTTTGTGCCACGCTAGGCGGACCCGTAGTCGTACACAGCCATTCCCTTTTTTGTTGCTCGAGTGCCCTCTGTCCTCCTTCCGCTCGAACTCCGGCTTCTGTTTTCAACCTGATCTCGAACCTTCCCCCCCCCTTCCCATCGCCATGGCTCTGACGAAGAAGGGGAGAGGGAAGAAACCCATGTCTCCGCCTTGCCCGACGCCGTCGGCGGCCCCTGCCGAGGGCTTGGGCAAGGTCAGCTTGGCTCTGGCCACCATCTTCAATGAATGCGGGAGGACGACGGCCTGGCCCGCGTCCCACTTCTCCATCAACAGGACAGCCACCAAGGTCCCGTATCTTGCCGACGCCCTGTGGGCGGGTCTGGTTCCTCCCTTTTCTGATTTCTTCAACGCCGTGCTTTCCCACTATCAGATCCACATGATGCATCTGGGTCCTGAATCCATCACCCTCCTTTCTGTCTTCGCCTTTGTTTGCGAAGCTATGGTGGGCATCCCTCCTTCGGTTGCCTTGCTGCGCCACTTCTTCTCATTGCATCTTGTCGACCCTACCCAATGTTGGGCTTGCGTGAGCTTCGTTGCCGCGCCTGAGACGGCGGCCTCTGGGATTGACTTCAAGCTCCCCCTGCCCGCGGTTGGGTTCCGCGAGCAGTGGCTGTATGTGGACGCAGGGGTGCCCAGCCCCCTGCTATTGGAGCCGACCTCACCTGCCGTCCCCAATTCGGGCTGGGGCCAGGAGACGCTTGAGAGCCCCCGGCTCGTCTTCGTCTGGCGCCGTTTCGCGCTCTTGAGGTCGCTTGGCATGACAGCGCCCAAGGTGGTGAAGGAGTTCCTGCTATGCCGTGTTGCTCCTCTTCAACGCCACTCTCGCCGGATGTGGGCCTTTCGTGGGCGCGAGGATCGTATGAGGCTCCAAGAAGAGGACCTGACTCCTGAGGTGCTGAGGACGGCGCTCTTGACCTTGGCTGGGGACCCCAACCCCGGCAGCGTCCGGCAAGGAGGGGCCGTGCTGTACCTCTGCCAGAGCAGGGGCGACTTTGTGAAGCAGATGCCTGTCTTTGATGAGTGGGGGACACACCCCGCCGGCCTTCAGGGGCCTCGCGAGAACCCAGTGGTGGTGACTGCCCTTCCAGTCGGCCAAGGCGACTCATCCTCGAGTGGCGGAGTAGGAAGGCACGAGGCGCCAGAGGCCGAGGGGGCTCTCGGCGCGGTGACAGCACCGGGCGAGGCTCATGAGGAAGCAGCTCTTGGGGCCCGTGCCGTTGAGGCTGAGGGTGACGAGCAGCTTCCCTCAGTGCCTGCGACTGGGGCCCCTGAGGCTCCAGCTGCGTCTCTTGAGGAGGCGATTGGCAGCGCACGTCAGGCAGGCTCCCCTGCCGCAGATCGCCTTGACGCTCCGTCTTCGTCGAAGGTTGATCCATGCGCCCAACTCTTGGGCCGGTTCCGCGTGGACTTTGGGGCTCTCCGGAGGAGAAGGGAGGCCCTAGGCGACGATTACCCTTGTCGCCTGCTGAAGCATAGGAAGTACTTCGCCACTGATGAGTAAGCCTTCTCCTTTCCCGGCTCCTGATCCTTCTGTTACTTGTACTGACCCTTGCTCCGCAGGCCCCTTCCAGCCGAGCTTGCAGAGACGACTGAGGAGCCGTCCCTCTTGACCTCGCCCCCTCCACCGTCCTCAAGCGCTCCGAGCAGCGGAGCCCTTGTGGTGAGGGCGATTGAAGAGGCGAACCATCCCGAGGCATATCGTGGCCCCGCGCACCTCGCGATCCTCCTTCGCGGGCCTTCTCATGGCATAGCTAGCCTGCCATGGGCTTCTCGCCTGGTCGTGGACTGCGGTTGGCTGAGGCGTTTCCTGCGCTCTTCTCCTAAGGACGGGCTAGCCCCAGGCCAGGCTTCTGACGCGGCGTGCCCGGCCGTCCCGAGGGTGCCAGCCCCCAGCCCCCAGCCCGGAGGGGGAGTGCTGACTCGCGGCCCCCGGCGCTTGCTTGGGGCAGATGGTGGTGTGGAAGACGTGCTCGAGCGCGCTCGGGAGCGTCGCGCTCTCCGCCAAGGATTCCTTTGAAGGGCGGCTGATGCAGTGAGCCTGCTTGGTGAGGAGCTTGCTGATGAAGACGCGCGCCTTGAGGCCGAGGACCTGCGCCTGGCTGCAGAGAGGCGCGAGCTGGAGGGCGCCATCGCCCTTGCATGCCGTCAGCGTGATCTTGATGAAGCAGAGGCCAAGGTGTCGCTGGTGGCCTCTCGGGAGGCCCGGTCTCGGGCCGTTGAGGAGGCTCGGGAAGCTGATCGGCGGCGAACGGCTGTGGAGGAGCGGGCTCGGGAGCTTCTGGCCTGGTGCCACTCGCTGGAGGAGCAGGTGGAGCTGCGCGAGGCACCCCTCGCGTCAATGAAGGTGGCCTCTGGCAACTCAGCAGAGCTCCAGAAGCATGAGGAGGCGCTGACGCTGGAAGCCGCTGAACGTACCCATGAGTACGAGCGTCTGGAGACAAGGGAGCACTTGGTGACGCAGGCGGAGGATGATGTTGCCGCACAGGAAGCCCGCGTCCTGGAGGAGGTCGGACGTCGAGTGGCGATGGCGCGCTTGAACCTTGAGCACGAGTTCGAAGAGAAGATGGGGCTGATCTGGGCTGGAGCTGAAGGCAGGACTGCCGCCTTGAGGGCCAAGCTGGCGGAGGCGGCGCGGCGGGCCGATGCTTCCCGGGCCTCCCATGAGGTGGCGCGAGGTGAGTTAACCACCTCCCAGGCTGAGGTGCTCCTTCTTCGCCAGCGGGTGGAGGAGGCTGAGGCCGTCGCGCGCCAGAATGCGGACGAGATACGTCAGCGGCGGATCTTGGAGCATGAGCATGGCCCCATGCTTGCCACTCTCTGGGAGAGAGCCAACACGGCCTTGGGCAACATCTGGGAGGAGGCCGTCGGCAAGCCGCACGCAGTTAACTACGCGAGCAATCTTCAGTTCTTCACTGATGTGGTGACGTAGCTGGAGGCGCGGTCGACCAGGGCTGACAGGTTGGTGGAGGAGAGGAGCCGTGCCCTGCTCAGGCGCGCCTTTTCCCGTGTCTTCAGCCACCTCCGGAACATGGATCCCCACTTTGATTTTGACGCCTCCATCGCCCTAGTCCCCCAGGCCGTCCGAGGCGAGCTGGCGCACTGGGTGGAAGACAATGTGGACGCTCTTATCAGGGCCTTCGCCTCGGACTACGATGATGTGATCGTGGCGGCTGACGAGGGCGGCGTGATGGACGGCTCTGGTGGTGCTCCTGAGGACGCATTAGGGGATTCATCTGACTGATTGTGCATCGTTCCTGCTTCCTCACCCTGCATGAATAGAACTCAGGTTTTGGCCTGATAGCTGTGAGAGCATTTTGGAGGGGGAGCCCCTCATGTAAAACTTGTGTTTATCGTATCAGTAGAAGCTACATCGCCCATGCGCCCGCGCCAAGTGGATGGCTTAAGCGACACACTGGTCGGCTTAGTTCTACCCTTTGTCCTGTGGCTGGGCCCTAAGGCAGCCCGCGGGGGTGTGGTGTACTGAGTGTCCCTGATTGAATCCGCTCAGGCATCGTGCCAGTAAAACACACCTCCTGATGAGGACACGGCGGCGGCAGTCTGGGCTGGCGCGCCCAAGAGGACCCCTGACCGTGGTCGCGAGGGCTTCGCGAGGCGGAGGGCGGCTGAGGCCGAGTGGGTAACCAAAACGCCGAGAAATTGCTCGACGAGGACGTAGCACCCCTTCCCAAACACACGCAAATCACCAAAATTCGAATCCAAACTTGAAAATCGCAGCGGGGGGAAGAGCGACAGACAACAATGGGCCGAAGAGCAAAACGAAAGCAAAAAAGGCCCGTCCCAGCCCTATGTCTAGTTTTGGACGTCTTCTCACCAGTGCGGAGGCTAAGTGCTGGCGCTCTGGGCCGTGGGAGGGAGCCCCAGGGCCTGAGGCCGGCACACCTGAGACTCCGGGGCGTGTACAACCCACCATTATTACGTGAGAGTGTCATGGGGCGGCGAGCTTCATAGGCACTAGGCCTTCTTCACAGGAACAAGCCTTGCTTCATATCGCCAGATGAGGGCCCCGCCTTGCGCTACACTCTAGTGCCATCAACGACGATCGGAAACCAGGACGCCGCCGATGGGGTAGAGCGGTCGCCAGCGGTGCCCCGACGACCACGGGTCCTCCGCCGGGGGCAGGCCCTAGGGCACCTCCCCTGCGGAGGGCCTACCTCCTGAGAACACCTTGCTGCGAACGCCGCGGTGGTGATGTCGAATCCCTGCCCCTCTCCTGCAGCCCCTGCCCCTCCTCCCAAGGGGTAGGAGACTGTGGGAGCGGGGCAGCTGCCCGCTGCGACAACTTGCACCTCCTGCGATCCAGCGTGCCCAGTGGGACCGTCCCGAGACTCCTGGAAGGGCTCAGCTTCTGGCGCCTCGTCCCCCCAGCTTGGTCTGAGGAGCGAGCCTTGTTCGCCTCGTGTGGGGGTCCTTGGTCCATCATGGGGGCACGTATTCCTCTGGCGCCGCACCCGAAGGCCATGCCGTAGTGCTTGCGGGCCACGCCGGTCCTGCCTGACGCGCCTACCGTGGGTGCAGCGCGGCTGTCCATTTGGGGCGCGGTCGCGTCGAGTCCTTCTTCTTTGCGGACCAGGAGCAGGGGCTTGCACCACCGCCGGGTCCGGTGGTGACAGACTCGCAGGTGTTGGAGTAGCCTTGGAGCCCATGGGTGCGCGCGGGGCCCCCGCGCGGCCGCTGTGGGTTGGAGATGGGAGCTGGGGTGCAGAAGGGGTGGCCCCCGAGGCGGCGAAGCCCAGGAGCTCTGCCACCCGCTCCAGCAGCACGTCGCGGCTGCCCTCCAGCAGTCTGCACTGCAGCAGCTCTCGGGCCACCGTGAGCGCGGCCCTCGAGTTCGCTTGCTCCCGGCGGGGTGTACGGTGTCATGGTCGCGGCGTGATTGGAGGCCCTTGCTGCCGACCGCGCCTGCCGCGGTGTGAGAGCTGTCAGCAGCCTGTCCGCATCGCCCGCGGCCCGTAGCGCCCTGCGGACCCGCGAGCTGCCTGGGCACGGGGTCGCCCGAGGCGAGGCAGCTCTGCGCGGGCGGGCGCATGCCGCCCATGGGGTCTGGGTTGCCCCTCCTGGTCACCGGCAATGGTGATGGCGATGCGATGGGGCACGGAGCGGTGGAAGACGAATTCCGGCGGCACCCCTACCTGGCGCGCCAAAATGTCAGATTTCGGGTTCCGGCAGACCCTGAGCTTTGAACACTGGGGTGCGCGCGGAGATTTTGCCCTCCTACCTACCTGCACCCCTCCGCCATGCTAGGATCTAAAACTAAGGAAAGAACAACACAAAGACACAGGGTTTATACTGGTTCGGGCCACCGTTGTGGTGTATACCCTACTCAAGTGTGTGGTGTGGTGGATTCCTCTTGGGCTGATGATGATGAACAATACAGGAAGAACAGCCCCGCGAGGGGTCTATTCTTGCCTGGGGCAATGAACTGCTCAGTGGAGTTCAGTCACCTTCTCTCTCTCTCTGCCTCCAGCCAACCGACCGAACCCCTCCTCTCTGGGGTGGCTGGCCTATTTATAGAGGCCCTGGTCCTCTTCCAAATATCGAGCAGGAAGGGAGCAACACTGGCGTGGCTATTTGAAGGGGGACAGCTAGTATCAGCTATCCTGACAAAGCTCTGGCGATGACGCCGTCTTGGGCTCCAGCGATGACCTCGTCTCGTAGTCCTCCCTGGTCTTGGTCTCATTGCACCCGAAATGGCAACCTTTGCCTGACGCCTCGTACTCCGCGGCTTCACTTGCCCCCTTTGCAAAAAGAGGAAAGGAGGACGTTGCGCAGGCGGCACCCGCCTGGCGCCCCTGAGTCGTCATGGCTTGCGTCACGGGCAACCTCGTGAGCCAGCCTGACGAGGCCGTGCCTGAGGAAGCTCCGCGTCGTCCGCCCCGTGAGGCTTGGCCCCTCGCGAGGGTCTTGGTTTGTGTTGGTGAAGATGGGCCGTGTTGGCCCCCCTTTGAGCCAACGCCGCAGGCGCAGGTAGGCCAAGTCTGGGGACCCCCGTTCCCAGAACACCAACACATATGATTTATAGCATGTACTGCTTCTAATTGTTAAAAACGCCATACAGTTTGAACTTGGCAGAGTGATATTGGTTGCATCTTTCATATGGTGTCTAGCTTGCAGTGCGCCTTCTGCTTAGTTTACCACATCATAGGTGTGAATATGTCAACCATCTGTTTTCCATACATATTCCATCCTCGCATCATGTGTTGCCTTTCATCCTAGTAGTGTTCGTCAGTATCATGCATGAATGAGTTCTGAAGAGCGAATTTCTATTCCTTTTTCTTATCGGTTTGACTTCACAATGCAAAATCATTACAGCTGAAGGAAATTAGTTCGGCAGTGGATGATGGTGGTCCTTCGGAGCAACTCAACAGGGGGTCCTACAGATTCTACTCCTCCATCCTCCCAACAAGATTCCGCAAGACAACACAGGCTGGACAGTCAACGTAGTTGTGTAGATGATGAGCACATCTCCCCTACTCCACCATCACAGGTGCTTGCTCTAACTTGACACTATTTATGTGGTTGCATGTTGCGTATGATGTCTATCTTGTATTGCTTCTCACTTGAATTGCATCTGCTTACTTTACACATAATGCCTGTGAATATGACACATGTTCCTATTTCTAGAACATACGTGTACATGATGAGCACATCTCCCCTACTCCCACCATCACAGGTGCTTGTTCTTACTTGGAACTGTTATACGTGGTTTGCGTTTTCCGTATGATGTCTATTTGTATTGCTTCTGATTATGTTGAATTGCATCTGCGTAGCTTACAACTTATACCTACAACGGTCACTTACCCATAAGACACATTTAACTTGGACTGTGATGTAGTTGCATCTTGCATTGTCTTCTAGCTTTGTACTGCTTCTAATTTCTTGAAATGGCACTTACGACGAGACACTTTTTACATGATAGAGTGATATTGGTTGCATGTTCATATGGTGCCTCAGCTTTCATTTCTTCTATTTTGTTTGAAATGCCTCCCGCTTATTGTTTTTCATACATATTCCATCCTCCCTATCATACGTGTGAATATGAAACGCTGTCTTTTTATGTATATATTCCATCCTCCTATCCTGCGCTTGCCTTACATCAAAGTAAGTGTTCATCTGTATCATGCATCAACCAGTTATGCAGAGCTTAATTTTATTCATCTTCTTGTTGGTTTTGACTTCATAAGCAATATCAGAAAATAGGAGGGAAAAGAGTAGAGTTAGGAGATGTTGGTGTCCTCCGCCACCGACGCAAACAGAGGACCTCTCTAGATTTGCCACTGCTACTGCTACATGAAGTTGGAAGTCCCAAGTCTACATGAATGAGTTTCATCTCCCGTACTCCAACCATCGCAGGTGCTTGCTCTTAAGTTGATAGTGTGATAATTGGGTATTCATGTTGCATATGTTGTTAGCCTGTATTTCTTCTATTTGATTAATTGCACCTACTGAGTTATATGTTATACATGTGCATATGATATGGCTTTCTGTGTCTAGAAATACACTGCATCTATTCTATCATACCATGTTCTTACATCCAAAGTACTGCTGTTGTGTATCCCGCATCAGTCACTCATGATTGGACGCTTTTAAACATGCAGTTTGATAGTGGTTGCATCTTGCATTGGTTTCTATGTTGTACTGTTCTAATTTTTCGAATTTTCACTTATGACAAGACACTTTTAACTTGGTAGAGTAATATTGGGTTGCATCTTTCATATGGTGTCTAGCTTGCAATTACTTCTATTTTCTTGAACATCCTTCTACTTAGTTTGCACATCGTAGCTGTGAATATGTCATGTCGTCCTATTTTCTTACATATTTCCATTCCTCATACAGTTGTCTTACATCAAAAGTATTGCTTGTCTGTATCATGCATCAATGAGTTCTGAAGAGTGATTTTATTCTTTTGTGTTGTGGGTACAGCTTGACATGGCAAAGTCAAAAAAGAGCAAGGAAAATAATATAGTAGGGAGTGCTGTTACTCGTCGGGTGAAACGGAAAAGGTTCTGCCGTCGAGATTCTGCTGGTACTTATAGTGCAGTAGAAGGTCCAAGTCCACCGGCTAAATCTACAAACACAGTATCACCTGCTCCACCAGCTGCAGCATCCGCTTCAACTGTACCAGCATCTCAACCAGTTACTCGTTCGTTTGCTCCGGAACTGGCCAGTTCCCAAGCTGCCTTCACACCTAACACTACTTCCGAAGCACTGCTGACACAACAGGACTTGGCAAGATCAGATGAACCTCATGAGCATCAACACCAAGACGGTACCTGACCGAGTCAAGTTGCAGTTGCATGCTCCTTTATATGTACTCTCACAGTTTGATGTACACTAACACTTTCCATATTCGTTGTTGAACTAGCACCACGGCGCAAGCGAAACAGACATCAGGGATAATGCTTGACAGATTAACAAAATCTAAAGGAGGAAGAATGGAGATCATTTTGAGGCAGGTTTAAAAAGGCCCGTGATGCTAAAGAGTCAGCAAGTTAGTATCAGAGGCAAGCCGTTGCTGTTAGGTGTCATGCATGTATCCTCCAACGTGGATCCAGTACGAGAATGAGAAAGACAATATGCAGTTTAACACCTTCCTTGACCATTTATCCATAAGTAATGTTATTAATCGCATTAGTAATTTGTTCTTGCTCTTCCCATACTTTCTAATTCCTCCTAATAAGACTCACATTCTTTTTCAACAGATGAGGTTCAAGTTGGATCCCGAAAGATGATGCAACTAGACAAGCATGCACTCATGTTTTTTCGTCTGCTCTCGACAGTATCGGTACCACCTTAGAAAATCTCACATTGAAGGCAGGCTAACAATGAAATCACCCAAACATCTCTAGTGGAATATATTACAGATGAAGACTGGACAAGCCCTCGTTAAACACTGGTCCGATCCAAAGTATCAGGTAGGCTATATGTATTGATCAGACCACATATTGAACTTGTATTTATGTATGTGCCTTACAAGTGTATCTTCTTCTAGGCTAACTATTTGAAGAACAAAACCAACCGTTCTAAAAGTGAAATTCCAACAGACCAACAGGATCTCGTAGCTATATTGCACACTGTGAGGCTCTTGTAAATAGCTGCTACTTCCTTCTTTTTTTGTGCCATATTATCGGTATCTATATTGACTGTTCCAAATACAGAGGAAATCATGTGCGGACCAAAAAGAACCTGAACCAAATTGCAGTGCAAATCTTCAAGGATTTCCACACCAGCAAGATGAAGGGCCATGAGCACACTAGTGCAAGCCGCTGTTGTAAGTCCTTACTCCTCCTGCCTTGAACTGATTGGTATTGTGATGTGTTCATTTAACTACTTGGTTTGCAGCCAATGTCAGTTACTACTATTCACTTTTATTCACATGTCTTAACGTATCATTTCACCTTACATGGTTTAAAAGAGATGAAGGATATTCTTTTGGTCTTGATGTGTAATCTAGTTGTTATGTTCACGTGCGCACACAATGACAAAAATAGCCTGTTTGTTTTATATCTGTTTGCCCATGATATGAATGATGTCATACTATGTTCATCCTACTTTAAACCATGTCTCTTTATCCTTAGATGTCAACGAATGTGAGGAAATAGACAATACAGTAGTCATGCTACATGGACATATGTTCTGAAAGTGATTTTATTATGTAGTTGGCACTACAATACATGCTATTGTATTACAGTAGTTCACCGAAATAAGTTATGTATAAATGTTTAACCTACTTTGTTTGTTTTTATCTCATTAGTAACTTATCTAGTACACTAATGCTACAAGTTCAAACTTTCAGGAAGCTATGGAACAAATGATTGAACAAACCACAACCACTTGAAGGTGACGAGGCTACTACAGGCACAATGTCACCTCTTGCTGCAGTGCGTTAGTATCTCTCCACTAACAGTGCAAAAAGCACCTTTCTGCATAATTCTGGGTTGGTTGTCAATGTAACCTCGTCCAAATCACCTACTGAACAAAATCTTCCTAACTAGACAGAGTGGTTATATTTGTGCTCCAGACACAAGTCCAATCCCTAATGGACGTTGTTTCGGAAACAAGAATAGTGGTTGAGAAATGTCGTCAAGATATGAATGGTTTTTGAATCCAGACTACCAGACATTCGCTTCGTTGTTCAAGAGCAATGGCGGAAAAAAGGTGGAGATCGTGCTGCTCCATCAGATTCTACAGCCTGAAACATTAGCACTTAGGTCAAATGATCTGTGCTTCTATACATCTGATGGTGCTTTTATCTAGAAGGACTGTAAACTTTATGCCAACAGGCCTTTGTTGTATGGTTGGAATTTATTTTGTTGTGATACAACATTTATGATGCTGCCTCAGGCTGTAGTAATTACGACACTATTTTTGTACTAGTATGCAAGCACGCGCAATGCGCGTCTTTATGTTGCAGAAGTGATTCTTGGGAATGTAAGTCATGAAAATTATTGACAAATAAAACCAAATGTCCATTGTGCATGTAATCGGAATTACAATAAGAAAGCTTCTCTTGTTCTTACGGAATCACTATCACATGAATATGTAATTTGCACAAAAATTGGAGGGTACCTATTGCGGAAAATACATTGATGAACCCACTTCAAAAACATAGTTCTAAATGACAAAAAGTCTGAAAAAGTACATATGAGCACACTTCGGAAAACACATTCTTAAAAAAGTATATATGAACCCACTTCGAAAAAACATTTCTGAAAAAAAAGTTGCAGGCATTCATCCCCACCATGTTATACGTGCAAATAGAAAAAATTCGTGGAAGAATTAAAACAATTTTTTGCTTTAGAAAAAAAGATGAAAAAACGTGTTGTGAAACACTATTTAGAAGCACTAAAAAATTATATTTTATATTGAGTCAAAATAAAAATGCAATTATTCTTAAAATTTTGTTTCCCGAACATATTTTGTGAAGATATACGCGTGAAATTTTGTTTTGTGCTTTGACATTTTCAAACATGCTTAAAATGCATTTTGAAAAAACGGGTTTATATATACCTAGTTTAGGTAGTGCAGACCCTACCAATTGCTATGTTTCATTATAGCATTTACTAAAGCATTCCACCCAGAACCAGAATGCGGCAGTGAGGCCATGTATCGTATGTGCATGCTGAAAAAGACGTACGTGGGCGTTGCACCTTGTTTGATTTTTTTACTTTTTATTTTTTATCCTTTCACTTTTTCACCTCCTGCCGGACTTGTTTCTCTGACCACACAGGCCATGTAGCTCTGCGGGTGTCAGTACTACTATAAAACAGTTGTTAGCAATGTGAATATGGCATGGTGATTGTTTGCTCGAACGAACTGACATGCAGCGGGTTCTTTACTCAAAGCTAACCCATTGATGTTTCTAGAACGACCCAGGCAACACCGAATGACACTGTAGCAGCGAATCCCTGCGCTATAAGCCATCGGATGGAGCCCAGCGAACGGTCAGAAATGCATTTCAATGCGTGAATTAAAACATTCAAACTCGTTACACTATATAGAAGTATAGATATAGTGTAGGTTTATCTTAGTAATGTATTCGGCTGAAACCTTCGTAGGAGCCCAACATGCGAACATTCGTCGGGCCCATTCCAATTGGGCTAAAATCGATTACGGGCCGAAATTGGCATGTAGCCCACTAAAAATATCTGGGCCTAAATCAGCATAAGCTTTCATATTTTTCTGGTAGGCTCGTGCCCATAGTGGGCCTTTAACAGGCCTAAACATAATTTGGGCCCTCAGTAAAAATAGGCCGTTTACAGGTGTAAATATCTTGAGCCCATAAAATACATGGGCCTTTAATAGACTGAAAGTGAGATTGGCCCTGATTGTGCCAAATAACCCACTGGACTTTAACAGGCTGAAATTCAGACGGGCCGTAAATGCGCCGACCTAATACACGGGCCTTTAACAGGCCCGGAACTTTGGTCGGGCTAGATTATCGTCATTTTTATATGGGTCGTTAATGGTCCCGATATGACCTTGGGCCACATAAGGCCCATGGTTTACGTCCGACATTAACAGGCCGAAAATGACAACAGGCCGAAAGTGGCCCAAAGCTATAGTGGGCCTCTAACAGGCCGAATGTCAGACATGGCCGAATATGACCCAAATCCTTCACGGTCATTTATGGGCCGAAAGTTTTGATGGCCTGTAAATGGGCCCAAATGAAGCCAGACCTTTAACAGGCCGGAAATACACCTGGCCGTAATTCGGCCCAATTACTTTAGTGGACTGTTAACGGGCCAGAAGTGACCATGGGCCGCGTTGATGACAAGTTTAGGACAGGCCGTTGACGGGACGATTTGACAGAAAATGTTGGGCCTTTAGATGGGCCGGCCCATTATGGTCAGCAGAATCTTGTGGGCCTTTAGCTGGGCCGGCCCATTGTGGTCCGCAAAATCTTGTGGGCCTTTAGCTGGGCCGGCCCATTATGGTCTGCCAAAATCGTGTGGGCCTTTAGCTGGGACGGCCCATTATGGTCCGCTAAATTTTGTGGGCCTTTAGCTGGGCCGGCCCATTATGGTCCGATGAATCTTATGGGCCTTCGGTTGGGCCGGCCCATTCAATCTTTGTGGGCCAATTTTGGGCCGGTCCACGTGTCAACATATCATAGGCCCGTCTCGACCGTTAGATGAGTGACACATGTGCCAACACGGAGCTGACGCGTGGATCCGTCAGCCAATGATAATTTTACACGTGGAAAATCGGCATTGGTCGTGGCTGTTAACGGGTTATCGGATCCAAAATCCGACCTGATAGCTTAACGGCGTTCCGTTACGGTGGATGCCACGTGTCGGTCACCCTTGACGAAAGCACTTCTGTGACGCGTGATTTATCATCATGGAAGTGGACACTTCCATGATGATAATTTTGGCAATGTCATGGAACACTTCTACGACAACACAGGTATGACTATCTTGATTTTGTCATAAATTTGTCATGGATGTACATGCATGACAGAAAACGCGACCTACTGTGACAAACACATATCATCACGGAAGTGTATTTTTTTTGTAGTGTATGCGGTGAAGAGGGGGAAGGGGACCATCATATGGAGTACACTTGATATGAACCCCGCTCTATGTGGGTGCATGGTTTACGGTTTTTGAGGCATGTGGCACATCAAAGTTGTGCATTTTGGGTATTCAACATATATATGTTTGGACCACATGCAAAGCAGTGGTGGTTGTCCTCTCGCACCCACTTAAGCGGTTATCAGCGATATCGATGCTTTCCATTTGTGGGCCTGCTTGGTCCATCACTACTTTTTGCCTGACAACTAGAGAGGTTAATTTGACTTAGGAGTGGATTATTATTTTTTCTCTAGGATGACATGCATGATACAGCTTGAGCACACACGCATGCATGTGTACACATGAATCCCTCCCATCGAGTCGAAGAGGCTAGTACAACGACACATCATGAACCGATCTTGCTCTATGTGGGGAGATAGTGTACGATTTTTGACACACGTGTCACATCAATGTTGTGTATTCAATCATGCATGCACGCATCACCTCCATACATATGCATGTAGTGGTTGCCTTCGAACGTTACACTCCCTCACGTGGTTATCGGCGACAAGCCTATATATTCGTGGGCCCGCGTGGGCATCCATGATCACCTGACCAACAACAAGATAAGTTACCATGGCAGATTCTTCATTTGGTTCGTGTTATCGTAGTATAGGTCATGGTGAGATTCAGAGCTAATTAAGTTTGAGCGCATATACTATGCACGCATGCATGCATGAATCCCCGTCATTGGCTTGAAGTGTGGTGTAACATACATATGCATCGTCAACCTAACCCTCACTCAGTCTGGGGATTTCTAGTTCGAAATCACGGTGTCACATCAAAGTTGTTCCATTGTTACTCAAAAACGCACCTCTCCGTACATATGTTTGGGCCACACGCATGTAGTGGTTGTCTTCGGGGACTAGCTACTTGCGTGATTATTGGCGAGCTAGCCCATATCCGGGGTCACATGGACGGCCATCACTTTGACCAACAACAAGAGAGAGGTTGTGCGACCAAGGTGGATTATTCTTGGTCCATTTTACGATCCATGTTGGTGAGATATATGCCTCTCTGGCCCGCCGACTGAAAGTGTGTGTGTGGGGGGTGCTACTTCGCACTTTGCTAGGTGAACCTTGGTTGGGGGGGGGCATGCATTCATAGCATAGGATTCCCTTCATGGCGACACGAGGGGGGTGGGGGATGCTACCTACTTCTCAATTTGCTAGGGGAACATGTATTAGAGGGGAGGGGGCTGCTACCTCTTGAGCATGCGTTGGTTTTCCCTAGAAGAGGAAAGGGTGATTCAAAAAAGTAGCGTAAGTATTTCCCTCAGTTTTCGAGAACCAAGGTAACAATCAAGTAGGAGACTACACGCAAACCGCCTAGTACCTGCACAAACAATCAACAACCTTGCAACCAACACGATAAAGGGGTTGTCAATCCCTTCACGACCACTTGCAAAAATGAGATCTGATAAAGATAATAAGATAAATATTTTTGGTATTTTTGTTGTATAGATTGAAAAGTAAAGATTGCAAAATAAATAGTAAACTAGAATTATAGATCAGAAACTAATATGATGTAAAGTAGACCCGAGGGCCATAGGTTTCACTAGTGGCTTCTCTCAAGATAGCATATATTACGGTGAGTGAACAAATTACTGCCGAGCAATTGATACAAAAGCGCATAGTTATGAGAATATCTAGGCATGAACATAGGTGAGGGAGTCCTGGATTAGGGGGTCTCCGGACAGCCGGACTATATCCTTTGGCCGGACTATTGGACTATGAAGATACAAGATTGAAGACTTCGTCCCGTGTCTGGATGGGACTCTCCTTGGTGTGGAAGGCAAGCTAGGCAATACTGATATGTAGATCTCCTCCCTTGTAACCGACTCTGTGTAACCCTAGCCCTCTCCGATGTCTATATAAACTGGAGGGTTTAGTCCGTAGGACAACATACAATCATACCATAGGCTAGCTTCTAGGGTTTAGCCTCTACGATCTCGTGGTAGATCAACTCTTGTAATACTCATATCATCAAGAACAATCAAGCAGGACGTAGGGTATTACCACCTTCAAGAGGGCCCGAACCTGGGTAAACATCGTGTCCCTTGTCTCCTGTTACCATCCGCCTTAGACGCACAGTTCGGGACCCCCTACTCGAGATCCGCCGGTTTTGACACTGACATTGGTGCTTTCATTGAGAGTTCCACTGTGTCATCACCATAAGGCTCGATGGCTCCTTCAATCATCGGTAACGATGCGGTCCAGGGTGAGGTTTTCCTCCCCGGACAGATCTTCATGTCCGGCGGCTTCGCACTACGGGCCAATTCGCTCGTCCATCTGGAGCAGATCGAGAGCTACACCCCTGGCCATCAGGTCAGGTTCGGAAACTTAAACTACACTGCCGACATCCGCGGAGACTTCGGACACGGATTCGAGCCCATGTCAGGTGTACCGCACAGTCACGACGAGCATGACGTAACTCTGCCGTCAGACAATATTCGGGAGATCGCATCTGCAACTACTCCGGCCGTCAATCCGGAGCAAATCGCGCCTTCCGAGAGCGGAGGGATAGACCCCGCCATGGAGGCCGCACTCTCAATGGCGATAGAGCCGGATACTGACCTCACCCCTTATGAGAGCCGTGTCACCGAACCACTGGATTCATCTTCGACCATGGACTCTGAGCCGCTTAGATCCATACCCGTCGAATCCGACTGGGCGGCGACCATGGAGTTCACCTCCGCGGATATCTTTCAGCACTCGCCCTTCGGCGATGTGCTAAATTCTTTAAGGTCTCTCTCCTTGTCAGGAGAACCTTGGGCGAACTATGTCCAGCTAGCATGGGATGCGGACAACATAGAAATTCGCTGCCCACCCACCACCCATTTAGTAGCCACTGTTGATGATTTAACCGACATGCTCGACTTCGACTCCGAAGACATCGACGGTATGGACTACGATGCAGGAGACGAGCAGGAACCACCGCCCACAGGGCGCTGGACCACTACCTCATCATACGACATATACATGGTGGACACCCCTAAAGAAGGCAATGGCGACGAGACAGCGGAGGATGACCCCTCCAAGAAGCAACCCAAGCGCCAACGTCAGTGGCACCGCTCTAAGTCTCGCCACAGCAAAAATAGTGATACCGGCACAGGAGATAATAACACTCCGGATAGTGCCGAAGACAACCACAATCCCCTCCTGCACGATGTAGAGCCAGAGGATGAACAAGCTAGCCCTCCAGAGTAGGCAGCAGATGGAGAACCGGAGTAGGACAATTACATGCCTCTCTCCGAAGATGAGGCGAGCCTCGGCGACGAAGAATTTATCGTGCCTAAGGACCCCGTCGAGCAAGAGCGCCTCAAGCGCCGGCTTATGGCCACAGCAAATAGCCTGAAGAAAAAGTAACAATGGCTTCAAGCTGATCAAGACCTGCTAGCAGACAGATGGACCGAAGTCCTTGTGGCCGAGGAATACGAACTCGAGCGCCCCTCCAAGAGTTACCCAAAATGCAGGTTGCTACTAACCTCAAGAAGGAAGCATTGAAACCTCCATCACCAGTGTACGATGCGGCTGACCGGCCACCGCGTGGCCGAGCCAGAGAGGCGTTTCATCCTGAAGTTCAGCCTGCACCCCGCCGCCACTCAATCAAAAATACCAAGGCCCGGGGCAACACACGTGACCTGCGAGACGAATTGGACAGTAAGGAAAAACTCACAAGGTCAATATACGGGTCACGGGCGCGTGCGCCAACGCGGGACGATGATCGTCACGCCGGATACACCAAAGGTAAATTCGGCCGGGCCGAATATAGCAGACAACACTCATATGAACTGCGTCGTGATATAGCCCGGCACAGAGGCGCCGCACACCCCCTATGCTTCATTGATGAAGTTATGGATCACGAATTCCCGGAGGGTTTCAAACCCGTAAATATCGAATCATATGATGGCACAACAGATCCCGCTGTATGGATTGAGGATTTCCTCCTCCACATCCACATGGCTCGCGTTGGTGATCTACATGCCGTCAAGTACTTCCCACTAAAACTCAACGGACCAGCTCGGCATTGGCTGAATAGCTTCCAGCAAACTCCATCGGCAGTTGGGAGGATCTGGAAGACGCATTCCTTGACAACTTCCAGGGCACTTATGTGCGACCACCGGATGCTGATGACTTGAGCCATATAACTCAGCAGCCAGGGGAATCGGCCAGACAATTCTGGACTCGGTTCCTGACTAAGAAAAACCAAATTGTCGACTGTCCGAACGCAGAGGCCCTAGCATCATTCAAGCACAACATCCGTGACGAGTGGCTTGCCCGCCACCTTGGCTAGGAGAAGCCGAAGTCTATGGCAGCCCTCACGACACTCATGACCCGCTTTTGCGCGAGCGAGGATAGCTGGTTGGCTCGCAACAACAACACATCTAGGAATCCGGGCACTCCGGATAACAAAGATGCCAACGGCAAACCATGACGCAACAAACACAAGCGCCACAAATATGGTGATAAAACCAATAATACGGTAGTTAATGCTGGGTTCAGGGTCCCAAAGCCTGGTCAGCGGAAAGGGCCCCACAAAAATACAAATCCGGGTCC
The DNA here is from genome assembly GCF_018294505.1 of Triticum aestivum. Classification (NCBI taxonomy): domain Eukaryota; kingdom Viridiplantae; phylum Streptophyta; class Magnoliopsida; order Poales; family Poaceae; genus Triticum; species Triticum aestivum. Next base: position 477,790,228 of record NC_057797.1, on the reverse strand, counting down.
ATCCAGTCCAGACCGCATACTCGCTCGCCAATGCCAAATTCATGGCACCCCAGAAACGCCAGCCACCCATACCAACAGAGAATGCTGGGTCTTCAAACAAGTCGGCAAGGCAGGCGCCAAACACGAAGAGGGGTCTGAAAGCGACGATAGCAACGAATAGCCCAGATTTCCAAACACAGGAGGGCAAAAGAAATCCCCCCCATACTCAATCGGTGAATGTGGTAAATACCACCCCGACCGGCCCACTTTGACCATATATACACCCTTAAGGATGGCGGCTCAACGGAACTTGCTGTCCCACAATATAAGCTAGGGCCAGTCACCTTCAACCGCACGGATCGTCCGGTTAAAGCCAATTGGGGCAATCCAGCCGCACTAATCCTTGACCCAATAGTAGACGGGTTCCACCTCACTCGAGTCCTTATGGATGGAGGTAGAAGTTTAAATCTGCTTTATCAGGATACAGTGCGCAAGATGGGCATCGATCAGTCAGCGATCAAGCCCACTAAGGCCACTTTTAGAGGCATCATACCAGATATGGAGGTCAGTTGTACAGGCTCCATTTCTCTCGAGGTAATCTTCGGGTCACCAGAAAATTACCGTACCGAAGAGTTAATCTTCGAAATCGCCCCTTTCCGCGGTGACTATCAAGCACTACTCGGGTAAACCGTGTTCGCTTGATTGAATGCGGTACCACATTATGCCTACCATAAGCTCAAAATGCCCGGTCCACGCGGTGCCATTACGGTTCATGGCAAGGCCGAATTTTCCTTCGACACCAACAAATACATCACTGCCTTAGCAGCAGGAACACCGAGCAGCACCTTGCAGCTGAACCTCGAGTCGACACCTAGGCTCCCGGACACCGTCAAGGGGCTCCGAACTACTTTGCGGAAGGACACTCCGGCTCGTCCAGGGCTCAATTAAACACACCGCCGAAGGCCATGATAGGCCGAACTCAGCGGGTCAACCGCCCTCCGGCACGCAAACATTTCTTATATTTCCTCCGCAGGTTCACCTTCGCACCGACCAGGACGGACTCCATAGAGACATTCCCCGCAGCAAACATCCGGCTACAATACGGGTCCGCACTCAACCTCTTCCCCCTGGTCACAGCAGGTTCTGCTATCACAACTCCTTTTTTTATCACATTACTTGTACCCATACGCATAGACGTATTATTCAAATACAACATGTGGATTTATATGATGTTCTACCGCTGATTATTTCTCATTGAAATCATTTCGTCAAATGGCACCCATACACAACGATATGCCTTAAAAATGCCAGGGGGCTTCGTTTTCCCCGTAGCATGGCAATACAAGTCCGAACACCTTCATGGAAGTTCAGCACCCCGAACTTATAACATTATATGCATCAGCTCCGAATCATGTCTTGGGTCAATAGTTGGGTTTGCCCGGCTCCTATGTTTTGGTACCTTACGTTCTGCTATATCGGCTAAGGTAGCACTGGGAGAACTACTGTGATTGTGTCCCGGTTCTTCCGGACGAGCACCTCAGTAGAGAAAGCCGAAAACTGACTGTCATGATACGGCGAGAGCTGGTAAGCTGTTCGAGCGGTCGCAAAATCTTTAAGGATTTCTCCCGCATAATGCCATAACCAATGCAGCGTGCGATGGATCAGCTTTTTTCTTCGATCAGGCGCTTATAGAGCCCCTAATATGGTCTTCCGATCACAAGGGGCTGCGCCGACCATACTAAAGCTCCTTTGGCTAAGTGAGAGTTATAAAGCCCTATAGTCCAATTGCCTGGTTCGTTGTGCTGAGCACCTCCCATGGAGGACCCAAAACTGGGATAAAAAGTGGTCAGGTTTATCCCGAACACCCCCGTACTCCTTACGTGGGTGCAGAAGCCGACGACTGGCCAACTCTCATCCTTAATATACAAATGGCCGCACAGGAGGGTAAACTTTTATATAATAGGCGACATATCAATGACCTTGTTTAAACATTACAACGGACAACATGATCTGTATTCAGGGAAATATAATGTCGTTGGTGATGACCTAGGGGATCTATCGTAGTCCTTTTGATAAGTAAGAGTGTCGAACCGAATGAGGAGCAGAAGGAAATGATAAGCGGTTTCCAGCAAGGTATTCTCTGCAAGTACTGAAATAAGTGGTAACAAATAGTTTTGTGATAGGATAATTTGTAACGAGCAACAAGTAACAAAAGTAAATAAAGTGCAGCAAGGTGGCCCAATCCTTTTTGTAGCAAAGGACAAGCCTGGAAAAACTCTTATATAGAGAAAAGCGCTCCCAAGGACACATGGGAATATCGTCAAGCTAGTTTTCATCACGCTCATATGATTCGCGTTCGGTACTTTGATAATCTGGTATGTGGGTGGACCGGTGCCTGGGTACTGCCCTTACTTGGACAAGCATCCCACTTATGATTAACCTCTATTGCAAGCATCCGCAACTACAACAAAAGTATTAAGGTAAACCTAACCATAGCATGAAACATATGGATCCAAATCAGCCCCTTACAAAGCAACACATAAACTAGGGTTTAAGCTTCTGTCACTCTAGCAACCCATCATCTACTTATTACTCCCCAATGCCTTCCTCTAGGCCCAAACAATGGTGAAGTGCCATGTAGTCGACGTTCACATAACACCACTAGAGGAGAGACAACATACATCTCATCAAAATATCGAACGAATACCAAATTCACATGACTACTAATAGCAAGACTTCTCCCATGTCCTCAGGAACAAAAGTAACTACTCACAAAGCATAAACATGTTCATAATCAGAGGGGTATTAATATGCATATAGGATCTGAACATATGATCTTCCACCAATTAAACCAACTAGCATCAACTACAAGGAGTAATTAACACTACTAGCAACCTACTAGCACCAATCCCGGACTTGGAGACAAGAATTGGATACAAGAGATGAACTAGGGTTTTGAGAGGAGATGGTGATGAAGATGTTGATGGAGATTGCCCTCTCCCGATGAGAGGAGCATTGGTGATGACGATGACGGTGATTTCCCCCTCCGAGAGGGAAGTTTCCCCGGCAGAATAGCTCAGCCAAAGCCCTAGATTGGTTCCGCCAAGGTTCCGCCTCGTGGCGGCCGAGTTTCATCCGAGAAGATGGCTTCTTATTTTTTCCCATCGGAAAACTTCATATAGCAGAAGATGGCCACCGAAGGGCCACCAGGGGGCCCACAAGGTAGGGGGGCGCGCCCAAGGGGGTAGGGCACGCTCCCCCACCCTCATGGGCAGGGTGTGGCCCCCCTGGTGAAGTTCTTGCTCTTAGTATTTTTTATATATTTGGAAAACATCTTCCGTGGAGTTTCAGGACTTTTGGAGCTATGCAGAATAGGTCTCTAATATTTGCTCCTTTTCCAGCCCAGAATCCCAGCTGCCGGCATTCTCCCTCTTTATGTAAACCTTGTAAAATAAGAGAGAATAGGCATAAGTATTGTGACATAATGTGTAATAACATCCCATAATGCAATAAATATCGATATAAAAGCATGATGCAAAATGGACGTATCAACTCCCCCAAGCTTAGACCTCGCTTGTCCTCAAGCGAAAAGCCGAAATCGAAAAATATGTCCACATGTTTAGAGATAAAGGTGTCGATAAAAATAAAATACGGACATGAGGGCATCATGATCATTCTTAGAACAGCAACTTATATAATTCTTGTCATATGATTTCATATGCTAGAGTAATAATTCAATCAAAATTTCAAGTATGAATCATAAACTTCATTGAAAACTAACAAACTATAATCTCAGTCATTGGAGCAATTGCAATTTATCATAACATAGGAAAGAGTCAACATATAAGAGCTTTTTAGCAAGTCCACATACTCAACTTTCATATAGTCTTTCACAATTGCTGACACTCACGCAATACTTATGGGTATGGAGTTTTAATCGGAAACAGAGAAAGATAGGGGCTTATAGTTTTGCCTCCCAATGCTTTACCTCAAGGGTAATGTCAACAATAATAGTTCATGAAAACTCACATCCAATTAGCCATATATACCAGGATCTTTCCAACATACTGTGCTTGCCAAAAGATAAAATGTAAAAAGGAAGGGTGAAGATCACCATGACTCTTATGCAAGGTAGGAGATAAAAGTAAAAGATAGGCCCTTCGCAGAGGGAAGCAGAGGTTGTCATGCGCTTTTATGGTTGGATGCACAAAATCTTAATGCGAAAGAATGCCACTTTATATTGCCACTTGTGATATGGACCTTTATTATGCAGTCTGTCGCTTTTATTTCTTCCATATCACACGATCGTATAAAGCTTATTTTCTCCCACACTAATAAGTCATACATATTTAGAGAGCATTTTTTCTTGCTTGCACCGATGACAACTTATTTGGAGGATCTTACTCAATCCACAGGTAGGTGTGGTGGACTCTCACGGCAAGACTGGTTTAAGGGTATTTGGAAGCACAAGTAGTATCTCTACTTGGTGCGATGAATTTGGCTAGCATGAGGGGGAATGGCAAGCTCAACCATGTTGGAGGATCCAAGACAATATAATTTATCTCAGATGTAAGAAAACATAACCCATTACGTTGTGTTCCTTGTCCAACGTCAACTCTTTAGCATGTCATATTTTAATGAGTGCTCACAATCATAAAAGATGTCCAAGATAGTATATCTATATGTGAAGACCTCTCTTTCTTTATTACTTCCTATTAATTGCAACGATGACCAAAACTATGTTTGTCAACTCTCAACAACTTTTATCCATCATACTTTTTCTATGTGAGCTCATTACTCTCCATAAGGCTCACATGATCTCTTTGTTTCTTTTTATTTCTTTCTCTTTTCTTTTATTCACTTAGGATCATGGCAAAATAATCAAGCCTTTGACTCAACACTAATCTTTATTATATATAGCTCACGGACTCGATTACATAGAAGGACAATAAAGCAAAACTCACAACTAGATTATACTAAGAACTTTTATTCTACTAGATCAAGATATTACCAAAAGGATCGAACTAAGAAAAACGATAAAGATAAAAGTGATGGTGATACGATACCGGGGCACTCCCCCAAGCTTGGCAATTGCCAAGGGGAGTGCCCATACACGATGTCCAATTCTTCTTTGTTGGTGAAGAAGGTGGAGTTGTTGATGATGGATAGTCACACATCGAGCGTAAGAGGTCTTCTAACTTGCGGATAATGCCTTTGAGTGCAATGATATGCTCCTTCAACAAAAAAATTTCACGTGTGAGATACTTATTTTGTATACGAGCTAACTCAATCATCTTGAAAGCTTCAATCTCAGTTGGGGTAAGAAGATTGTGATCAAGTTGAAGGATGTCTGTTGTTGCCGGAACTTGGTCCTCCATTGCCTTCTTGATCCCTTCATCCTTGCTGATCTTCATGGGTTCTTCTCTGTTCAGCTCTATCTTCATTAGCCAAGCATCGTTGCCCTCATGGTTGGAGGAGGAGGGAGACGGCATAGTGCCTGGCCTTGACAACCCTGACAGAAAATAGCTCGAAACAAATACATGAGATTTTTGCGTGATACAGGAGTCAAAACCCCCGAAGATTATATAATGAATTTTTACTGACCAAAATACGTGTTGTGTACGAAAACGGAGTCCGGAAAGCGCACGAGGTGCCCATGAGGTAGGGGGCGCGCCCTCCACCCTCTGGAGCCCTCGTGTCCTTCCTGGAGTAATTCTTATTTTTCTATTTCTTGAAATATTCCAAAACAGAGAAATATTGCCTTAAAAACTGTTTTGGAGTCGGTTTACTTACCGTACCACATACCTATTCCTTTTTGGAGTCTGAAACATTCCGAAAAGTGTCCCTTATGTATTCCTCTAGGGTTACAGTTTCAATAACATTGGTTTCAACATTTATGGGATTACCTGAGATATATTGTTTGATTCTTTGACCGTTCACCACCTTCGGATTTGTGCCTTCAAAGTTGTTGATTTTTATGGCACCGGAACGATGGACCTCCTCGATAACGTAAGGACCTTCCCATTTAGAGAGAAGTTTTCCTGCAAAAAATCTTTAACGAGAGTTGTATATCAATACATAATCACCTACATTAAACTCACGCTTTTGTATTCTTTTGTCATGCCATCTTTTAACTTTTTCTTTAAACAGCTTGGCATTTAAATAGGCTTGGGTTCTCCATTCATCAAGTGAGCTAATATCAAATAGCCTCTTCTCACCGGCAAGTTTGAAATCATAATTGAGCTCTTTAATAGCCCAATATGCCTTGTGTTCTAGTTCGAGAGGTAAGTGACATGCTTTTCCATAAACCATTTTATACGGAGACATACCCATAGGATTTTTATATGCAGTTCTATAGGCCCATAATGCATCATCAAGTTTCTTGGACCAATTCCTTCTAGATCTATTAACAGTCTTTTGCAAAATTAATTTGAGCTCTCTATTACTCAAGTCTACTTGACCACTAGACTGTGGGTGATAAGGAGATGCAATTCTATGATTAACATCATATTTAGCAAGCATTTTACGGAAAGCACCATGAATAAAATGTGAACCACTATCAGTCAGTAAATATCTAGGGACTCCGAATCTTGGAAAAATAACTTCTTTAAGCATTTTAATAGAAGTGTTATGATCAACACTACTAGTTGGAATAGCTTCTACCCACTTAGTAACGTAATCAACAACAACTAAAATATGTGTATATCCATTAGAGGAAGGAAAGGGTCCCATATAGTCAAAGCCCCAAACATCAAATGGTTCAATAACGAGTGAATAGTTCATAGGAATTTCTTGACGTCTACTAATATTACCAATTCTTTGACATTCATCACAAGATAAGACGAACTTACGGGCATCCTTGAAGAGAGTAGGCCCATAAAAACCAGATTGCAATACCTTATGTGCAGTTCTATCTCCAGCATGGTGTCCTCCATAAGCTTCAGAGTGACACTTGCATAGGATCTGTTCCTGTTCATGCTCAGGTACACAATGTCTAATAACACCATCTACTCCTTCTTTATAAAGATGTGGGTCATCCCAAAAGTAATGCCTCAAATCCTAGAATAACTTTTTCTTTTGCTAGTATGAGAAACTAGGTGGTATAAACTTAGCAACAATGTAATTAGCATAATCAGCATACCATGGAGCAGTATAAGAAGCATTTATGACATTTAATTGCTCATCCAGAAAGCTATCATCAATAGGAAGTGGGTCATCAAGCACATTTTCTAACCTAGACAAGTTGTCTGCAACGGGGTTCTCAGCTCCCTTTCTATCAACAATATGTAAGTCAAATTCTTGTAGCAAGAGAACTCATCTAATAAGTCTAGGTTTAGCATCTTTCTTTTCCATGAGATATTTAATAGCAGTGTGATTAGTGTGAATAGTTACTTTAGAATCAACAATATAAGGTCTGAACTTATCACAAGCAAATACAACTGCTAAGAATTCTTTTTCAGTGGTAGCATAATTTCTTTGAGCATTGTCTGGGGTTTTACTAGCATATTGAATAACATTTAATTTCTTATCAACTCTTTGTCCTAGAACAGCACCTACAGCATAATCACTAGCATCACACATAATTTCAAAGGGTAAATTCCAATCAGGTGGCTGAACAATAGGTGTAGAAATCAATGCTTTCTTAAGTATTTCAAATGCTTCTACACAATCATCATCAAAAACAAATGGTATATATTTTTGTAATAAATTAGTAAGAGGCCGAGAAATTTTTGAGAAGTCCTTAATGAACCTCCTATAAAATCCGGCATGACCAAGGAAACTTCTTATACCTTTGATGTCCTTGGAACATGGCATCTTTTCAATAGCATCAACCTTGGCTTTATCAACTTCAATACCTCTTTCAAAAACTTTATGCCCCAAGACAATACCTTCATTGACCATAAAGTGGCACTTTTCCCAATTCAAGACAAGATTAGTTTCTTCGCATCTCTGCAAAACTTGATCAAGGTTGCTTAAGCAATCATCAAAAGAAGATCCATATACGGAAAAGTCGTCCATGAAAACATCACAAATCTTTTCACAAAAGTCAAAGAATATAGCCATCATGCATCTTTGAAAGGTAGCAGGTGCATTACATAAACCAAAAGGCATACGTCTATAAGCAGAAGTACCAAAAGGGCATGTAAAAGTAGTCTTTGATTGATCTTTGGCTGACACAGGTATTTGAGAGAAACCAGAATAACCATCTAGAAAGCAAAAATGTGTATGTTTGGATAATCTTTCTAGCATTTGATCGATAAAAGGTAAGGGGTAATGATCCTTTTTAGTTTCCTTATTTAATTTGCAGAAATCAATTACCATCCTATAACCTATAATAATTCTTTGAGGAATCAATTCATCTTTATCATTAGGAACAACAGTAATACCTCCCTTCTTAGGGACACAATGGACAAGACTTACCCACTGACTATCAGCAATGGGATAGATTATACCTGCCTCAAGGAGCTTTAGTATTTCCTTTCTTACCATTCTTTCATTTCAGGATTCAGCCGTCGTTGATGATCACGAACTGGTTTAGCATCTTCTTCCAAATTAATTTTATGTTGACATAGAGTGGGACTAATGCCCTTAAGATCATCAAGAGTATACCCAATAGCAGCATGGTGCTTCTTCAGAGTTTTCAATAATCTCTCTTCCTCATGCTCTAAAAGGTTAGCACTAATAATAACAGGATATATCTTTTTCTCATCAAGATAAGCATATTTAAGAGTATCAGGTAACAGTTTAAGCTCAAACATGGGATCACCCTTGGGTGGAGGAGGATCCCCTAGGATTTCAATAGGTAAATTATTTTTCAGAATAGGTTCCTATTTAAAGAATACCTCATCTAATTCCCTTCTTTCATTCATAAACATATCATTTTCATGGTCTACCAATAATGTTCTAAAGGATCACTAGGAGGTACGGCAATAGAAGCAAGACCAATAATTTCATCCTTACTAGGTACTTCTTCTTCATGGTGTTGTCTACTAAATTTAGAGAAATTAAATTCATGAGTCATATCATCTAAACCGATAGTAACAACATCCCTTTTGTAATCTATGGTAGCATTAACAGTGTTCAAGAAGGGTCTACCAAATATAATGGGACAAAAGCTATCTTGTGGGGAACCAAGAACAACAAAATCAGCAGGACATTTAGTTTTCCCACACAATACTTCAACATCTCTAACAATTCCCATTGGTGAAATAGTATCTCTATTGGCAAGTTTAATTGTGACATCAATATCTTCCATCTCAGCAGGTGTGATATCATGCATAACTTCTTTGTATAAGGAATAAGGTATTGCACTAGCACTAGCACCCATATCACATAAGCCATGATAACAATGATCTCCTATTTTAACAAAAATAACAAGCATGCCCACCACAGGTCTAGGTTTATCTTTAGCACAGGGTTTAGCAATTCTAGTAGTTTCATGACAGAAATAAATAACATGCCCATCAATATAATCAGACAATAGATCTTTAACAATAGCAATATTAGGTTCAACCTTAACTCTCTCAGGAGGTGTATATGTTTTAATATTGCTTTTACAAACTACAGTTGAAGCTTTAGCATGATCCTTTATCCTAACAGGGAAAGGTGGTTTCTCAACATATGCAGTAGGAACAATAGGATCATTATAAGTGACAATCTTTTCTTAAACTTCAATAGGTGCAGCTACTTTTACTTCTATGGGAGGATGATATTTAAACCACTTCTCCTTGGGGAGATCAACATAAGTAGCAAAAGATTCACAGAAAGAAGCTACTATCTCAGAGTCAAGTCCATATTTAGTGCTAAATTTATGAAAAATATCGGTATCCATAAAAGATTTACACTACTGGAATCAGCTACTTTGCCATCTGCCAGCTCTTTGCCGTCTGCTAGCGGACGGCAAAGAAGCTCTTTGCCATCAGCTACCCAAAAGCTGACGGCAAAGAACTAGCTGATGGCAAAGACCTTCTTTGCCATCAGCCAGTTCTTTGCCGTCCGCTAGCGAACGGCAAAGATTCTTTGCCGTCGGCTAGCGGACGGCAAAGAGGGAGGGGGGGACCCACTGACGAGCTGGTTAAAAAAAACTTAACGCCCCCCTCTTTGCCGTCTGCCAGCAGACGGCAAAGAGCAAGTAAGCGGACGGCAAAGGGCGGCGGACGGCAAACGTTTAGGTTACTAACGGTGCCCCACCCCGCCCATCTCTCTCTGTTCCCTCTCCTCCCCGACGACCACCGCCACCCGCCGCCTCCCCCGCCACCCATCGCGCTGCCCCCTTGCCCCGCCTCCCCCGCCACCCACCGCCGCCCCCTTGCCCCACCTCCCCTCGCCCCGCCGCCCCCTTGCCCCACCTCCCCTCGCCCCGTCGCCCCGTCGCCCCCATCACCCGCCACCGCCCCGGCGTCCCGTCGCCCGCGCCGGAGCCAGGCTCGCGCCCCGGAGCTCGCCGCCCCTGCGCCTCGGAGCTCGCCGTCCCTGCGCCTCGGAGCTCGCCGCCCCTGCGCCCCAGAGCTCGCCGCCCCTGCGCCCCGGAGCTCGCCGTCCTGTCTGCCTCGCGCCCCGGAGCTCGCCGCCGCCCAGGAGCCAGGCTCGCCGCCGCCCATGCGGCCGTGCCGCCCTCTCCATCCTCCATCGAGAGGAGCCAAGGTGAGCTTTTTTTTCTACTGTTTTTCTTTGCTGTTTAGGTTTAATTAGGTTATTGATAGGTTTAGGTTAGTGCTAGATTTAGGTTAGTGGTTTAGGTTAGTGCTAGATTTAGGTTTAGATTATTATTACAAGAAGAAAGTTGAAAAAAAGAAGAAGAGGTAGAAGAAGAGGAAAAAGGAAAAAAAGGAAGAAGAATAAGAAGAAAGTTGAAAAACAGAACAATATAGAAGAGGAAAAAGGAGAAGAAGAAAGAAGAAGAAGAAGAAAGAAGAGGAGGAGGAGGAGGAAGAGGAGGAGGGAGAAGAAGAAAGAAAAGAAGAAGAAGAAAGAAGAAGAAAGAATAAGAAGAATAAGACCCCGACGCGCCACCCCGACACCCCGACCCCGACCCCCGACCCCCGACACCCCGACCCCGATCCCGACACGCCACCCCGACACCCCGGCCCGACACCCCGACCCCCGACCCCCGACACCCCGACCCCGACCTCCGACACCCCGACCCCGACACGCCACCCCGACACCCCGGCCCGACACCCCGACCCCGACCCCGACCCCCGACACCCTGACATCACACCCCGACCCCGACACGACACCCCGATACCCCGACACCCGACCCCCCGACACCCGACCCCCTGACCCCCCAACCCCGACACCACACCTCGACCCCGACACCACACCCCGACAACCGACCCCCTGACCCCCTGACCCCGACACCACACCCCGCCCCCAGAACAGCACCCCGACCCCGACACGGCACCCCGACACCGACAGGACACCCCGACCCCCGACACCTCCCAAAAAGGTGTTCTTTGGCCTTCCAGAGGCCGACGGGGTCATATATTTGTGAATTATTAGTTAGGTCATATATTTTTCGATTTTGTTATGAAAAACATCATATATAATTGTGTTGATCGTGTAGTTTTAAATGTGCAGTTGTTTCATCGCTGCGAGGTTTGGTGTTCGACGACCTCGCCGTGCGTTTGACGAGCTCTGCCCCTTCGTTCGTGGGTGAGCACAAATGACAAGTCCTCCTCCCCCGTTAATTATTTGATCTATTCCGATGAAACTTGATAGCTAGCTATGTATGTGTCTTGAATCATCAGTATGCGTAACCAATATGTGTCTCCCGTTCGAAAGCATCATAGTTATAAATATGCATGCATTTGCATATATATAACCTTGATTCTTTCGAATTGTCCAACGCTATCCATGGACAGCCCGAGTATGTGTAGATTGGGTTTGTTTTCCCATATGCTTTGCTCCGGATCCGACGCATATATTTCGTCAGTGCCTCCCCTGTTGTTCTCCGGGTACACATCCTCTCTGTTTATTGCAGAGACGTGTATCAGGAGAACAGCGGGGAGGTGCTGCCGAAATTTTGCGTCGGATCCGGAGCATAGCATGGGAAAATAAACCCAATCTACACATACACGGGTGGGATTAGGACCTATCATTACCTATTAGAGTGTAGGTTGCATGGACGTAATAAAATTGACAAAGTAGATCAACTGATGAATATATACATGGTGAATTACATATATAATTGTTGTGTGTCCAGTAGCTCTGAAAGTCAAGATGAGTGACCGTGCTTGGATGTATACCGGTCACACTGGTCAGAACAAATGGAGCGCTGAATGGTTCACAAAAACTAAGGGGTTTGTGCAAGCCGCATTTGCAAATGGCCAAAAGAAAACCTGGTGCCCCTGTTTCCGGTGCGGCAATTGGGAAAAGAAGACAGAGGCTGAAATGGGCAAACACCTGCAGAAGAGTGGTTTTACGCCCGATTATACGGTGTGGACATTTCATGGTGAGTCTGCCCAACGTGACCGAGCTGAGGTGGATCGTCGTCGCACCGACGAGCATGGTACCGGGATGGAAAACATGGTGCAAGGCTATGATGATGCTCGGGATTCGGACAAGGAGATGGAGGAATCTGCAAAGGCCTTCAATGAAATGTTGGAGTCTTCGAAACGTCCGCTCCACAAGCACACTAAGCTTTGTCAGTTGGATGCCATCTCACAAGTAATGGCTCTGAAGGCTCAGTTCAACTTGGGCAGAGAATGCTATGACGCAATTATGACAGTATTTGGACGCTTTCTACCCAAAGGCCATGTAATGCCTGCAAACCTGTACCAGTCAGACAAAATCCTCCGTGCACTGAAGATGCCCTATGAGAAGATACATGCCTGTGAGAAAGGATGTGCCTTATTTAGGCTTGACTATGCGGACTTGAACTATTGTCCCATTTGCAAGTCTTCCAGGTATATTGTGGTAGACAACGGTATGGGTGAGAAGACACAGACCAAAATCCCCGTTACTGTTCTTTGGTATATGCCAATCATACCAAGGCTTCAACGTCTTTTCATGGTCGAAGAGACGGCCAGACAGATGACATGGCACAAAACAGGCAAAAGAACCGAACTAGATGCAGATGGGAATCTGATGATGGTACACACATCGGATGGTGTTGCGTGGAAAAAGTTTGATGAATTACATGCTGACAAAGCGGCAGATCCGAGGCATCCTCGAGTCGGCATCAGCACGGATGGGTTCAGTGTGTTTGGTATGACGGCAGCCCAATACAGTTGTTAGCCCGTATTTGTCTTTCCACTCAATCTCCCCCCCGGACAGATTATGCAAAGAAAGAACATTTTCCTGACGTTGATAATTCCAGGACCCAACTATCCGGGCAAAAATATGAATGTGTACATGCAGCCGCTTAAGGACGAATTGCAAGAAGCCTGGGATAATGGGTTCAAGACATACGACGCCTTTAGCAAACGGAACTTCATAATGCGTGTCTGGTACATGTACTCGACGGATGACTTGCCGGCGTATGCGCTATTCGTTGGCTGGTGTGTGCATGGAAGGTTCCCGTGCCCCACATGCAAGGGAGCTCTTGAGTTTTGTTGGCTTCAGGCTGGTCGCAAGTTTTCTTGCTTCGACATGCATAGACAGTTCCTGGATCCTCGCCATAAGTTCAGGAAAGACAAAAGGAACTTCATCAGGGGTAGAGTTGTCAAAAACTCTGCACCACCTGCATTGACAGGCCAATAGACCCTGGATCAGTTAAACACTCTCGAGCCAGATCCACAACGTCTAGTGTACTTCAAGGGGTATAATACTAAGCATGCGTGGACTCACAAAACATGCTTATGGGATCTGCCTTACTTCAAAGACCTCCTTTGCCCACACAACATCGACGTGATGCACACTGAGAAGAATATCGCCGAGGCACTTTTTGGTACATTGTTCGGCATAGATGGGAAGTCAAAGGATAATACTAAGGCTAGAGTCGATCTGAAGGCGCTATGTGATAGGCCGTTACAAAACATGAAAGAACCGAAAGGAAAGCAGAACTGGACGAAGCCAAAGGCATGGTTCAATCTTGGAAGGCCAGCTATGAGGGAAATTCTCTTGTGGGTGCAACAGCAGTTGATGTTCCCCGATGGGTATGCAGCAAATCTAAAGAGGGGAGCGAATCTTGATAAACTGAAGATATTTGGTCTCAAGAGTCATGATTGGCACATATGGATTGAGCGGGTAATGCCGGTGATGTTGCGTGGCTTCATCCCTGAGGATGAATGGCTAGTACTGGCAGAACTCAGCTATTTCTTTCGTGTTCTTTGTGCGAAAGAACTATCGCCTGGCGTGCTAGAAGAAATGGAAGAGTTGGCGCCGGAGTTGATCTGCAAGTTAGAGAAGATCTTTCCACCGGGCTTCTTTAATCCAATGCAACATTTGATTTTGCATCTCCCGACCGAGGCAAGATTGGGGGGGCCCGTGCAAAATCGTTGGTGCTACCCAACTGAGAGGATGCAGAAGACGCTTCGAGAAAAATGTAAAAATAAACGTAGAATTGAAGCATCGATGGCTGAGGCATTCATCACAGAGGAGGCGGCAAACTTTGTAACAGTGCACTACGAAGCCAAAAATCGTCATTTGCATAATCCGAAGCCTCGGTACAATGCTGACGAGCCTAAAAAGGGTGGATCCAACCTCAGCCTATTCAAAGGGAATCTCGCACCAGCTAGTGTTTCACATCCAGTATCTTTGGATAATGAAGAATGGCGGACAATTTCGTTGTATATCTTCAACAACCTAATAGAAGTGCGGCCGTACATCGAGTAAGTTCTCGGTACATTGTTTCGCAACTTCTATTTCCTTTGAACTACTCTTATTCCTGGATATGTCATACAGTCGATACGTCACCATATTCTCGTATGGAGCGGAGATCCAAAAGGATTCCGTCGAAGAGTATGAGCTTCTCGCAAAGCAAGGAGATGGCTATCCCGGTTTCATCTCTTGGTTCAAACAAACGGTAATTTCTATTAGACAATTCCATATAATTCGCTAATTTGTGCATAATGCAACAATCCTTTCATATTAAACTTGTAGGCTAATTCAGAGTCTATGGACGCCGAATTGAGACAAGTCGCTAATGGTTTTGACTATAAGGTTCGTTCATTTGACAAGTACGACATCAACGGGTATCGCTTTCATACCTATGGCAAAGAGCTATCTATGGCCGACCGAAAGTCAACAAATTGTTGTGTATCTGCTATCGGCGAAGGAGGTACCGAGTATTATGGGAGAGTTGAAGGAATTTATGAACTTCTGTTCTATGGTGAAAATCCACCGAATGTCGTAGTCTTCAAATGTTATTGGTTTCAGCCGAAGGAGACTAGAAGGACTCATGAACATGTAGGGCTAGTTGAAATCAACCAAAGCACTCATTTAGATGTTCCTGATGTCTATATTATGGCTCAACAGGCGACCCAAGTATTCTATCTACCGTGGACCTACCAAACTAATCCAAATCTGAAAGGTTGGGATGTCGTTTATGAAGTGCCGCCACGTGCTAGACTTTCTCCCCCAAAGGAAGAGGATTATGAACCTCACATTAACCCAGACACATATGAAGGAGAATTCTTCCAAGAGACACGTCTTTCCAAAAAGCGTTTCAAGAACCGCTATACTTCACCCCAAAACATTGAAGTAGACAGCGACAATGAATCCGACATCACCCCAGAGGAGGAACAAGAAGAGCCGGAACAAGAAGAGGTTACTGTTGTGGATGACCTGTCAATGCTTGACCGATTACGTCAAGGTGGCCTTGCACATGTTGATGCCAATGAACCCTATGAGCCCGTCATTGATTATAGTGATGATGATGATTATGCATTTATTGATGATACTGATCGAGATTATTAGTAGTGTCAGGTATTACATTTTTTTATGTTGTACTTGATGATGATACACTTAAGTGATACACATATTATTATTCATGTCGGTCTTTTTTTATGTTGTACTAATTTCGTTTACTGTTTGTCATGGCAGGTGTTGAAAGATGGTGGGCGCTGGTCGGGAGCGTGGTCCGAGGTCTTCCATTCCAGACGCACCTCTCCGCCGAGCGTTGCTGGACAGTATGGCCACACCGCCGGGCCCTTCTTCGTCGACCGCGGTGCCCAGCAGGGGACGAGCTCGAGGTAGGAAGAGAGGAGGTGGGGCACGTGGTCGTGGGAGAGGAGGTAGGGCTACGGCGCCTTCCTCGCCGCCACCCCCGGCTGTTTCACCCGAGCACGTGACTGCTAGGGTGGACTCGTCCAAGGAGGAGGCTACACGGACTCCGGTCCACGAGCCTCCGGTCCATGGGTCTTGGGCCCACGAGCCTCGGGTCGACTGGCCTTCGGCCCACGAGAGTTCGGCCCACGTGACCCCGGAGGAGCACACGTCCGGATGGGGTACCTGGCCGGATCAGCCCGAGGAGCCGAGTGGCCATGCTGATGATGGTGGGGAGCCGACTGATCTTGAGGAGGAGGGGGGCACCGTCTACCAGCGTGGTGCTACACGGCTCCCGTCCGTGCCGGTGACCCGCGAGCAGAGGTGGTTGATTTTTCCTGATGGGGAGAGGTACGTAAGTGCATTTAATATTTTTGTACCTTGTGCATTCATGTTTTTTCAAATAACTAATGCGTTGGCCTTGTCATGCTGCAGGGGTTGGGACCACCATCATAGTGTCCGCCGGCCCAACTCCGTCCTTGGAGTTCTTTGCCGGCAAAACTTCCTGGGGTTTGTCATGTTGCCTGGTGAGGGTCGGCTTCCAGAGCTTGGATTGAGCTGGGAGCACTACGTGGCTGCCCCGGCCCCGCCGGATGAGATTATCGACGGTGTCATGTGCGACACGAGGGCAGACATGGTGATCAGAAAGTTTTGGGTAATTTCTCCTTTACACATTTAAAAATCTTCAACTAGCTAGTTATTAATTGTACTAATCAATATTGTCTCATTTGATTGCAGACATTCTACAGGTGTGAGGAGGGATACGAGGAGGACGCGGCACATGTTATCGAGAACGTCTGCAAGCGCCTACTCCAGAACTTACGGCACGAGGCTCGGGTGCAGGCTGTTCGAGACTACTACGCCTTGCGTGGTATCAAGAAGACCAAGCCGGCGTGCCGTGGTAAGTTCCTGAGTAAGGAGCAGTACATGAAGGTAATTCTTAAGGCCTTCTCTACTTAAGTTCCTTCATTTAGTAATTCTTAGCCATAGCGCTCAAGTTTCTATTTGCTAACTTAGGCACCTCCGAGATGGTGTGCGGATCGGATGGATTGTTGGGAGGTGTTGGTTGATGAGTGGTGCTCTCCACAATGGCTAGCCCTCCACAACGAGGCCAAGGACAAACGTGCCCAAATGGAAGGTGTGCCACACCATCAAGGCAGCTCCAACTTATATTAGTTCGGGCGCAACTGGGTATGTGGTTTGCTTCATGATTCATGCAATTCATTCATCATGCTAGCTTGAGCCCTTTAATTACTAATTTTCATTGTTTCTTTCTTTCAGGCACGCTACAATAAGGCGGATAAGGTGCCAGAGGTGTACGACTTGTATGCCATGGCCCACACTGCCTCTTTCAAGAAAGTCAAGGCTTTCTCTCAGTCTGACCTCGATGATGCAAACAACTTCACCAACATCTCCTCCCACAACAAGCTCGTGGGATATAGAGATGAGGGGAAGGTGAGGAAAGGGGAGGACTTTAACCCGAGCCAGGGTCCCATTGATCCAGAGTTGATGATATCTGGTGGCGGGAGGTCCCATGGCTCCATAGCCATTGGAGATGGACTTATCCGTTGTCCTAGCACTCTCCCAGAGATCAAGGCGCGCCAGTCGAGCTCCGCTCCTGAGATAAGGCCTCGTGAACGGCCAGTGCAACTCGCCATCAAGGTTAGTGATACGTACTCAGTTATCTTTCTCCATTACATTCTGTGCGCTTCCATCAATGATTACAAATGGTCATGTGAGTGGTGTTGCAGGCTGCTATACAGAGTGAGAGAGATAGAACGGAGAAACTTCTGGCGGAGGCGGCGGAGAGGCAGCGGGAGTTGGAGGAGAGGACGACAAAGATGATGGAGGAGGAGAGGGCACGGAATGACATGCAGGCAAGGGCCATGTACGAGCTCCTTGTGGTAAGTTTCTTCTGCAGATTAGCCAAAACATTCATGTAGTGTTTGTCTCATTACTAACTAGTATGACTGAGTCGTCAAAACCAAATGTGCAGTCTGTGTGCGAGAAGACAGGTCAGACCGCTCCGCCGATGCCAGTGATTGCTCCTGGGACCACGGTGAGTTTTATTGAATGGACATTACTTGCTAGTCTTAACATTTGAGTGTCATCATGCTAACAAGACATTGGAAATGATCTTTGGTGCAGCGTAACTCCAGACAAGCATCGCACGATCCTTCTCGAGCTACCGACACGAGCCACCCCGCTCCTACACCTCCTACATCTTGGTAAGTTTATCTAGTGTTTTGCTTAACACATGCATAAAGACCTAGACTTAGCTTTATTTCCTCCAATGCTTACCATAATGACCTAGACTTAGCTTCTTCACCTCCAAAATGACTTAATAAGCTTACTGACCTCCAAAACCATCCATTTTACCTAAGTTAGCTCTAAAACGATCTGTACTTAGCTTTGTTTCCTCCAAAATGACCAAAGTTAGCTCTAATATGCTTAGTTAACTAGGTTTGCTCAATAATGACATGTACTTAGCTTACTTATGTCAAAAATGGCATAATTAGCTTAGTTAGCTCATAAACGATGTATTTTACCTAAGTTAGTTCTAAAATGATCCATTTTACCTTACTTAGCTCATAAACGATCCATTTTACCTACGTTAGCTCTAAAATGACCCATTTAACCTTACTTAGCTCATAAATGATCCATTCTACCCAAGTTAGCTCTAAAATGACCCATTTTACCTAGGTTAGCTCCAAAATGATCCATCTTACCTAGGTTACCTCTAAAATGATGCATTTTACCTAAGTTTGCTCATAAGCGATCCATTGCACCTAGGTTAGCTCATAAACGATCCATTTCACCTAAGTTAGCTCACAAATGATCAATTTCACCTAAATTAGCTCATAAATGTCATATATTCTTCTTCTTCTTCATTTTCTTCTTCTTCTTCTTCTTCTTCTTCTTCTAATCTTCTTCTTCTTCTAATCTTCTTCTTCTAACTTTCTTATTTCCCATTTTGCAGAATTCATTCACTTCACGGAAGCTTGCATAGATGGAGTGCTTGTTTGGATGAACTATGTTTCCTTTGTATCTATGAACTATGCATGTATGGTAGGATGACACTATTGTAATATGTATGGTTGGATGCATGTATGTCGAACTTGCTATGTATGGTTGATGGAACTATGCATGTATGATGAAATTATATGTGTTGGATATCTCATATGTTTGCTGTGAACTTGCCATGTGAAAAATATATATGTATCATCTATTTGCTGTGAAAATGGTTGGGTATATGAAAAAACAGAGGCAATGTAGGCTCTTTGCCGTCTGCCACTGACGGCAACGGGCTCTTTGCCGTCTGCCGCTGACGGCAAAGAAGCCACGTGGCATCCAGCTGTGCTTCCTGGGAGCTGACCCATTTGGTCAGTTTGCCTACAATGGCAGACGGCAAAGACTTTGTCGTCAGTGGCGGACGGCAAAGAACCTGCCATGTAGTGACGTATAGATGACATCATACGGCGGACGGCAAAGACCCTAGAAATTTTGCCGTCAGCAGCGGACGGCAAAGGCCTTCCGTTAGCCACTTAACGGACTGACAGCGCAATTATTGCCGTCCGCTCTCTTTGCCGTCCGCCGCGCTCTCTTTGCCGTCCGCCGCAGACGGCAAAGACTTTGCCGTCAGTAGCAGACGGCAAAGTAGCTGTTTACCGAAGCCTACTTTGCCGGAGCCTTTTGCCGTCCGTGGCTGACGGCAAAGGCCTTTGCCGTCCGCCGTTCGGGCCTTTGCCGTCCGCCGTGGCAGACAGCAAAGTAGCTGATTCCTGTAGTGTTAACACAATCAAAACTAGGTGTTATACCTGACTCCTTACCTTTGTCAAGGTCCCAATCTTTAGAGTTGCGTTTAATTCTTTCCAATAAATCCCATTTGAATTCAATAGTCTTCATCATAAAAGAGCCAGCACAAGAAGTATCAAGCATGGTGCGATTGTTATCAGAAAGCCGAGCATAGAAATTTTGAATAATCATTTTTCTCGAGAGATCATGATTGGGGCATGAATATAACATTGATTTAAGCCTCCCCCAAGCTTGGGTGATGTTTTCTCCTTCACGAGGCCAAAAATTATATATGTAATTGCGATCACGATGAACAAGATGCATAGGATAAAATTTCTGATGAAATTCCAATTTCAATCGTTTGTAACTCCAAGACCCCATATCATCACATATCCTATACCATGTCGATGCATCTCCCTTCAAAGATAAAGGGAAGACCTTCTTCTTAACAACATCTCCGGGTACACCTGCAAGCTTAAATAATCGACAAACTTCATCCACATATATCAGATGCTCATTAGGATGTTTTGTTCCATCTCCTAAAAAGGGATTAGCTAGCAGTTTTTCTATCATACCCGAAGGAATTTCAAAGCAGACATTTTCATTGTCATTTTCAGTAGGTTGAGGAGCAACTCTTTGCTCTACTGATCGAGGTGAAGATACCCCGAACAATCCCCTCGGAGGATTACATTCCATAGTAACAAGTGACAGTAAATTTCAGCACACTATATAAATTTTTCCTTACCAAATTCCACCTACCAAAGGCGCTTCACTCCCTGGCAATGGCGCCAGAAAAGAGTCTTGATGACCCACAAGTCTAGGGGATCTATCATAGTCATTTCGATAAGTAAGAGTGTCGAACCCAACGAGGAGCAGAAGGAAATGATAAGCGGTTTCCAGCAAGGTATTCTCTGCAAGTACTGAAATAAGTGGTAACAAATAGTTTTGTGATAGGATAATTTGTAACGAGCAACAAGTAACAAAAGTAAATAAAGTGCAGCAAGGTGTCCCAATCCTTTTTGTAGCAAAGGACAAGCCTGGACAAACTCTTATATAGAGAAAAGCGCTCCCAAGGACACATGGGAATATCGTCAAGCTAGTTTTCATCACGCTCATATGATTCACATTCGGTACTTTGATAATCTGGTATGTGGGTGGACCAGTGCTTGGGTACTTCCCTTACTTGGACAAGCATCCCACTTATGATTAACCTCTATTGCAAGCATCCACAACTACAACAAAAGTATTAAGGTAAACCTAACCATAGCATGAAACATATGGATCCAAATCAGCCCCTTACGAAGCAACACATAAACTAGGGTTTAAGCTTCTGTCACTCTAGCAACCCATCATCTACTTATTACTCCCCAATGCCTTCTTCTAGGCCCAAACAATGGTGAAGTGTCATGTAGTCGACGTTCACATAACACCACTAGAGGAGAGACAACATACATCTCATCAAAATATCGAATGAATACCAAATTCACATGACTACTAATAGCAAGACTTCTCCCATGTCCTCAGGAACAAAAGTAACTACTCACAAAGCATAAACATGTTCATAATCAGAGGGGTATTAATATGCATATAGGATCTAAACATATGATCTTCCACCAATTAAACCAACTAGCATCAACTACATGGAGTAATTAACACTACTAGCAACCTACTAGCACGAATCTCGGACATGGAGACAAGAATTGGATACAAGAGATGAACTAGGGTTTTGAGATGAGATGGTGCTATTGAAGATGTTGATGGAGATTTCCCTCTCCCAATGAGAGGAGCATTGGTGATGACGATGACGGTGATTTCCCCCTTCGGGAGGGAAGTTTCCCCGGCAGAACAGCTCCGCCAGAGCCCTAGATTGGTTCCACCAAGGTTCCGCCTTGTGGCGACGGAGTTTCGTCCGAGAAGATGGCTTCTTTTTTTTCCCATCGAAAGACTTCATATAGTATAAGATGGCCACCGGAGGGCCACCAGGGGCCCACAAGGTAGGGGGCGTGCCCAGGGGGGTAGGGCGCGTGTGACGCCCGGATAATTAGACTACAGTAATCCCGCGTTAATGATGCCACGTCACCTCGGTTACTGTTGCTAACCTCGTGTTAGTTCGAAACCGATTCGAATTCAAATTTGAATTAAAGTCAAACGATAGAAGTTTTCGAACATAAAAACTAAAATGTGCTAAATGTGACCAATAAATCCTTAGTAATAATGGTGGAGAAACCACAAATTTTATAAAATGTTTAAAGGCTCTAAACTAATTAAAATAGCAGCTATAACAATTAATTAAATGCCTTTTAAAAATAATAATAATACAAACTATTTTAATTAGGTGTCAAACTTTTGGGGCAGTAGAATAAATTATAACATTAAATTAGGAGTTGTATTTATATTTTATAAAACAGAAATTAAAAGAAAATAGATAAAGCAAAGAAAACAGAAAACAAAGCAAAAAAAAGGGAGAAAGCAACCCCCCCCCACGGCCCAGCTGGCCTCCGCACCGGCCGGCCCACCAGGCCCAGCCGGCCCTCCTCTCTGGCCTACATGGCCACCTCCCCGAACCCTAACCCCCACCCGATCCCCACTCTCCCCCCCCAACGCACCCACTCGCCCCCCCATCGCCCTCTCCTCCTCGATCTAGATCGGGATCGCCCCGATCCCGCACGCCCTCACGCGACGCCGCCGGAAGCCGCGGCCACGCCACGCGACAACCGCGCCGCCGACTGGATCGCCTCCCCGTCATCGACCCCGCCCCGCCTCTCCATCGCCGGGCGCCTCCCCTTCCCCCACCTTCCCACTCTCCTCGGGGAGAGGCCCGACCCCGTCGCCCCCGGATTCCGTCGGCCGGAACGCCGCCTCGCCGCCCTCCTCCTCAACGGACCTCGTCGCCGGACTGCCTCCCCGTCGTGTGCCGTCTCCGTCCTCCTCCTCACGCCACGCTGCCACGAACCCTGCATCCCCCCCCCCCCGTGAGCACCCCCCTTCGCCCCCTCCCCCCTAGGCCGACACGGTCACCGCCTCCCCGTCCGCGGTCGACGCGCTCCGGCGCCGCCCGTTGCGCGCTCGCCGCGCTCCCCTCGACCGCGCCCCTGGACGCCCCTCCCGCGCTCACCGTGGCCTCGCCCGCGCCTTCCCGGTCCGGCGCCGTGGCCGCTGTTGTGCCCGCCGGCCACGCCCTGCCGTGGCCCGCCTCCCCTCTCGCCTGCAGCCAGCACCCAGCCCGCCTCGCCGGTGCTGGCGCGCGCGCCTGCGGCGGCCGCCCGGGTTCGCCCGTTGGCGGGTGGCGACCGCACCCTGCACCCAACGCCCGCAAGGCCCCATGGGCCACTGACCACGGGGGCCCGCCCCCCAGAACGTTAAAAAAAAAGTAAAGTAAAAAGTATATAAAAATAAATAAAACAGTAATTAAAATAAAAACAAATTTAATTAATTAATTAATTAATTAATTAATTAAGTTAATTAACCTTAATTAATTAATCTAATTAACATGTTAGCTTAATTAAACAGTGATTAGTTTAACTAAACCCTAATTAACCTAACAGAGTATGACAGGTGGGTCCCACTGGACCCACGCGTAAGTTTGACTTAGGCAACTCTGTTGACTGCTGACGTCAGCATGACATCATGCTGACGTCATAAATCCATTTTTCGAATTAATTAAATAATTAATTAAATTCCAGAAATTGATAAAATCTTTAGAAAATCATATCTTTTAATCCGTAACTCGGATTAATATATTTTCAACATGAAAGTTGCTCAGAACGACGAGACGATTCCGGATACGCAGCCCGTTCGTCCACCACACACCCCTAACATATCAAACACGCAACTTTCACCCTCCGGTTCATCTGTCTGAAAACACGAAACACCGGGAATACTTTCCCGGATGTTTCCCCCCCTTCACCGGTATCACCTACTACCGCGTTAGGGCACACCGAACACCGCGTATTGCCTTGTTATATTTTGTGATGCTTTGTTTGCTCCGTATTCATTATTTCTTCCCCCTCTTCTCTCCGGTAGACTACGAGACCGACGCTGCTGCTGCCCAGTTCGACTACGGAGTTGACGACCCCTCTCTCTTGCCAGAGCAACCAGGCAAGCCCCCCCCTTGATCACCAGATATCGCCTATTCTCCTCTATACTGCTTGCATTAGAGTAGTGTAGCATGTTACTGCTTTCGTTAATCCTATTCTGATGCATAGCCTGACATTGTCGCTACATCTGTTGATACCTTACCTGCAATCCTAAATGCTTAGTATAGGATGCCAGTTTATCATCATTGGCCCTACATTCTTGTCAGTCTGCCTTGCTATACTATCGGGCCGTGATCACTTGGGAGGTGATCACGGGTATATACTATACATACATACTATACAGATGGTGACTAAAGTCGGGTCAGCTCATTGAGTACCCGCAAGTGATTCTGACGAGGGGGCTGAAAGGACAGGTGGCTCCATCCCGGTAGAGGTGGGCCTGGGTTCCCGACGGCCCTCGACGGTTACTTTGTGGCGGAGCGACAGGGCAGGTTGAGACCACCTAGGAGACAGGTGGGCCTGGCCCTGTTCGGCGTTCGCGGATACTTAACATGCTTAACGAGATCTTGGTATTTGATCTGAGTCGGCTACGAGCCTATACGCACTAACCATCTACGTGGGAGTAGTTATGGGTATCCCGACGTCGTGGTATCAGCCGAAGCACTTCAGACATCAGCGACGGAGCGGCGCTCGCCGGATTGGACTGGAACGCCTACTAGGCTAGGTCTGCTTCCGGCCGCCCTCGCAACGTGCAGGTGTGCTATGGGCGATGGGCCCAGACCCCTGTGCGCTTAGGTTTAGACCGGCGTGCTGGCCTCTCTGTTGAGCCTAGGTGGGGCTGCGACGTGTTGATCTTCCGAGGCCGGGCATGACCCAGGAAAGTGTGTCCGGCCAAATGGGATCAAGCGTGTTGGGTTATGTGGTGCACCCCTGCAGGGAAGTTAATCTATTCGAATAGCCGTGATCTTCGGTAACAGGACGACTTGGAGTTGTACCTTGACCTTATGACAACTAGAACCGGATACTTAATAAAACACACCCTTCCAAGTTCCACAGACAACCCGGTGATCGCTTTTCTACAGGGCGACGAGGGGAGGATCGCCGGGTAGGATTATGCTATGCGATGCTTCTTGGAGTTGCTAATTGGAGTTGCTACTTGGAGATGCTACTTGGAGGACTTCAATCTACTCTCTTCTACATGCTGCAAGACGGAGGCTGCCAGAAGCGTAGTCTTTGACAGGATTAGCTATCCCCCTCTTATTCTGGCATTCTGCAGTTCAGTCCACTGATATGGCCTCCTTACACTTATACCCATGCATATGTAGTGTAGTTCCTTGCTTGCGAGTACTTTGGATGAGTACTCACGGTTGCTTTCTCCCCCCTTTTTTCCCCTTTCCTTTCTTTCTGGTTGTCGCAACCAGATGCTGGAGTCCAGGAGCCAGACGCCACCATCGACGACGACTACTACCCCGGAGGTGTCTACTACTATGTGCAGCCCGCTGACGACGACCAGGAGTAGTTTAGGAGGATCCCAGGCAGGAGGCCTGCGCCTCTTTCGATCTGTATCCCAGTTTGTGCTAGCCTTCTTAAGGCAAACTTGTTTAACTTATGTCTGTACTCAGATATTGTTGCTTCCGCTGACTCGTCTATGATCGAGCACTTGTATTCGAGCCCTCGAGGCCCCTGGCTTGTATTATGATGCTTGTATGACTTATTTATGTTTTAGAGTTGTGTTGTGATATCTTCCCGTGAGTCCCTGATCTTGATCGTACACATTTGCGTGCATGATTAGTGTACGATTAAATCGGGGGCGTCACAAGTTGGTATCAGAGCCAACTGCCTGTAGGAATCCCCATTCCAACTCCTTGGCCGAAGTCGAGTCTAGACTTTACAAAACATTTACTAACATGGCTGTGCAGCCCATGGGCCCACGTCGCCATTGGGTGGTAGTAGGATCTTTTACTCCTCGACCTTTACTCTGGGACTCTGAACTCTCTTCTACTCGGGTTAAACGATTTCTACTAAAATCTGACTTTAGGTTCTCGAAAATACTTTCTCCCGGAGAGCCCCTTCAGTCCAGGTGATCGCCGACTGCACCAGAAGATTTCGAAGTTACTCGCCGAAACTCTTTTGAGACTTTGTGTCCGTTGCTTTTGCAATTCCCTACCATCGAAATATCCCTATGGATAAATACATACACTTGACGTTCATATTGTCATCCCCAGTTGCTCTTGTTATTACAAGATGTCCTGAAATACTCTTCGATATTCCGAGAATTCTTACGCTTACTGCCCTGCAGTTCCTTGCTGCATGAATACCCCTACGGATAATTACTCGTGCTTGCCGAGTATCCGCTCATCCCCAGTTGTTCATGTGTTTCACAAAAGTCTTCGAAATAATATTCGATCTTCCGAAAATCCTTTGGGGCCTTTGGCTCTTGAAATTCTTGCTTGCTTGCATTATGGATAATCCCATAAGTCTCATAGTCATATTGACATTCCTTGTCATTACCATTCTGAGTCTGTTGACTCAATATGTTTGCGAATACACGCAATCATCATTGATCCTTATAAATTACTTTTCCGACTGAGCTGCCATTCTTTTTACTGGAATTGGTTCTCGACCAATCCAATTGTCTTTGATTGTACCCTACGGCTATTCAACTTATCCACCCCTAATCAGAGCATTGCTTCTGATCCCTTGATTTGGAAATCATAATTCCTTTGCATTTGACAATTGAGTTAGTCAGTTGTTTCTATAATCTGCTTCCTCTAGTTGAGTACCGATGCTCACGTCAGTTCCCTTGTGGACCACCAGATCCTTCGTTGGATTTTATCTGACAACGCCCTTCATATTCAATAACCTTGTGAGCCTTCCCTTGGATACATAATGCCCTTGGTAATTGTATCATCTACTTTCTCAACCTTGCTCTACTTTCGAGCTTGTGTTATTTACTCTTGAAACTTGTGGTATACGTTTCTAAGAAGCCCCTGTGGGTTGAACATATGCCTTCTCTAAACCGTGTGAACCCGAAAGTTTTCACGAGTCATACTCTTCTGGTGCTTCACCAGATAAAATTTCAACACTGCATCTTCATCGAACATGAGAAGTGAATGAAAGGTTATGCATTGGAGAAGTGGGAGTCGACCTTGAACTTGTGTTCATGCCCATGGACACGATGTAGATCTTATCATTAAAGCTTCTCTTAAATAAATTATTCCTTTGGTATAAGTTCATCTTATATCTAGGATCTGGCCTTTTGCAACCGTGGTTCCGACCATGATTGTTCTTCTTTGATCTCATTTCTCGGACAAGTTAAAACAATTGTCTTCTATGGATCAATACACCAGTCCCACCTTTACTTTGATCTTGTGTCGAGTATTACCCCCCTGGTATCTCGAGATTATCATGGAACTGCATAACTCCTTATGAGTTCTTCATCAAGTGCTACCTTCCCACTAATTCCAATTTTTCGCGGGCTCTGTGTTACTGAACACTCAAAGACACCGATAACTGAACCGAGTCCGCCTTACGGTTCAACAACTCTTCAGTAAGCTTCTATAAGTACGAGTTTGTACCCGATCACGCCATTCCTAGCCTGTTTGGCTATATCATTGTCGTGACGATTCTAACTGGGCTACCTAGTCCTTATTCTCGGAGCACCAATCTTCGACGATGAACTAACTTTACGTCGATCCTCATCGTCATATCATTTCACCTTAAACAACAAGCTTGAGTTCGAGTTTGGGTCGTAACTGTGGTTCCAATAACCTCTTGCTTCATCATTCCTTTGACTTGATGTCGTCGCTGGTTGACTACATCTGCATGAAATCTCTCGACAATTGTGTCGTGATCATCATCAACCTTATGAGCTCTTCCAGGAATTCAATTGAATTCATGATGGGTAATACCATCCTTGCCCCTCGATGATTCCTGTTCTCATCGACCACTTTATTGCCTTCCGTTCAACACAACTTGTTCGTGTTTTGTGTAAACCTTGAGATCCCTGCTACCCAGCAGTTGATCTTCCTTACCTCGGAAGTATTACCATCTCTTTTTGTCAAGAATGTGGTGAGAATTTCACCACCTCTTAAGAATTCTTGATATCATAATACTTCTTGCCATCTTCGTTCATTCCTTGGCCCCCGTATTGTTTTCAACCGGAATACCGGCAATTGAGCTAAGACGTGTGAATTCAAAACTTCTAGCAAGCCTCTTGCTTTGAAGTGAAATTCTTAGACTATTGATTATTGAATCACCATTCCGACGTTGGTCGTGCAACCCAGCCCATATTTCGGGTGCACCTTTCAACCAATGTTTAATTGTGTATGTTTTCCTCGAGCATACATCATTATACCATTTGAGCTGACAAATGTCATCTTCTTGTTCACATTATCGTGGAAATCCATCAGTTTGGAATTCTCGATGAATTGTCGCTGAGCCCATCAGCCACCTTCTCATCCCCTCCTTGGTTTAATGATGAACTCTTGTTTCGGAACTCGCTTCCATAGTTCATTTCCTGAAAATCTTACAATGTCAACTCGTCAATTGTGTTGCACCTTTTTTTCTCAGGCATCCTGAGTTTGAGGTATCATGACACCAATTGGATATGAATCTCGGTCAGATATGATGGTTGGGACAACTTTCCGAGAGTTATGATGTTGATTCTTTGGTGACCCGGTAACCTGATGTCATGCCTAGCACCACCCCCCCCCCGGCTGGAGGACCTATCATTATAGATTCCTTTTCAGCAGGGTTATCCATTCATCCATGAGGGAATTGTAATACTGATTCTACAAGTTATTCCAGATGGATCCTTCGTGATTCCAAAGTCTGATCTTCACCTGAAGGCCATGTCAATGCTATCTCGAAGCATGTCTGCGATACTCTGATTTTCAACAAGAACATCCGAAGCCCAATGCTAAATGTTTCTTGCTCAATTATCCGAACCCCGTTGTATGGGTAATGTCATGAAATTTCTCCCCCCTTACCTAAAGGGTTTTCTACATTATATCATGTCATGGATATCATGCTCTGCTTATCCTTGGGAAGGATATACCCCCGAAATATGTGTTTAAACACATTTTTCCTTTCTATTGTTCTATTTAACCTAATGATCACATTTTCCTTTCCATGGGTCTGTTTGAACCTTTCTTGTGATCTATATGATCTAAGCAGCAATATTCTACTGCTTATGTAAACTCTTCGGTGTACAATTCTGTCAGCAAGAACCTGTTACTATTGTTGATGACATTTCGGTAGCCACCGATGGACGAGAACTTTGCCTAATGGTCCGCCTCGTTCAACGAGCAGGGAAATGGTTCTCTTCGTCCCTCGCCCTTGGTACCGACATTGTTGACAACAAAACCGACAGGCTATCCTCTGACATACCTTATTATCTTGACCGTGCAAATATTAGCGCCTTCCTACTTTTAACCCACATGGTGGGCCCATAACCCACCGTTCCACAGGATCGAAACCTGACTCTCCTGTACACCCTGTTGTCAGCGTTATTCCTCGTGCTTGACTTTGTATGTAATTCACGGGCCACTTGCCTGTTGATCTATTCTGGTATCGGACAAAATACTTATTTCCGTTGCTCTGAACCCCTTTCGCACTCTACTTCAGGCAATGAACGATTGCCTATCCGCTTGCAACCTCTTATTACACCGTCTTACTTTGCTTTCGATGTGTGTCATTTGTTCAACTCGAGAGCTACTCATATGTTTATTCCTGGGATACCCCAGATGAATTTCCCTTATAACATCCTATCATTGTAGAGCTGCCCCTTACCTGTTCGTAAGTATGATGGAGTTCCCCGAAGAAAGGACGACAACTTCATCATGATGCTTTGGAATAAAGAAATGAAGACATCAATGTAATGGATCAACCACTTCGAGAAGAGCAACCAAGACCGAGAAGATCCGTTAGAATACCGTAACCAGAACTTTCCCCCTTACCCCCTCTTAAATCTCGGGACGAGATTTCTTGTAGTGGAGGAGAATTGTGACGCCCGGATAATTAGACTACAGTAATCCCGCGTTAACGATGCCACGTCACCTCGGTTACTGTTGCTAACCTCGTGTTAGTTCGAAACCGATTCGAATTCAAATTTGAATTAAAGTCAAACGATAGAAGTTTTCGAACATAAAAACTAAAATGTGCTAAATGTGACCAATAAATCCTTAGTAATAATGGTGGAGAAACCATAAATTTTATAAAATGTTTAAAGGCTCTAAACTAATTAAAATAGCAGCTATAACAATTAATTAAATGCCTTTTAAAAATAATAATAATACAAACTATTTTAATTAGGTGTCAAACTTTTGGGGCAGTAGAATAAATTATAACATTAAATTAGGAGTTGTATTTATATTTTATAAAACAGAAATTAAAAGAAAATAGATAAAGCAAAGAAAACAGAAAACAAAGCAAAAAAAAGGGAGAAAGCAACCCCCCCCCCACGGCCCAGCTGGCCTCCGCACCGGCCGGCCCACCAGGCCCAGCCGGCCCTCCTCTCTGGCCTACATGGCCACCTCCCCGAACCCTAACCCCCACCCGATCCCCACTCTCCCCCCCCCACGCACCCACTCGCCCCCCCATCGCCCTCTCCTCCTCGATCTAGATCGGGATCGCCCCGATCCCGCACGCCCTCGCGCGACGCCGCCGGAAGCCGCGGCCACGCCACGCGACGACCGCGCCGCCGACTGGATCGCCTCCCCGTCATCGACCCCGCCCCGCCTCTCCATCGCCGGGCGCCTCCCCTTCCCCCACCTTCCCACTCTCCTCGGGGAGAGGCCCGACCCCGTCGCCACCGGATTCCGTCGGCCGGAACGCCGCCTCGTCGCCCTCCTCCTCAACGGACCTCGTCACCGGACTGCCTCCCCGTCGCGCGCCGTCTCCGTCCTCCTCCTCACGCCACGCTGCCACGAACCCTACATCCTCCCCCCCCCGTGAGCACCCCCCTTCACCCCCTCCCCCCTAGGCCGACACGGTCACCGCCTCCCCGTCCGCGGTCGACGCGCTCCGGCGCCGCCCGTTGCGCGCTCGCCGCGCTCCCCTCGACCGCGCCCCTGGACGCCCCTCCCGCGCTCACCGTGGCCTCGCCCGCGCCTTCCCGGTCCGGCGCCGTGGCCGCTGTTGTGCCCGCCGGCCACGCCCTGCCGTGGCCCGCCTCCCCTCTCGCCTGCAGCCAGCACCCAGCCCGCCTCGCCGGTGCTGGCGCGCGCGCCTGTGGCGGCCGCCCGGGTTCGCCCGTTGGCGGGTGGCGACCGCACCCTGCACCCAACGCCCGCAAGGCCCCATGGGCCACTGACCACGGGGGCCCGCCCCCCAGAACGTTAAAAAAAGTAAAGTAAAAAGTATATAAAAATAAATAAAATAGTAATTAAAATAAAAACAAATTTAATTAATTAATTAATTAAATTAATTAATTAAGTTAATTAACCTTAATTAATTAATCTAATTAACATGTTAGCTTAATTAAACAGTGATTAGTTTAACTAAACCCTAATTAACCTAACAGAGTATGACAGGTGGGTCCCACTGGACCCACGCGT
This sequence comes from Triticum aestivum, assembly GCF_018294505.1. Classification (NCBI taxonomy): domain Eukaryota; kingdom Viridiplantae; phylum Streptophyta; class Magnoliopsida; order Poales; family Poaceae; genus Triticum; species Triticum aestivum. The sequence goes on along the minus strand of NC_057797.1, from coordinate 477,758,652 downwards.
AAGTTTGACTTAGGCAACTCTGTTGACTGCTGACGTCAGCATGACATCATGCTGACGTCATAAATCCATTTTTCGAATTAATTAAATAATTAATTAAATTCCAGAAATTGATAAAATCTTTAGAAAATCATATCTTTTAATCCGTAACTCGGATTAAATTATTTTCAACATGAAAGTTGCTCAGAACGACGAGACGATTCCGGATACGCGGCCCGTTCGTCCACCACACACCCCTAACATATCAAACACGCAACTTTCACCCTCCGGTTCATCTGTCTGAAAACACGAAACACCGGGAATACTTTCCCGGATGTTTCCCCCCCTTCACCGGTATCACCTACTACCGTGTTAGGGCACACCGAACACCGCGTATTGCCTTGTTATATTTTGTGATGCTTTGTTTGCTCCGTATTCATTATTTCTTCCCCCTCTTCTCTCCAGTAGATTACGAGACCGACGCTGCTGCTGCCCAGTTCGACTACGGAGTTGACGACCCCTCTCTCTTGCCAGAGCAACCAGGCAAGCCCCCCCCCCCCTTGATCACCAGACATCGCCTATTCTCCTCTATACTGCTTGCATTAGAGTAGTGTAGCATGTTACTGCTTTCGTTAATCCTATTCTGATGCATAGCCTGACATTGTCGCTACATCTGTTGATACCTTACCTGCAATCCTAAATGCTTAGTATAGGATGCTAGTTTATCATCATTGGCCCTACATTCTTGTCAGTCTGCCTTGCTATACTATCGGGCCGTGATCACTTGGGAGGTGATCACGGGTATATACTATACATACATACTATACAGATGGTGACTAAAGTCGGGTCAGCTCATTGAGTACCCGCAAGTGATTCTGACGAGGGGGTTGAAAGGACAGGTGGCTCCATCCCGGTAGAGGTGGGCCTGGGTTCCCGACGGCCCTCGATGGTTACTTTGTGGCGGAGCGACAGGGCAGGTTGAGACCACCTAGGAGACAGGTGGGCCTGGCCCTGTTCGGCGTTCGCGGATACTTAACACGCTTAACGAGATCTTGGTATTTGATCTGAGTCGGCTACGAGCCTATACGCACTAACCATCTACGTGGGAGTAGTTATGGGTATCCCGACGTCGTGGTATCAGCCGAAGCACTTCAGACGTCAGCGACGGAGCGGCGCGCGCCGGATTGGACTGGAACGCCTACTAGGCTAGGTCTGCTTCCGGCCGCCCTCGCAACGTGCAGGTGTGCTATGGGCGATGGGCGCAGACCCCTGTGCGCTTAGGTTTAGACCGGCGTGCTGGCCTCTCTGTTGAGCCTAGGTGGGGCTACGACGTGTTGATCTTCCGAGGCCGGGCATGACCCAGGAAAGTGTGTCCGGCCAAATGGGATCAAGCGTGTTGGGTTATGTGGTGCGCCCCTGCAGGGAAGTTAATCTATTCGAATAGCCGTGATCTTCGGTAACAGGACGACTTGGAGTTTTACCTTGACCTTATGACAACTAGAACCGGATACTTAATAAAACACACCCTTCCAAGTTCCACAGACAACCCGGTGATCGCTTTTCTACAGGGCGACGAGGGGAGGATCGCCGGGTAGGATTATGCTATGCGATGCTTCTTGGAGTTGCTAATTGGAGTTGCTATTTGGAGATGCTACTTGGAGGACTTCAATCTACTCTCTTCTACATGCTGCAAGACGGAGGCTGCCAGAAGCGTAGTCTTCGACAGGATTAGCTATCCCCCTCTTATTCTGGCATTCTGCAGTTCAGTCCACTGATATGGCCTCCTTACACTTATACCCATGCATATGTAGTGTAGTTCCTTGCTTGCGAGTACTTTGGATGAGTACTCACGGTTGCTTTCTCCCCCCTTTTTTTTCCCTTTCCTTTCTTTCTGGTTGTCGCAACCAGATGCTGGAGTCCAGGAGCCAGACGCCACCGTCGACGACGACTACTACCCCGGAGGTGTCTACTACTACGTGCAGCCCGCTAACGACAACCAGGAGTAGTTTAGGAGGATCCCAGGCAGGAGGCCTGCGCCTCTTTCGATCTGTATCCCAGTTTGTGCTAGCCTTCTTAAGGCAAACTTGTTTAACTTATGTCTGTACTCAGATATTGTTGCTTCCGCTGACTCGTCTATGATCGAGCACTTGTATTCGAGCCCTCGAGGCCCCTGGCTTGTATTATGATGCTTGTATGACTTATTTATGTTTTAGAGTTGTGTTGTGATATCTTCCCGTGAGTCCCTGATCTTGATCGTACACATTTGCGTGCATGATTAGTGTACGATTAAATCGGGGGCGTCACAGCGCGCCCCTCACGCTCGTGGGCAGGGTGTGGCCCCCTGGTGAAGTTCTTGCTCTTAGTATTTTTATATATTTGGAAAACGTCTTCCGTTGAGTTCCAGGACTTTTGGAGCTGTGCAGAATATGTCTCTAATATTTGCTCCTTTTCCAGCCCAGAATCCCAGCTGCCGACATTCTCCCTCTTTATGTAAACCTTGTAAAATAAGAGAGAATAGGCATAAGTATTGTGACATAATGTGTAATAACAGACCATAATGCAATAAATATCGATATAAAAGCATAATGCAAAATGGAAGTATCACTTGGTACATAGCTCCGCCGCAAGGTAGGATCCTTTTAGGACACTCTTATAATACGATTCAGGCTTTCGGTGCTCCTTCCCCTCCGGCGGTCCTCCGGAAGGGCGAAGGCCATTCGCGCTCCTTCTATACAGACCGACCGCTTGATGACGTCAAGTCAAGGTCAAGCGCTTCTAAGCCGCCTTACGAGCCCGAAGTAGCTGCTTCGAATCGGTTCGGCAGGCCTTAGCCGGATAACCACATCTTTCATGGCTAGTTTCGCCGCCTTATGCAGTTCGATCAGCTGTTTCAGTTGATCGGCAAAAGGCACCGGATAATTCGGTGCCAAATACTGAGACCAAAAAAGCTTATCGATGGTGTTCCTTCCTTCGGCTCGGTAGAAGTGAGCGGCATCTGATATACTGTGCGGCAGCTCGGCAAATACACCTTAGAAGCCTAGATTCACATTCAGAAACATAGTTTTCCTTCCAATATCTTCTTTACATGGGAAAAACTTACCTGCCGCGATCTTCCCCGCCTCTTGGATCCCCTGCAGCACGCTTTGGGTTTCCCCCTAGGCGTCGCTCGTGGCTTGGTACACCTTGGTGAGTTCAGACTCTTTCTCCGTTAAACTCTACTCCAAGGCCTCGCATTTACTTACGGCCTCTTGCAGCTCCTGCTCAGCTTTAATAACTCTGGCTTCGTGTTTCTCATGAAGAGTCTGCCCCGTGGCCGCCTTTTTCTCGGCCTCGGCAACAAGCCTTTTGAGGGCTTCAACTTCGGCCATAACTCCTAGCACAAATTATGCGGCTTATTTCATACTGAACATTTATCTCACAATAAATGCACATAATACTGGTGCATACCTTGTTTATCCCTCAACTGCATTTGCAATTAGCCAATTTCTTCTTTGGCCCGCTCCAGACTCTGATTCAGTCCGGCGATCTCTGCAGTGTGAGAGGCAGCAGCCGCTACAGGTATCTGCTTCAAACAAGAGAGAAATCATGAAGTCGATCCCCTATCCGGTTCTTTCTTTCACCGAATAGTGTATCAGGGGCTACTATCTATACTATGACACTCTTCGATAACTCATAAAACATACCTCAAAGCCTTTTATAAGACTGATACAGGCTTCGTTCAGTTCACTCTCGGTCGACTGAATTTTCTCAATCTCCGTGCCCATCGGGGCAGGGTGTTCATCAACGATGGAGGCATCTCGTAGCGCCACCAACAAAGCATCCGATACTTCTGGATGGACAGAGGTTGCCGACGGAATCTTTTTCCCCACGTCTCCGGCCCCTGCGGTTTGACCTCCAAGCGCCGCCTTCACGGTTTTTTCCTTTTCTCTTTGGCCGGGGTCCTTTTGGGACGAGGCCTCGGTGTTTGCCACATGCTTGGAGAAAGGGTCCTTCCGGGGCGTCCCACTCTCCACAGCGTTTGAGCTCAGCAGGGGCTCCGATGAGGATTGTTCAGTACGGGACCTCGCTGGACTACAAGAAATATACGGCTTAGGTTAAAAATACTAAGCCACGATGAGTCTGGACGCTTAAACGTATTCGGATACTCATGAATTCACCAGGGGTTGGGCCCTGGGATCCCATGCCGGCCCACTGTCGGTAGCGGCAGGAGACTCCTCTTGACGAGGAAGCTTTCCTCTTTCGGGTAGTTCGGCCTCCAAGGATGCGGAGGCCGTCCTCTTCCTTCTTCCTTCCGCAGGGGATTCATCTCCCTCCTCCTTTTCGTCCTCTTCGAATGCAGAATGGGCATCAGAGCCTTCGGGTATTGTGCCCGAAGTGTCGCGATGACGAAGGCTGCCCTGGGTCTTTTTAGCCTCCATCTTGACCGTCTTCTTCGGCACCTTGTAAGGCGCCGGGACCAGCATCTTCGTCAGAAGTGGGATGGCCGGGTCTTCAGGCAGCGGGGCCGGACAATGGATCTGCTCCGCCTTCTTCGTCAAGCGCTTCCTTTGGGGCATGCGGATGGAAAGGTTTGATAAACTCACCGAACTTGCAGGACGGGACAGTTGGTACCCATGGTCTTCGGCAGAGTCCGGCCATGATTTGCTGGACTTAAAAAGCCCCTTCCACATGTCCTCATGCGACGAGCCGAAGAGCCTTCGCAAGGTTTGGTGCCTGGCCGGATCAAACTCCCATAGATTGCAAGTCTGGTGTTGACAAGGCAGTATCCGGCGGACTAACATCACATGGACTATGTCGACGAGTTCAATATTCTTATCCCCAATATCTTTAACGCGCGTCTGGAGCACCGACAGTTCGTCGGACGAGGACCACTCCAGTCCTTTCTTGACCCAGGACGTAAGCCGCAGAGGGGCGCCGGATCGAAACTCAGGAGAAGCGGCCCGCTCCTTACCGCTCGGCTCAGTGATGTAAAACCACTGTTGTTGCCACTCCTTGACAGAATCATTAAAGGTTCCTGTTGGCCATATGACGTTGGGCATCTTGCTCACCATAGCGCCCCCACACTCGGCGTTCTCGCCGCCCACCACCTTGGGCTTCACATTAAAGACCTTCAGCCATAAACCAAAGTGTGGAGAAACGCGGAGAAAAGCCTCGCACAGGACAATGAATGTCGAGATGTTGAGGAAGGAATTAGGGGACAGATCATGAAGATCGATCCCATTATAGTACATGATACCACGAACGAATGGGTGGAGGGGAAATCCTAGCCCGCGGACAAAGTGAGGGAGGAATACAACCCTCTCGTGGGGTTCCGGAGTGGGGACGATCTGTCCCGCCGTCGGGAGACGGTGGCCGATTTTCTTGGCCAGATACCCGGCCTTGTGAAGCTTTTTGATATCGTTCTCTCGGACAGTAGAGGCCATCCATTTGCCTCCTGCTCTAGATCCAGACATCTTTGGAAGACCTCTTGTGGGTAGAGGAGGTGAACGCTCGTGCGTTGGAACCTGAGCAGAATGGAACGAGTTGGGAAGAAGGTATGGGTGAAGAGGGTGAATTCTTGTCCCTTTATAAGGGCGGAAGAGGCGATGCACCCCCCTCGCTTGGTAAAACCTCTTATTCCCCAAGCTCCATAAGTAATGGCGCGGTTGGGTTACCCACGTCTGTATTGACGAGAATCCCGTAATAAGGGGAACACGATCTCTGCTTTGACAAGACGTGTCGAGAAAACTGCCCCACAATATGTGTGGTGCTGGTTGAGAAAAACAGTTCGAATAAAGATCGGGCCGTGACATGATGTCATGCTATCGAAACGTGTCAGCAGATTGGATTTGTGGAAATGTTTTTCTCTCTACGGTGGTATGTGGAACTTGTTTTATAGAGCCAGACACTATCCTTGTGTTAAAAATCTTCCATGAAGTATTCGGAGGAGGAACCCGCCTTGCAATGCCGAAGACAATACTGCGTGCCGGACTCATCGTCATTGAAGCCTGGTTCAGGGGCTACTGAGGGAGTCCTGGATTAGGGGGTCTCCGGACAGCCGGACTATATCCTTTGGCCGAACTGTTGGACTGTAAAGATACAAGATTGAAGATTCCGTCCCGTGTCCGGATGGGACTCTCGTTGGCGTGGAAGGCAAGCTAGGCGATACGGATATGTAGATCTCCTCCCTTGTAACCGACTCTGCGTAACCCTAGCCCCCTCCGGTGTCTATATAAACCGGAGGGTTTAGTCCGTAGGACAACATACAATCATACCATAGGCTAGCTTCTAGGGTTTAGCCTCTACGATCTCGTGGTAGATCAACTCTTGTAATACTCATACCATCAAGAACAATCAAGCAGGACGTAGAGTATTACCTCCTTCAAGAGGGCCCGAACCTGGGTAAACATCATGTCCCTTGTCTCCTGTTACCATCCGCCTTAGACGCACAGTTCGGGACCCCTACTCGAGATCCACCGGTTTTGACACCGACAATAGGCATCACGTCCATGTCAAGTAGACCGAAACGATTATGCATCTACTACTATTACTCCACACATCGACCGCTATCTAGCATGCATCTAGAGTATTAAGTTCATAAGAATAGAGTAACGCATTAGGCAAGATGACATGATGTAGAGGGATAAACTCAAGCAATATGATATAAACCCCATCTTTTTATCCTTGATAGCAATATTACAATACGTGCCTTACTGCCCCTACTGTCACTGGGAAAGGACACTGCAAGATTGAACCCAAAGCTAAGCACTTCTCCCGTTGCAAGAAAGATCATTCTAGTAGGCCAAACTAAACTGATAATTCGAAGAGACTTGCAAAGATATCAAATCATGCATAAATGAATTTAGAGAAGAACCAAATATTGTCCATAGATAATCTTGATGATAAACCCACAATTCATCGGATCTCGGCAAACACACCGCAAAAAGTATTACATCGAATAGATCTCCAAGAACATCGAGGAGAACTTTGTATTGAGAACCAAAGAGAGAGAAGAAGCCATCTAGCTAATAACTATGGACCCGAAGGTCTGTGGTAAACTACTCATACATCATCAGAGAGGCTATGGTGTTGATGTAGAACCCCTCCGTGATCGATTCCCCCTCCGGCAGATCATCGGAGAAGGCCCCAAGATGGGATCTCACGGGTACAAAAGGTTGCGGCGGTGTAAAAGTGGTTTCGGGGATACCCTAGATGTTTTCAGGGTATAAGAGTATATATAGGTGAAATAAGTAGGTCAATGGAGCTACCAGGGGCCACAAGGGTGGGGGCGCGCCTACCCCCCTGGGCGCGCCCTCCTGCCTCGTGGCCGCCTCGTTGCATCTCTGACTTCCACTCCAAGTCTCCTGAATTGTGTTTCTTCCAAGAAAGATCCTCGCGAAGGTTTCTTTTCGTTTGGATTCTGTTTGATATTCCTTTTCTGCGAAACACTAAAATAGGCAAAAAAACAACAATTTGCACTGGGCCTTCGGTTAATAGGTTAGTCCCAAAAATAATACAAAAGTGCATATTAAAGCCCATTAAACATCCAAAACATATAATATAATAGCATGGAACAATCAAAAATTATAGATACGTTGGAGACGTATCAAGCATCCCCAAGCTTAATTCCTACTCGTCCTTGAGTAGGTAAATGATAAAAACAGAATTTTTGATCTAGAATGCTACCTAACAGAATTTTCAATGTAATACTCTTTATTGCGGCATGAATGTTTAGAGCCAAAAGTTTCTAGACGAAAGTTTAATATTGACATAAAAATAATAGTACTTCAAGCATGCAAACCAAGCAATTATGTCTTACCACAATAACATATCTTTTCCAAACTCTTTCAACTTTCACGCAATATATGAGCGCGGGCCATGGACATAGCACTATGGGTGGAATAGAATATGATGATGGATGTTGTGTGAGAAGACAAAAAAGAAGAAAGTATCACATTGGCGCGGCTAATCAACGGGCTATGGAGATGCCCATCAATTGATGTCAATGCGAGGAGTAGGGATTGCCATGCAACAGATGCACTAGGGCTATAAATATATGAAAGCTCAACAAAAGAAACTAAGTGGGTGTGCATCCAACTTGCTTGCTCACGAAGACCTAGGGCATTTTGAGAAAGCCCATCATTGGAATATACAAGCCAAGTTCTATAATGAAAATTCCCACCAGTATATGAAAGTGAGAAAATAAGAGACTCTCTATCATGAAGATCATGGTGCCACTTTGAAGCACAAGTGTGGAAAAGGATAGTAACATTGCCCTTCTCTCTTTTTCTCTCATTTTTTTTATTTGGACCTTTTTCTCTTTTTATGGTCTCTTTTTTTTCGTCCGGAATCTCATCCCGACTTGTGGGGGAATCATAGTCTCCATCATCCTTTCCTCACATGGGACAATGCTCTAATAATGAAAATCATCACACTTTTATTTACTTACAACTCAAGAATTACAACTCGATACTTAGAATAAAATATGACTCTATGTGGATGCCTCCGGCAGTCTACCGGGATGTGCAATGAATCAAGAGTGACATGTATGAAAGAATATGAAGGTGGCTTTGCCACAAATACGATGTCAACTTCATGATCATGCAAAGCAATATGACAATGATGGAGCGTGTCATAATAAACGGAACAGTGGAAAGTTGCATGGCAATATATCTCGGAATGACAATGGAAATGCCATAATAGGTAGGTATGGTGGCTGTTTTGAGGGAGATATAAGGAGGCTTATGTGTGATAGAGCGTATCATATCATGGGGTTTGGATGCACCGGCGAAGTTTGCACCAACTCTCGAGGTGAGAAAGGGCAATGCACGGTACCGAAGAGGCTAGCAATGATGGAAGGGTGAGAGTGCGTATAATCCAAGGACTCAACATTAGTCATAAAGAACTCACATACTTATTGCAAAAATCTACTAGTCATCAAAACCAAGCACTAAGTGCATGCTCCTAGCAGGATAGATTGGTAGGAAAATACCATCGCTCGTCCCCGGCCGCCACTCATAAGGAAAGCAATCAAAGAACACCTCATGCTTCAAATTTGTCACACAACGTTTACCATACGTGCATTCTACGGGACTTGCAAACTTCAACAGAAGTATTTCTCAATTCCACAATTACTCAACTAGCACGACTCTAATATTACCATCTTTATATCTCAAAACAATTATCAAGTATCAAACTTCTCATAGTATTTAATGCACTCTATATGAAAGTTTTTATTGTACTCATCCTGGATGCCTATCATATTAGGACTAATTTTATAGCCAAAGCGAATTACCATGCTGTTCTAAAAGACTCTCAAAATAATATAAGTGAAGCATGAGAGATCAATAATTTCTATAAAATAAAACCACCACCGTGCTCTAAAAAGGTATAAGTGAAGCACTAGAGCAAAATTATCTAGCTGAAAAGATATAAGTGAAGCACATAGAGTATTCTAATAAATTCCGATTCATGTGTGTCTCTCCAAAATGTGTGTACAGCAAGTATGATTGTGTTAAACTAAAAATCAAATACTCAAATCATACAAGATGCTCCAAGCAAAACACATATCATGTGGTGAATAAAAATATAGCCTCAAGTAAAGTTACCGATAGACGAAGACAAAAGAGCGGATGCCTTCCGGGGCATCCCCAAGCTTAGGCTTTTGGTTGTCCTTGAATTTTACCTTGGGTTGCCTTGCGCATCCCCAAGCTTAGGCTCTTGCCACTCCTTGTTCCAAAATCCATCAAATCTTTACCCCAAAACTTGAAAACTTCACAACAGAAAACTCAACAAAAAATCTCATGAGCTCCGTTAGTATAAGAAAATAAATCACCACTTTAAAGTACTGTAATGAACTCCTTCTTTATTTATATTGGTGTTAAACCTACCGTATTCCAACTTCTATATGGTTCATACCCCCCGATACTAGCCATAGATTCATCAAAATAAGCAAAAAACACACGAAAAACAAAATCTGTCAAAAACATAACAGTGTGTAGTAGTCCAGAAGTTTCGAGTACTTATGTGACTCCAAAAATTCTGAAAAATTAGGGCGTCCTAAATAATTTGTATATTGATCTACTGCAGTTGGAGTTGGTATTTTATCGCTCTCTGGTAAAAAATGAAAATTATTCTCGTGAACGCATACTTTCTGTTTTTTCTGCAAGATCAAACAACAATCACCCAAGAAGATCCTAAAGGCTTTACTTGGCACAAACACTAATTAAAACATAAAAGACAAAATCATAACAGAGGGTAGATGATTTATTTATTGCTAAACAGGAACAAAAAGCAAGGAACAAAAATAAAATTGGGTTGCCTCCCAACAAGCGCTATCGTTTAACGCCCCTAGCTAGGAATAAAAAAAATAGATCTAAGTGTTCCCATGATAATGATAATGCAAATTGTGAAAACTCATCTCATACTCCCTACGTTCAGCAGCAAGTTTTCTTTGTGCCAAGAAAAAGTAATCAAAAGGGCTAAATTCAATGGGACAAAAGTCCCCAAGATCAAGCTCGAGAGGTATTGGTTCCTCCTTTGGCCCCTCATATTGCACAACCAATTCATCATTATAAGCATTCTTTTGGCAAAAAGTCAAGAGCCTTTGTTCAAGGGAAAGACCTAACCCATTGTTCTGGATAGCAAAATTATCATTAAGTTCAGAAATCTTGTCAACTAGAACATCGGTAGGAACCTTTTTTCTAAGGTTTTCATTAAAAGCAACATGATCTAAAGATCGTAAGTCCATTATGTCTTCTTGATAAAAAAGGATTGCTTCTATGGGAGGACGGACGTCATCCACCCTATAATGCTCAAAAATTTTGTTGGCCTCTTTTATTATAAATCTAGACTCATGAGCTAAAAAGATGGTAGCTGCTCGCATAACAGAAGAATGCTCAATATTGGAAAATTCTAGAAAATTCCTCTGTATGCAAGGATGCATGTGGATAAATTGTATTTCAAGTTCAACCATGAGCAAAGATATAGCATCTGCAAGACTACTAGTTTTATGAAGAATAGACCTGCCCATAGTGGGCAAAGCACCGGCGCAAGTAAAGAAATCTTGAATAACTCCTTTTCTAATAATATTACCACTACCAATCCGAAACTTCTTAGTGTGTAACATAGTACGTTCTTCATGAGGATAATAAAAAGCATCAACGTTTCCCCCATCGTTACTACTATCCTTTTCAATGATAACCTCCCCAGTTTCAGACATCATGGCAACAAACCGCACAAGGAACGAACACACAAGAGGTAAGTGGAAAGAGACGAACAGAAAGGGGGCGAATAAAACAACAAAGGTGAAGTGGGGGAGAAGAAAACGAGAGGCAAATGGCAAATAATGTGTAACGCCCCGTATGTAACTTGCCATATTTGTATTCCAACTCTTGCCACTTTCGGCGGTAAGTTATGATATTCCTCGTGGTTGGTTTTTTTTTCTTTGTTTTGCTTTTGCCCATGTCATGCATCTCATATCATGTCATCATGTGCATCGCATTTGCATACGTGTTCGTCTCATGCATCCGAGCATTTTCCCCATTGTCCGTTTTGCATTCCGGCACTCCTATGTCCTCCGGCGTCCCCTTTTGCCTCTTTTCGTGTGCGGGTGTTAAACGTTCTCGGTTTGGACCGAGACTTGCCAAGCGGCCTTGGTATACTACCGGTAGACCACCTGTCAAGTTTCGTGCCATTTGGACTTCGTTTGATACTCCAACGGTTAACCGAGGAACCGTAAAGGCCTCGTTTCTGTTGCAGCCCAACACCCCTCCAAAGTGGCCCAAAACCCACCTAAACCCCCTCCATCCTCTCGATCGTTCAATCACAATCGCGTGGCCCAAAACCGAACTCCATTTGGAGTCTCCCAGCTCGTTCTATGTATAAATAGGCATCCCCCTCCGAAATTCCCGCACTCCAAAACCCTAGCCTCTTCCTCCTCCCGCCACCGGACACGTCCGGTCCGGTCGGACAAAACGCGCCGCCACCCCGAGCCACTCACAGGCTGACAGGTGGCCCGGCGCCGCCTCCCACCGCGCCGGCCCGCGCGGCCCGCGGCAGGCCCCCGCGGCCCATCTCCGCCGTCCGCTCGTCCTCCGCCTCCACACGCCGGTCGCCGCCCAAGCACCGCCACGGCGTCCGATCACCGCCTCATCCCGACCTCGTCCGCCGCCGCCCGACCGGCCTCCTCCTCGCCCGCGGCCGCGCCACGTCGCCGCCTCCGTACCCCTCGTCACCGGCGAGCGAATTCAGCGAAACTCCGGCCACCGCCCCGTCTTCTCCAGCGAAGCCCCAGCGATCCTTGAACTGCGTGCCAGATCTGGATCTGAGAGGATTAGGTTTGACTCGTTTTTTTCTCAGTCCCCAGTTTTAAATATATTTTTAGGCATCTTCATCATGTCGTATCTCTGCATCCGTAGCTCCGTTTTGCGCGTATGATATATCAAATTGTTTGTCTGGATGTGATCTTTATTTCACTCCATTGCACCATGCTTGTTTGAGTTCATCTTGATGCCATAAATGCTGTTGCAAGAGTGCTATGTAATGATAGTTTCTGTTTCTTATCAGATTATGGACATTTGTCATTTTTGCCATGTTTAATGTGTGCCTCCTATGAACTTGAGCCCTACATGTGTTTTGGGCTATGTCATGCCATGTTTACAGGGGTGTATGACATGTATTTTTGAGATCATTGTGGTGACTAGCACAAGCATGCAAACTAGCTCTTGTGATGTTGCTGATTTCAGGGACTTAGAATTCTTCTAAGTCATTTCCCTGATGTTATTTTTATGCCATGTATTCATGTTGCTATAGAGTGATCCATACCTCTTTTGAGCATGTTCAGTAAGGATGATTTTTAGATATTGTTATGTTCTATCCATCCATGTCTTTGTTTGCAATTATGGAGTACCATAGCATGGCTCAATCTTACTCTACTTTTGCTATAAAATGTTCCTGGCAGATTGTTTACATGTTAATCAATTTTGCCAAGGTTGTTGTAGTTGATCCGTGCATGCTATGAGTTTGTTCTTTCCATGGTCAGCTACTCGAACATGTCTTCTTGCCGGGTGTATGCATATTTTGTCATGCAATGCCTTGTGGTGAGTGCATCGAGCTCTCAAACATGCCTACGTAACTCTGTTTTGCCATGTCCTGTTTTTCTGCTAAGTCTGAATCTGATAACGAAACTTGCTATGTTTACATGGTTGCCATTGTATCTTATGATCCTTTTTGGCTTATGGCCAGTAAGGGACTTTTCTTATATGCTTTGAGTAGTTTCATGCCATGCCTTGCTTTGCCATGATATGATCCTGTAGCATGTTGTTATCTTGCTCTAAACATTGCTTCCTGGTGTTAATTCCTGACGTGTTGTTATTTTCACTAAGTTTGTGAACCTGATATCTTTTGCACTTTTGCCATGCTTGTTTGAACCTGCTATTGTGTGATTTAGCCGTAGCTCACTATTCATATTTTTTCAAGCATCTTGAGTGGATCACTGCCATGTTCTTTTTTGCTATGTTAGAGTGCAGTAGCTTATATTTCTCGATGCATTTAGATGGCATCGTGCTGTTAATCGTAGCTTAGTGCATTATTGTTTTGTTTGCCATTTGCAAACCGTGCATCCGATTCCGGTGATCTTTATATCGATTTCGACCGAAATCAACTCATCTTTCCAGCGGAGCTCTTGGTTTGCCAAGTTGAGGCCTGGTTTAATATTTTCCTTCCGGAGCACGCATATGCATTGCATATCACATCCCGCATATCATGCCATGTTTTGCATCATGTTGCTTGCGCATTGCACCGTGGTTGATCATGGTTCCCTTTGCTTGTGTTATTGCTTTGGGTAGAGCCGGGAGACGAGTATGTGATCGAGGAACCCATTGAGAACGCTTACGAGGATCAAGCTTATGCCAACTCGGAGAACTTTGCAGGCAAGATGACCATACCCTCGAAATCACTTGTATCTTTGCTTGCTAGTTGCTCGCTCTATGGCTATGCCTATGTCGCGGTACCTACCACATGTTTTAGCATGCCTCCCATATTGCCATGTCAAACCTCTAACGCACCTTGTCCTAGCAAACGTTGTTTGGCTATGTTACCGCTTTGCTCAGCCCCTCTTATAGTGTTGCTAGTTGCAGGCGAAGATTGGAGTTTGTTCCATGTTGGAACATGATTAGTGTTGGGATATCATTATTATATCTTGTTTACTTTAATGCATCTATATATTTGGTAAAGGGTGGAAGGCTCGGCCTTATGCCCGGTGTTTTGTTCCACTCTTCCGCCCTAGTTTCTGTCATACCGGTGTTATGTTCCTTGATTTTGCGTTCCTTACACGGTTGGGTTATAATGGGAACCCCTTGACAGTTCGCCTTGGATAAAACTCCTGTAGCAAGGCCCAACCTTGGTTTTACCATTTGCACCCTAGCCTTTTTCCCTTGGGTTTCGCGGTCTCAAGGGCCATCTTTATTTTAAACCCCCGGGCCAGTGCTTCTCTAAGTGTTGGTCCAACCTAGAGCACAGTGCGTGGTCGTCCCTTGGCAACTTGGGTTACGTTGGCTCCCGTATGCTTAGCTTATCTGGTGTGCCCTGAGAACGAGATATGTGCAGCTCCTATCGGGATTTGTCGGCACAGCAGGTGGTCTTGCTGGTCTTGTTTTACCATTGTCGAAATGTCTTGTAACCGGGATTCCGAGTCTGATCGGGCCGTCCTGGGAGAAGGAATATCCTTCGTTGACCGTGAGAGCTTGTGATGGGCTAAGTTGAGACACCCCTTCAGGGATTTGAACTTTCGAAAGCCGTGCCCGCGGTCATGGGAAGATGGGAATTTGTTAATGTGCGGTTGTAGAAAACCTGAAACTAAACTTAAGTAAAATGAATCAACAACGTGTGTAGCCGTGATGGTCTCTTTTCGGCGGAGTCCGGGAAGAGAACACGGTCTTGGGTTATGCTTGAACCTAAATATTTCTAGGATCACTTCTTGATCATAGATTCTCAAACGTGCTTTGCCTTCTCTTCTCGCTCTCATTTGCGTATGTTAGCCACCATATATGCTAGTGCTTGCTGCAGCTCCACCTCATACCTTTTACCTACCCATAAGCTTAAATAGTCCTAGTGAGAGAAGAGGAACCGACACGTATGTATCATTGCTACTAAGGATAAAACGATAGGGTCTATCTCTACATAGATAGATCTTGTCTACATCATGTCATCGTTCTTATTTCATTACTCCATTTCTCCATGAACTTAATACACTAGATGCATGCTGGATAGGGGTCGATGTGTGGAGTAATAGTAGTAGATGCTGACAGGGGTCGGTCTAAAAATCTTGGACATGATGCCTATATAATGATCATTGCCTGGATATCGTCATGAGTATTTGAAGTTCTATCAATTGCCCAACAGTAGTTTGTTCACCCACCGTTTGCTATTTTTCTCGAGAGAAGCCACTAGTGAAATCTACGGCCCCTGGGTCTCTTTCTCATATTATTTGCCTTTGTGATCTACTTTTATTTGCTTTTATTTTCATATCTATTTATCCAAAAACCCAAAAATACTTTGTTGCACTTTATTTTATTTGTGATCTATTTATTCAATCTATTACAACTTTCTCCCATCACGCACCAATTTTTGGCACCGTTACCCGAAAGGGATTGACAACCCCTTTAACACGTCGGGTTGCGAGGATTTGTTATCTCTGTGCAGGGATGTTTACGTTGTGTTTCTTGGTTCTCCTATTGGTTCGATAACCTTGGTTTCATATCTGAGGGAAATACCTACTGCCATTGTGCTACATCATCCCTTCCTCTTTGGGGAAATACCGACATAGCTCAAGTGACATCAAAAGGAATTTCTGGCGCCGTTGCCGGGGAGGATCTTCAACATATACCAGGTTCCAAATCACAAATCTCATCTCCTCGCAATTTACATTATTTGCCATTTGCCTCTCGTTTTCCTCTCCCCCACTTCACAAAAAATTGACATTTTATTCGCCCCTCTTTTTCCGTTCGCCTCTTTCTCGTCAGATCTATCCTTTGCTTGCAATCGTGAGTGATTTTGGTATGGCACCAACAGATAATGGCCTAACTCCTAAAATTGGATGTATGGGCAATCTGGATGCTAAAACTTTAATCTTGGGGCAAGGGAACGTTATGGGAAAAGAACTTATCCAAGATTTTTTCAATTGTGTTGGGAATCTAAGTCTTGATGATGCTCCTATACTTAAAACTACTAGATCTTATGCGGATGCTATTTCAGCACTAGTTCTGAAACTTGAATGTAAATTTATTCGTACCCATCCTACTTTGGAAAGATTGTTTTTTGATCTTCCCGTTATAAAGAATCCTAGGGCTAAAATGTTGGCCACTCTCGTTCATGAATGAGTTTGAATACATAATACGGGAAGCTAGGGAAATCTTTGATTTTTATGGTATGAACCATGAAAAACCTGTGATAGATGAAATTATTTACAATAGTGACTATGCTTTAAGACTTTTGCTTGGGGATAATAAAATCTTTTATCAAAAACTTAAAAAGGAAGTCCCCATTCTAGATATAATCCAACAAGTTTTCAATAATGTTAATCAACATTACTCTTGGATTGTTGCTGGGAATCAGAAAGGTTATGATGAACATCAACTTAGGAATGCTAAGGTTTCTATACATAATATGTTTTATCTTGCTTTTAAAAAACCCCATGATCAAAACACCTCTAAGAAGGTTAAGAACAAGAAAGAAAAAACTTAGATCCTTGCTTTATGCCTAGCTAAGGGCGTAAAACTATATCACTTGTTGGGAGGCAACCCAATGAATAAAATTTATTTTTGCTTTTTGCTTCCTGTTTTTGAGTGTTAGCACAATTATGTTACTATTATGATTGTGTTATTTATGTTTTAATTAGTGTTTGTGCCAAGTAAATCCTTTAGGATCTTCTTGAGTGATAGTTGTTTGATCTTGCTGAAAAAACAGAAACTTTTGCGCTCACGAAAATAATTATCGTTTTTTATCAGAGAGTGATAAAATACATATTCCACTTGCAGTAGATCAATATACAAATTGTTCAGGTCGTCCTAATTTTTCATAATTTTTGGAGTTATAGATGTATTCTAAATAGTCACGTTGCTACACACTGTTCTGTTTTGATAGATTCTGTTTTCTTTGTGTTGTGTGCTTATTTTGATGGCTCTATGGTTTTCTTTGATGAGTTTTTGCCATAGAAAAGTTGGAATATAGTAGATATAATGCAAGAACAAAATATGAATTGGTTTGATACATCACTTATAGTAGTGATTTATTATTCTTATACTAACAGATCTCACGAAGGTTTTGTTGAGTTTTGTGTGATTGAAGTTTTCAAGTTTTGGGTTATCTTACGATGGATGAAGGAATAAGGAGTAGAAGAGCCTAAGCTTGGGGATACCCCGGCATCCCAAGCTATCATCCAAAAATGAGCAACCAACTAAGTTTGGGGATGCCCCCGAGTGGCATCCCCTCTTTCTTCTAACGACCATCGGTATTATACTCGAAGCTATATTTTTATTCATCACATACTATGTGTTTTGCTTGGAGCGTATTGTTTGATATGAGTCTTTGCTTGTTTTATTTTGTGTTTTAAGTCTTGATCCCTTGCTGGACATACCTATTTGAGAGAGCCAAAATTATGTCAAGACTTGTTAGAATTTCTCTCTATGCTTCACTTAATTTTTTTGAGCTATGGATTTGCTCTAGTGCTTCACTTATATCTTTTTGTGTACGGTGTGCTTAGTAATTTTGAAGAAATGCTCTCTTTATTTAATTATATTTATTTGAGAGTTAGTAAAATTTTCAAGAAATTCTCTCTTGCTTCACTTAAATTAATTTGAGAGAAAGAAATATTATGCTCATGATCTTCACTTATATTTGTTTGAGCTTATGAAAATCAACACATGAAAATTAGTTCCAAAGTGATAGATATCCAAGAAGGATATAATAAAAACTTTCATGAAGATCATTGTACAAAATAAACTTGATTCTTAGTAATAGTTTTGAGATATGATGAGGTGATACATGAGTCATCTTGATGAGTAATTATGCTTTAGTAAGAATATTGGTGTTAAGGTTTGTGATTCCCTATGCAAGCACGAAAGTCAATAATTATGCAATGAAATTATATCTTATGGTGCATTATTCGGTGTTAGTTATGCTTAATTCTCGCTTATGAGATTATTCGTTTCTTGTTTGGTCGCTTCTCAATCTTTTGCTAGCCTTCATTTTGCACTAAGTATGATCTCTACTTGTGCATCCAAAAACCTTTAAACAAGTTTTGCCACATGAGTCCACTATATCTACCTATATGCGGTATTCTTTTGCCATTCTAAGCAAATTTGCATGTGCCATCTCTAATTTACAAAAATAAACTTCTCTTTGGTGTGTTTGTTTCGCTCGCGGAGCGGTGAGGGGTGGCTAATAATTTCCATGCTAGATGTGTTATTCTCAAGATGAGTGTTTATTCACTTGTCATTGCACGAGAGTAAGGCAAAAGTATTAGGGATGCCTAGCCCCGAAATGAAAAAAAAATCAATTTACTTTATGTTGTCAAATAATAAATTTCTTGGAAAGTGTTGGTATGGAGGGAAACCATGGATACGGCTAGCCATGGAAAGTGAAAGTATGGTGGAAAAAGGAATAAACTTTATTTTTTCTATTTGGGAACCGCCTATGATATATCTAAGCATGGAAAGTATTGGGAACTCTAAGTCGTTTTCGTTGGTGGGATGGATACACCTCCCAAAATGTTTTTATCTCTAAGTTTTTCACTTTGAGCTCTGGCACCTCTACAAATCCCTACTTCCCTCTGTGAAGGGCCTTTCGTTTACTTTATGCAATTTTTATTTTTGAATTTGAGTCTCCATCTTCTCTTACAAAAGCACCAACTAGGAGGCAATATGATCGTACTTGAGTATTGGGTGTAGCTAATATGCGAATGTGTTTCATGAATGGATCAATGGTTGAGTATGATGGGCTAGGGATAGCTTATTTTAGCATTGATATTTTGAAAGACATGGTTGCTTATTGAATATTGATATGCTTGAGTATCTAAATTATCAGGTCAAAACTAGACTATTCCTTTGAACAATATAAAGGTCCAAATGTCCATGCTATAAAGAAAATAATATGATATGACATGTTAGGCAGCATTCCACATCAAAAATTCTGTTTTTATCACTTCCCTACTGGAGGACGAGTAGGAGTTAAGCTTGGGGATGCTGATACGTCTCCAACGCATCTATATTTTTTATTGTTCCATGCTGTTATATTATAAATCTTGGATTTTTTATAATCATTTTGTAGTCATTTTATATCATTTTTTGGTACTAACCTATTGACATAGTGCCAAGTGCCAGTTGTTTTTTTCATGTTTTTTTACATCGCAGAAAATCAACATCAAACGGAGTCCAAATGCCACGAAACTTTACGGAGAATTTTTATGGGCCAGAAGGAACACACCGGGCCCTGGCTGCGTCTGGGTGGTGCCCCGAGGGGGCACAACCCACCAGGGCGCGCCAGGAGGACCGGGCGCGCCCTGGTGTGTTGTGCCCACCTCGGGTGCACCCCAGACCGCCTCTTTGATCTATATATAGCCAAATATTCCCAAAACGCTAGGGGAGTCGACGAAATATTCATCCAGCCGCCGCAGAGTCCAGAACCACCAGATCCAATCTCGACACCATCTCCGATGATGCGCGAGTAGTTCTTTGTAGACCATTGGGTCCGTAGTTAGTAGCTAGATGGATTCCTCTCTCTCTCTCTCTTTTGATTCTCAATACAATGGTCTCTTGGAGATCCAAATGATGTAACTCTTTTGCGTTGTGTTTGTTGGGATCGACGATCGAATCTCGGGCAAGTAACATACCGATGGACAAAGGGAATTGTGTATGTTGTCATAACGGTTCGACCGATAAAGATCTTCATAGAATATGTAGGAGCCAATATGAGCATCCAGGCTCCTCTATTGGTTATTGACCGGAGAGGTGTCTTGGTCATGTCTACATAGTTCTCGAACCCGTAGGGTCTGCACACTTAACATTCAATGACGATTTTGTATTATCTGAGTTTTGTGATTTGGTGACCGAATGTTGTTCGGAGTCTCGGATGAGATCACGGACATGACGAGGAGTCTTGAAATGGTCGAGAGGTAAATATTGATATATGATGATAGTATTCGGACACCGGAAGTGTTCCGGAGGGTACTGGGGACATATCGGGTCAGCGGAAGGGGTTTCGGGCACCCCCGGCAAAAGATATGGGCCTAATTGGCCAAGAGGGGAAACGCAGCAGCCAACAGGGGCTGCTGCGCCCCTCATATGGGCTGCACCATTGGAGAAGGAAAGAGGGGAAGAGAGAAGGAATGGGAGGGATTCGGCCTCCCCCTTCCTTCCCTCTTCCTCCTTTCCCCTCCGTAAAACATTGTAGGGGGGAATTGGACTAGGCCCCCAAGTAGGATTCCTCCTACTTGGGGCGCCCCAAGGCGGTGCCCTCCCCCTCCCACCTATATATACATGGGGAGGGGGCTCCTAGAACACACACCAACAATTGTTAGCCGTGTGTGGCGTCCCCCTCCATAGTTTACACCTCCCGTCATATCTTCGTAGTGCTTAGGTGAAGCCTTGTGCGGATCACTTCACCATCACCACGCCGCCGTGCTGACGGAACTCATCTACATCCTCGACACTTTGCTGGATCAAGAGTTCGAGGGACGTCATCGAGCTGAACATGTGCAGAACTCGGAGGTGCCGTACGTTTGGTGATTGATCGGTCAGAACGAGAAGAAAGTTCGACTACATCAACCGCATTGTCGAACGCTTCCGCTTTCGATCTACGAGGGTACGTAGACACACTCTCCCCCTCTCGTTGCTATGCATCTCCTAGGTAGATCTTGCATGACTGTAGGAATTTTTTTGAAATTGCATGCTACGTTACCCAACAAGAACATGGAACAAGTTCGTCCTTAATGATGGATTTGTGTTCCGTGCTAACAAGCTATGCATTCCAGCTAGCTCCGTTCATCTTTTGTTGCTGCAGGAGGTGCATGGAGGAGGATTAATGGGACACTTTGGCATGAAGAAGATGGATGATGTGCTTGCTACACATTTCTTTTGGCCAAAGATGAGACGGGATGTTGAGCGTTTTGTCGCTCGCTGCACTACATGTCACAAAGCTAAGTCACGACTTAATCATCATGGCTTATATATGCCTTTGCCTATACCTAGCATTCCTTGGGAGGATATATCTATGGACTTTGTTTTAGGTTTACCTCGAACAAAGAAGGGGAGGGATAGTATATTTGTTGTCGTGGATGTATTTTTGAAAATGGCACACTTTATACCATGTCATAAAAGCGATGATGCTGCTAATGTTGTTGATTTGTTCTTTAGTGAAATTATTTGCTTGGATGGTGTGCCAAATAAAATTGTTTCAGGTCGTGATACTAAGTTTCTTAGCCACTTTTGGAGATGTTTATGGGCTAAGTTGGGGACTAAACTACTTTTTAGTACTACATGTCACCCCCAAACTGATGGACAAACTGAAGTAGTCAATAGAACATTGTCTACTATGCTTAGGGCTGTTTTGAAGAATAACAGGAAAATGTGGGAAGAATGCTTGACTCATATTGAATTTGCTTATAATCGTTCATTACATTCTACTACAAAGATGTGCCCTTTTGAGATTGTGTATGGCTTCCTACCTCATGCACCCATTGATTTGTTGCCTCTTCCATCTCCGGAGAAGGTTAATTTTGATGCTAAAGAACATGCTGAATTGATCTTAAAAATGCATGAGTTAACTAAGGAGAACATTGAGCATATGAATGTTAAATATAAACTTGCGTTTGCACCTGGATATCTTGTTTGGTTACATTTCCGTAAGGATAGATTTCCTGATTTGCACAAACCAATGCTAATGCCACGTGCTGGTGGTACTTTTAAGGTGTTAGAGAAAATAAATGATTATGCATATAAACTTGAGCTGCCTGCAGATTTTGGGGTTAGTCCCACTTTTAACATTGCAGATTTGAAGCCTTATTTGGGTGAGGAAGATGAGCTTCCGTCGAGGACGACTTCATTTCAAGAAGGGGAGGATGATGATGACATCAATACCATTGTTACATCCACAGCCCCTGCTGCTATACATACTGGACAAATCACTAGAGCTTGCGCATGCCAATTGAATTATCAGGTACTTTCGTTTCTTGATAACAATTCTAATTTTCATGAGAATATGATGCTGCCTAAATTGTATACATTTGTGTTGATTACTAATGAAGGGCCTAGCATGGACAAGAGGGATGAACACTAGAGAACAAACAAACATGGAAATGAAGGCGCGCGCGAAGGGAACCAGAACAGTGTTTCTACTTTCTAGTGTGGATTTCAGTACATTGAAGCCTCATTGATGGCATACAAGGACATGGATTAAATATACAAGATTCCCTTTCATAAATTTCGCCCATATCTTATAATAGGTGCAAAGCCACCTTATTTTTGGGTCAGGCCTATGTAATTTCGAAATACTTGAATATAGGTTGTTTTTAGAGTCTGTATGTGTGGGGAAACAAGTGCTAGGTTTGGTTTCAGTCACCTCCTCCAAGGGTCATGACCCCCCTCTTATCCATATATACAGCCCTTGGGCGTCGTTTAGACATAGGGCTTGGTTCAGATTAAAAGTTTGCCATAGCTGCAACTCCACGTACTTCGTTTGTGTTCAACGACCAAACCAAGACATCACAGAACCCCACCTTCATTAATAAAGCTTTCCTCTTACATTCGCAATGTCCAGATTGCAATTTCAGTTTTTGCTTCTTCTTCATTTGCGTGCAGGAAACAGGCCCTCGTGGTCAGGTTGATTGTGCTCCGGTGTGGTTAATAACCTCTTGGAGTTGGTTTAGCGATTGCTAAGGCGATACGTCCTTGCACATTCGTAGTCGGATCGTCAAAGTATACCCCACCAAAAACGATAACCACCATCTCATCGAAAGACAGGACACGTTTGCCTCTATTAGCACCCAAGGACGGTGGCCCTAGGTGGGCACATGGTCCACCCATCATGGATCGGAGAGCAGGGTCGCCCAGGTACACGTTGTGTTGGCAACGGACGGTGTGGAGAGCCCCCGCAGCATGCCACCAAGGAACGGACCGCTCAGAGGGTCTGTTCTCCCTCGAAGCCCCAGGAGGCAGGTACTCTAGCATTCTTTATAGGAGTAATACCATATCCTGCATACATCTTCATCATGTTTTCCTAGAGAAATGTCTAAAAAGGGTCTTTCATCGGAATGTCAAATCTCACATTTCCTTCAAAGACATTGATGGTAAGTTTTTTCCTAAAAATGGCTTACCTTGTCTAACAAGTGCAATCAGATCTTCTGGCATATCACCTATAACAAAATTAATCATGAAGGGGAATCATTAATTTGAATGACTACAACATGTTTAATCCCTACTGCTAGTAGTAAAGGTAGAACTTGTTAAAACCAATCTCAATTTCAAAAGCGGGTTCAAAAATATCCTCTTGTTTAGCGGGTAGCTTACCATATAGCTTCATTTCTTCAGTATCTAATTCATGTACCTTGATTGCGACATCATCAATGAAGCATTTATATGCCTCGTCATTTGATAGCTCAGGTAGTGGATGCTTCACTATCAACATCTTCACGATATCTGCAATAGATTAAGATTGTTTGGGTATATGGCTCCTATCAAGCTCCTTTGAAGCTTCTTTGATACTTCTCATCATTTTGACACTCGCAACTAGATTAGGATCAGGCTTTCGGGCGAACTTTTCTAGAATCAATGTTTTACTTTCAACAATTTTAGCAACTTGCGCTTCCATGCTTCTAGTTCTTCCTTCAAGAGCCTGCATATTGTCAGTGAGTCCAGCAATCTTACCTGTCAAGTGACCGAGTGAGTTATCATGATTCTCCAAGATATCGATAAACTTCTTATTTTGCTCGCTTTGGCAGGTAAGAAAAGTTTTGAGAGTTTCATCCAAAACATTTCTATTACCGTTTCTCGTTCTACTAAAATTTTTGGGGCCTCCATTATTATTAGGATGGGGTGGTCTAGGAGCATACCCATTATTATTTCAATTGGGATTATAATTATTGCAAGCAATGAAGCTAATAACATTAAGATCTGCTTCAGTAATTGCATTAAGGTTACCTCTTCTTTACCTTCCATAACATCGATGAGCTCATCAAGTTGTGCGGTCAGCTCTCCATTATTCCACAGAGATAGCATTGACCTTTCTTATGATATACCTTTCTGCATGCCATTGGGCATGATTTTCTTGCATGTCAAGCAACTTTTAGAATTCATCAATAGGTCTTTGCATAATAGTTCCACCTGCAGCTATATCAAGCATATTTTTGGACATGGGAGTAAGAGCATTATAAAACATATGAAAAAATTACCATTCTTCCATCTTGTGATTGGGGTAGTTCCTTATATCCTCCTTCATGTGATCTCATGCAAACGGTAGTGGCTCACAATTTTCTTGCTTAGAAACTGTGATCTGAGATCACAATTGCATAATTTTTGCAGGGGGGACTTAAATTAAAACCTTCTATGACAAGCGGTCCATGAAGTTATACTACCTATGTAGGGAATAATTACATATTGCTCAGCGGCAACATTAGGTTGCGCAATTACTGCAAGCATAAAGTTCTCATTTCAAGAATCAAAGTATCTAACATTTTGAGACAGAGTAATTTTTGGGTTTCGGTAACACAACTAGAAAATGAAATAACAAAAAGAACAAAAACTGAAATGGAACTTAAAATAGAAACTCCAACAAAAACTTAGCAAAGTGACTACTAACACGATGCCTCCCCAACAACGGCACAAGAAAAGGAGGTTGATGCCCTTTAAGATCAGGTTCGGATAGCATAAAGGCTCCCTCCTTTTCCCCAATGAGTGACCCTGAGTAATATAACCCATGAGAGAATGTGCACTACGACAAAGGCTCTAATAAGTCCTTGCAAGAAAACTAAATTCTAGTTTTGTAACCAGACCTTTAACAGCCTTAGGGGTGTAAACACTAGTATTAAAACATACATGAGTATGAGTTCTTGATTCGTACAACCATATATTTGTGCTCGGGTTCATCATGATATTAATTTGTGCTCTAGAAGATACCCCATAAGATGTCCTTGCACCGCGATTATGTGGGGCATGTGTCCAAATTAAGTCTTGACCGGTGTGTGGCCTACATCAAGAGTCAGTTGTCCAACCGCATGCCCTTTCCGTCTCATGGGTTACCTCAATTACAAAGAATGAATATTCGGACAAAAGCATTGGGTGTTTGATGACTACACCTCATGAATCCCCAAGGATTAGCACTACAAAAAACCCACTTCCGTGAACGTATGTGTTTGTCACAGTAGGTCACGTTTTCTATCATGCATGTACATCCATGAAGATTTTATGACAGAATCAAGATAGTCATACCTGTGCTGTCGTAGAAGTGTTCCATGACATTACCAAAATTATCGTCCCAGAAGTGTCCACTTCCATGACGATAAATCGCGCGTCATAGAAGTGCTTTCGTTAAGGGTAACCGACACGTCGCCTCCATCGTAATGGGTCGCCGTTAAGCTATCGAGTTCCGGTTTGGATCCGATAACCCATTAACACCCTGGACCAATGGGGATTTTCCACATGTAAAAATCTCATTTGCTGGTAGATTCACATGTCGGCCCGGCGTTCAGAAAGTTGTCATCCAGCGAATGGATGGGATGCGCCTATGATACGTCGACACGTGTCTCGGCCCAATAGTGGCCATTCAGGTTAAAAGGACAGGCCCGTCAAAATAATCGGGCCAGCCCATTAGCGGCCTACTTGAGTCAGGCCCATTCACAAGCACGGCCCATACAAGTTACACAAAATCGGCCCATCAAAGGCCCATTCTAGATTTGACAATTTCCAGCCCATCGTCAGTTTCAGCCCGTTAACGGACCGCTACGTCTCTGGCCCAATTACGGCCCGAGCTTCTTTCGGCCTGTTAGCATACATCGTCAGTTACAACCCGTCAATGGCCAGGAACGTCTTTCGGCCTTTTCTCGGCCCATTCTGCAGTTGGGCCAACTTCTAGCCCGTTGTGACTTTAGGCTGTCCTCGGCCCATTCGGTAAATGGGCCAATTCCTAGCCCATTTTGTCTTTCGTCCTATTAACGGCCCGCACAACAGTTGGCCTTTGACTGTGCAGCCTATTTTTGGTCCCATTAGGGGCCCACGTTCCACACGGCAAAATTTCAGCCCGACGGGACTTTCGGCCTGTTAAAAGCCTAGTTTGCAAATTGGTTTAACAGTTTTGACCTCTTACTGGTCCGTAAAGTAAAAGAGCCGAGAAAAAATTGACATTTACTCGGCATGCTAGAGGCCCGCGGGCCATTTCCATTTATACAACCCTATTGAGCTTTCGGCCTGTTAACGGCCTGCTAAGAGCCGTTGTTGCCGTGGGCCACATCATTTGGGATCCAATAAATATTATTTTGACCAGTCCAATTAAGGCCCACTTGGACTACACATGTTTGTTTGTTTGTATGGTGTCCAGGAAATGTTTGGGCATGTTGGCCCCCGTTTCAACGATATAGCATATTCAAAGAATTATCCTACTCTATACTATCGCCTCTAAAAACATACACTATACAATAAAAATACTAAGGCATAGAAACATAGAATAATCCTACACTATACAATAAAGAAATTACAGCCGATTATACACACTGGGCATGATATTTCGGCACCTGTGATAATAAAGCGTACACAAATAACAAATTACATACACTGGGAAAATAAAGCTCATACATCATGGACACGCATCAACAAAACTTACCATTTGAACTATAATCTCTTTAGAAAATAGGATTGGCCAGATTCAGATAGCACAAATTTCAGTCTGCAAAATCTCCAACTCCTTCGTGGTTACCTCAGTGTCTCATTTCATTTTTTTGACTCCTGCATCTAATACCTGCAAGTCCAGACTCAAGTTGTTTATTGCAAGTTGAGAATCATGTACACGTTGTCTTGCCACCTCTACTTGATGCTCGAGAACATTACACTACTAGGAAAAGGCCCACTAATGGCGCACCTAATTTGGCCATTAATGGCGCATTAGTGGTGCGCCATTAGTGCCACGCCATTAGTATATTTTACTAATGGCGCACCACTGGTGCGCCATTAGTATCTGGTATACTAATGGCGGACCTCAGATGCGCCATTAGTATATACAACAGTGCGCCATTAGTATGCCTCCCAGGGGGCCATGTATACCCAGGTGCTTTGGCATACTAATGGCGCACAACAACAAGATGCGCCATTAGTAACTTCGGCATACTAATGGCGCACTGTGATGTGATGCGCCATTAGTATGAATATTAGGTTTTTTTAATTTTCTGTTTTTTGCATAGATAATTGGACAAAATATAGACAGCACACATCAACAACAGATTCATCGAATACAATAGAAGATTAGTCTCTGAATACAATTCATCATATTAGTCTTCGAATACAATTCATCATATTAGTCTCCGAATTGAAAAGACCGAACAAAGATAGAACATTATATTACAAGTCTCGAGACCGCGAGTAGCGAGTTTGTCTTCACATTACAAGTCGATATCGATCATCTAAACTACCATCACATAGAAGAGAGCTGCGGTCATCACGATGAGCATCATCACGATGAAACTCGTCTTCATCCGGTTCCTCCAACGCTCCCTCCCCTCTCCCGCTAGATAGCGGGCGTATCTAGATTCGGCCTTGGCCCTAGTGGTGTACCCTTTGTAACTGTTACCGCTGAATTGGTGAACCTGTCTCTGACACTCCTCCCAGTCATCGTAGACTCCGGGAACCTTACCCTTGTACACGACATACGAGGCACCCTAAAAGCCAAGGTTGTATAATTAATGGTTTTTTGACACCCATGCATTAGTCACAAGTACCCCATATGTCCTATTTTTAGCAAAGTCATGCTAAAATTCACGAAAAATTTCAGCATGACCTTTGCTGAAAATAGGACATATGGAGTACCCGAATTTGCCGGAACGGAAGTTAATCAACATTCCAGCAAACTCAAGGGCCTCTCGGGTGGACAAGGCAAAAAAGGCCTCCATCACAACATGGAAAATACATTGGCATGTGAAGAGGTGAAACAATATATGCATCTCCAAGCAGTATCATTCAACATTTTGGACAAACCACTACAAGCAATACTGGATCAGATACAAGAAGAATGTGAGAAAATGCAGACAAATACTAATAGATTGAGGTGTTT
Source organism: Triticum aestivum (assembly GCF_018294505.1). NCBI lineage: Eukaryota > Viridiplantae > Streptophyta > Magnoliopsida > Poales > Poaceae > Triticum > Triticum aestivum. Next base: position 477,730,392 of record NC_057797.1, on the reverse strand, counting down.
AACTTGTGGTGCTCTCTGTGCTATTAACATTTCAAGTCAAAACCTTTTCTGGTTAGTAAGTGTTTCTTGAGTATATGTATGTTGTAAGTGTTTCTGCTCTCAGTGTTTCAGAACACATATTTTAGCTACCTAGTACCAGTGCTATTACCCAGCAGTTAATTAGCTTTTGCTTTTGCTTTTCAGTGCCAAATTCTAGCTAGTACTAGCAAATTAACATCTAGCAGCAATCATTTTCAAATATATATACACTAGACATTTTAATATTAACCTAAGGAAAAATGAATAGTTAGGTTAATTACCCACTGTTAGTTATTCAGTCTGATGCTTTGTTCTACACTTTGATGCAAATTAGTATATAGAAGAAGCTATTTACTAGCAGTACCATATATAAAAGACATTTAGTCTGATGCTATTTACTAGCAGTAGTAGCAGTTTTTTTTCTTCTTCATTAACTATACTAGCAGTTTTTTTTCTTCTTCATTAACTGTATTAGCTATTTACTAGCAGTACTAGCACTTGGATCATATGCTAATGCTACATTGATACATCATCATGCTGGGTAATATTAAACCCAAGCAACTTTATAATCAACCCAAGATACATCAACTACTGCACTGTCCTGCCTAATAAAAACAGTCATGCCAGCATATAGTATATAAATCTGAATTTGTGTTTACAAGAAGAGTGCCCATTGCAATGTAAACCTGAGAACACAACTCACCTCAAGTGCAGGATATAGCAGACACCTACTTCTTCAGTCAAGTGCAGTAAAAGACCGTTTGCAGAACATGTTTAGTCAGAGTTGAACATTAGAATCCATACTATGCTCTACTATGCTTGTAAAGGAACACTATGCTTGTAATGGATGCAGTTGAAGCAGGTTGGGTTGCTGGACTTTGCTGTGCTTGGAGAAGGTGCATTGCGTACCGAGAGCTAAACATACGAGCACATCTCGGATTTGTTCTCAGAACATGGAAATGGAAAATGCAGGTTGACATTTCATCTAGTAGTGAGCAAGCAGAAGAATAAAGGCATTGGGAAAACTAGGTGCACTGTATGTTGGGTAACATGGCCACATGTTCTCGGTTTGGCCACAATTCAAGCATTGTATTCTTGGGTCAATCTGGGTCACATGGTTTGCAATTCAACCAATTTTGGGTCAATGTGGGTAACATGGTTTGCAACTGAACCAATTTTGGGTTTGTTTGACTTTGCTGCCACTGGAGAAGGCGCATTGCATACCGAGAGGTGGTCGAGGAAGGCGAGCACGGCCACGTCGTCGCCGGTGACGATCTTCTCGGCCTCGTCGACGGCGGTGAGGTTCTGCACCGCAGGGCCCAGCTTCTTGCTGATCCAAGCGACAATGGCGTCCCTGCAGCAAAGCAAAAACAAAATTCTCAGCAGTTGCGGAGCGGGAACAGGGAGGGAATTGGGGATCTACAGAAATTGCTCACTTGGTCCTCTCGCCGGAGTAATCCCTGGGCACGCCGTTGATGAAGAAGAGGAGGGTGGGGTAGCCCTGCACGCCATGCGCCTGTGCCAGGTCGTGCTCCTCGGTGGCGTCGGGGCGGCGTTGAGGCGGCGTCGAGGCGGCGGGGCAGCGGCGTCGAGGCGTCGAGGCGGCGTCGGGGCGTCGAGGCGGCGTCGGGGCGTCGAGGCGGCGTCGAGGCGGCGGGGCAGCAGCGTCGGGAGAGGAGAGGGGAAGGGGATCGAGGGCGAGGGCGAGGGAGAGAGAGGGGATAGGTTTGGGCCGGGGAGGAAATATGGATGGGGGCGGCACAATACTAATGGCGCACCACCCCTCGGTGCACCATAAGTACATCCATACTAATGGCGCACCTCACCCTGGTGCGCCATTAGTATTTTTTTTTATTTCTGCTCGAGCCAACAGGTTATCTTCCACCTGACCTGATCCACATCAAGTTTCCTCTACTAGCTCGACTGGTCAGCAGCCAGTTCTCACACCAGGAGGTCCTGGGTTCGATTACCAGGCTCCACAATTTTTTTATGCATTTAAAATGCTGTTTGATACTTATTTGTGTTTAAATATGTTCAAACTTGTTTAAATCATAACAGTAATAATTTTTTTATAAGATAGTAATAATTTTTTTAAAAATATCATCAAACAGTAATGCCGGTGGAGCGGGGGAGGGTGCGGGGGGTGCGGGGGGTCGGCGGCGGCGGTTGAGTAGGGGAGGGGTGCGGGGGGTCGGCGGCGGCAGTTGAGTAGGGGAATCGAGGGTGCGGGGGGTCGGCGGCGGCGGCCGGTGGACCGGGGTGTGCTCGGCGGTGAGGGGGACCAGATCTGGCGAGGTGGGATAGCCATCGAGATGGAGGGGGATCGAGATCGAGTGTCCATGAAATTTAAAAATATTCATGATAGTTTAAAAAGTGCCCATGAAATACAATCGAGAAATGAAGGCTACGATTTAAAATACAATCGATCTTAGCTAGCTATCTGTTCACAATCTTCTTGCCCTTCTTTTTCGCAAATGGAGTTCTTCTGTGGAACGGACGTCCTTTAGGTAGGGTGGTCCTACTTCTTCTTGTGGTGTATGCTGCTACTTCATCACCGTCGTCATGTTCGATCCTCGGGTCGCCGTACTTGTCGAAGTCTTGCTCATTGGCTACTCCATCCATTCCGATGATCTTCCTTTTGCCTCTCCTCACGACAACACGACTGGGCTTTGACGGGTCGGTAATGAAGAAGCATTGGTCCACTTGGGAAGCCAGTACCCATGGCTCATTTTTTGCGGTGACGTTTGCGCCCGCGGTCTTGGATTTGGCTTCGGGTATAACCATGGTGGTGAAATACCGGTCTTCTTTTAGGACGCTCTTGGCCCGTCTGACACGGAACATCGGGACCTTCTCTCCAGTGTAGCTCAGCTCCCAGATCTCCTCGATCATTCCGTAGTATCTGTCCTTGTCGTTACCAGTGTAGGATTCCATCGTTACCCTGGAGTTCTGATAACCATCGCTCTTCATGTCCTTGGCCTCGGTGTAGAATGTGTAGCCATTGATATCGTACGCCTCATAGGTCATCAGGTTGTGCTCGGCGCCCTGTGACAAGGCGAATATGAGTTGTTCTTCCACGGAAGAATCCTCATGTAAAGGGTACGACAGAAGCTTCTGCTTGAACCAACGCGTGAAACATGAGTTGTGCTCTTTGAGTATATCTCCGTCCGTCCTCTGTTGGCCTCGGTCATTGTACGTCTTCTTAATAAAGGTTTTGTGCTCTACCACCCAAGGATCGACCACGTCTATGTGTTATAGCGTTTCATGGACGTGCGCGTCCATGATCCCACAGATTGCAACTGGAAGTATCTGCGTCATCAGCACGTGACAGTCGTGAGACTTCATCCCGCTGAACTTCTGCTTAGCTGGGTCTAGGTATCTGCTTATCTTCCTCGCGTAACCGTAAGGAAGTTTTACTCCTAGGAGGCAGGTGAAAAACTGCTCGATCTCCTCCTGACTTAGAGTGAAGCACGCGGGAGGGTAGTCATTTCCGGTCTTCTTGCCTTTGCGACGACTTTCTGTGTCCTGCTTCGCCTCATCATCATCATCATCATCATCATATATAGCATGAAGCTCCTGCCTGATGCCCATTGATTTCAAGTCTGCCCTTGCTTTCGGCCCATCTTTGGTCCTCTCTGGCATGTTGAGCAGGGTACCAAGCAGACTCTCGCACACGTTCTTCGTGATATGCATGACATCAAGGCTGTGAGGCACACGGTGGATCTTCCAGTACAGCAAATCCCAGAAAACAGACCTTGTTTACCATACCTTCAGCAGTGGCTCTGGTGCCTTTCACTTCTTTCCCGGCTCTGGCGCCTTTTGCTTCTTTCCCGGCAGTGGGCAGTCTTTCCAATTTTTCAACAGCTTGTCTATTTCCTCGCCGCTCCTCGTACACGGGCATTTTCAGGGTTCGGTTTCACCATCGAACAGATCCTTGCGTTTCCTCCACGGGTCATCGTCGCGAAGCCACCTTCGATGTCCCATGAACACGGTTTTCGAAGACCCGTGATCTCTATCTAGCTGGTGATACGTTGTGTCATCCATGCATATGAGGGTCCTGCACCCATCCCATCGACGGTCCAGCGTCGTCTGCTCCGCCGGCATCATCATCTTCATGATCATGCCCGTCGTCTGCTCCGGCATCTTCCTCATCATCATGTCCTGCATCTTCTACATGATGACTGTGTACAGCATCACCGTCATGATCATCTCCTGGGGATTCTTCATCTTCTCGCCCACCCGAGCCGCGGTGGTTGTCTTGCTGCCCTTCCTCATTTCTTGCCTGGCCCCCATGGACGACTTCGTAGTCATCTTCATCACTTTGCCACCGATAGCCATCCATGAAACCACGCAAGAGCAGGTGGTCCCGCACCTGCCCGGAATCCGGGTCCGCAATAAGGCTCTTTAGCTTGCATCTTCGACATGGACATCTTATCTCCGTCTCGTTCTTTTGAAGCATCTCGGCCTTCGCGGACCTCAAAAACCTATTCACGATGCCTTCGGTCATCGTGCGGACCATGGTCGCCTGCGGGGTAGAGCAAAACGATATTTTAGAACCAAGAAAAAATTTGGCATGACTTTCCCTAAAAATAGGACCAAAAAGAATGCTTAATGCCAAAATTCTCGCCGAAACAGAAATGAATCAACATTCCGGCAAAATATTGGCAACTATCACATTTCAAATACCGGTACACCTCCAAACACAAACACATATGCAACACCACAAACATATGCAACACCACGAACATACATAGATCTAGCTAGGCCATAAAAAGTGCATGTGCACATTGTTGTAGGGAGAACAACATAAATATAGCTTCCCCCCTTACTTACCTATCAAAACAAGGTAATTTAACCACTTAAATTGAATGAATCTATGGTGGAAATGAGGTGAAAAAGAGGAGGCACCCGAGACAAGGAGGAGGTGGAGAGAATGAAGTGGGGAGAAAGTGAGTGTGGGTAGGAGAGGCTGTCCAAAATATCTTGTTGCTGCCCACTTACTAATGGCGTACCAACTCTAAATGCGCCATTAGTAATCCAGGTTACTAATGGCGCACCTTCTGGTGGTGCGCCATTAGTAGTTTTGCAAAAAAAACATACTAATGGCGCACTGTTCCACAATGCGCCATTACTAGTTTATACTAGTAATGGCGCATGGTGGAACAGTGCGCCATTAGTAGTTTTGCAAAAAAAGGAATAAAAAATATAATAAAAAAACAACATTAGTGGCGCACTTTCCGACAGGTGCGCCATTACTAGTTACAACTAGTAATGGCGCACTGTGTCTGGATGCGCCATTAGTATGTTTGGACAGACGCACTAGTTCAAAAACTTTTTTTGATACTAATGGCGCACCCTGGGCCAGGTGCGCCATTAGTAGTTTCAACTCTAATGGCGTATCAGAAGGTGGTGCGCCATTAGTATATACTAATGGCGCACCGCTTGTCTGGTGCGCCATTAGTGTCAATCCCATCTATAGCCCTTTTTCTAGTAGTGTTAGCACATTCCAATTCCAATCCATAATTATTTGGTAACGGCCATGCCACACTACTCGCAGATCTTTGTGTTGGTGTCACTTCATCCTGAAATGTTTCTGTAAGTACACAGGACTAGGGCAAAAATATAGTTACAACAGTGAAGCGAGCAAGACAGACTATTTTGTACATGGAAAAATAGGACTAACAATAATGTTACACGTCATGAAGCATAAGCGGGTGATATTTTAAAAATTGTAAAAATGGTAGTCTATGCAGCCCACATACAAAAATCTCTCTTAGCTCACCAGAGGAGCATGAAGTTGGGGCCAAATCCAAACCATAGACAGGTTATAAATTTAGACAACATGTTGCGTATAAGTAAGCAAGCAGTTGGCCATTCCGTAGCTCAACTAAAGTCTTAGGGAGCATAATGAACAGTAGAGGGATTCATACAAACCTACTACAAAAAGCAAAACTATGCAATCATTAGCCTAGTATAAACTAGGTTGTGAGCCTCATGCAGTAATAGTTGGTTAATAGACTTTAAAGCTTCAGGCACACTTCGCCAGAGTAATTAAATGGTAAGGCCTTTAATTATGTCAACTAACAGTATACAAGTACCAAACATCAGACATCATTGTTTGGGCATCTCATTAACTAAGGACAAATAAAGCAATTGAAAAGAGCAATTTAACTATGCCTGAAACAAACAAGCAATTGAAATGTTGAGTTGGCAGCATGCATACACGCACGCCTCAATAACATCCATGGCCTAGCTACATTTACTATAAAGGAACAACTAATGTAATATTGTTTCCCCCTATGAACTATCTTGACTAGTATGTAATCAATATCCTAGTAATGATAGGGAGGCTAATGATGTGAATATGTGTTTGGTTATGACATTTATGACATCGACAACTCTATCGTCGTAGGAAGTAGTTTCACACTGTTCACTACTATAAGATGTTTAAGATATTTAAAAGTAGACTACATCCATAATGAGTGAACAGACACATTATAATGTGTTCACATACATCGGATTTACAAAAAAGTTAGAACATCATATAGTAGTGAGTCGAGGGGTTTTTAATAAATGGCCCAATGATTGGGTTACAGCTGAAGAACCCTACACAAGCACAATGTTAGAAAAATAGGATGTCTCGGTAATTGTAATATAGTGTGACTTACCTTAACTGGTTCAACAGGCTCTGTGCTGCTCCTCCTTCTCTTGCAAGGCTCCTTCCTAACATCTTGTACTTGGAAATCCTCAATCTTATCTTCATTGCACCCCCTCTAAAAGGTGACACAAACTAGTTACTGGTCTCCTTGGAAGATAAATATGCACACTTTCTAGTCTGTGAACAACACAAAAGGATGATATTATAACAAAACAACTCCACATAATGAAACATGCCACATCTCTTGCACACAATGAAATAAGCATTTACTATGTGTGCATGATGTAAAAACTAGGCATACCTTTGAACTGGATCTCCAAGTACTCTTGGAGAGCCTACTTTAGTGTACAACCAAACCTTTATGTCACCAGTCAGTTATACAAGCCCCCACTACAACAAACCGTAGTGTTTAAATCATTGAGAAACTCTAATAGGTCAAGTAACCAAAGCAAACAGTCCTAGTATGGCTGGCTGACACAAAAAAGCAATTGAACAGATGTGTGAGCAAATCTTACATATCAAGAAAAGAAGCATAGAAGGAGGCTTAAAGACTATCACTTGACTGACCAGATTTAAGGGGCATTTAAACATCATGTGCAATGTACGAACTGACATAAACTTTGCATATTTCAGATTCTATACTGAAATGCACATGTATTAGGTTATGCCATGTATGATGATGCCTAAATGTACACTATAGCAGGCAGGAGTGACTCATCATTGCACGCACAATTGAATTGCAGGTTAAGGGTCGGTTCTATTCTGCCTTTTCAGAGCTTATTGTCAAAATAAGCCATAAAAGATATAAAGAAGTCATTTTTGAGTTATGGGCTTGGGCTTAACTTATTTCGCTTTGGAGGGGGTATTTCGGGTAGAAGCTCACTAAAAATTGAAGGGAAGGGAAATAGTGAAATGACTCTAATGTCTGCCTATATGACACTCAAAAATCCACTTCTCATGCCCACGTCACACCTGACCCTCAAGTAAAAATAAACACTTAAGCGTTCATTGCCCTGCCCGCTTGCATCTCCTCTCTCCTTTCCCTCTACCTTGATCCCCTGCTTGCAGCGCTAGGGTTCCTCCAGCGAGTCGTCGCCACTGGTCCCATCTTGTTGGATTTGGGGTTCCGGCAAAACCCTTGAGGTTCGAACACTGGGGTGCGCATGAAGATCTCCCCCCTCCTGTAGCTCGCACACATCATGATATCGCGGCCTAGCTCGATGAACCCAAAGAACACGAGACACAAGAGTTTATACTGGTTCGGGCCACCGACATGGTGTAATACCCTACTCCAGTATGGTGTGGTGGATTGCCTCTTGAGCTGAGGATGAACAGTTACAAGGGAAGAACAACCTCCTGAGGAGAGGTGTTCTTGTGCTTGGTGAGTGTGGTGGCTTTGGTGGAATGGATCCGGTCCAAGATGAGATGCCTCCCTACGGTGGTGGCTAGTCCTATATATTGAGGCCCGGGTCCTCTTCCCAAATATTAGGCTGGAAGGGATCCCACAACGGCCAATTTGAAGGGGGACAGCTAGTACAAGCTATCTTGATAAAAGATAGTCTTTGCCTGCCAAAGGCTCTGGTGGTGACGCCGTATTGGGCTCCATGGTGACCTCCGTCGTGCTATCCTGCTGGTCTTGGTCTTGTTGCACCGATATGGAAACCTTTGCCTGATGCCTCGGGACTCCTCGCATGCGCTTGCCTCTGAAGCACCAAAGAGGAAACGAGGACACTGTGCGCTGGCGCTCGCCTAACTCCAGTCATCATGGCTTGCGTCCCACAAACCTCGTGAGGTGTCCCTTGCCTTGATCTCTCCATCCCTCATGAGCCAGCCTGGTGAGGCCGACCCTGAGGAGGTCTTGCATCGTCTGCCTCACGAGGCTTGGCCCCTCGCGAGGGTCTTGAGTGTTTGCTGGTGAATATGGGCCATATAAGGCCGCTGGTGGAGCCACGCCACGGGCCGCAGGCAGGCAAGTCTAGGGACCCCGTTCCCAGAACGCCGACAGTAGCCCCCGGGCCCAAGGCGTGCTCGGGCTTGGCTTCGAGGCGAAGCCAAAGGGCAAGTGGGGAGCGCCGCGGGCCCCAACAGCCTGCGGCCACGATTGGCACGTGGTGACTGATTGAACGTGAGTGTCTCCGCTTCCCCATGCTGCCTCGGCAACTGCCCGACTTGACGAGTCCTTGCTGCATGCAAAAAAGATCATTATTACCTTAGATCATGGAGGCCAGCAGTTGGCCTCCCCTTGGCTATAAATGGAAAGAGGGGGCGGAGCCCCAGTTACCCATCTCTTCCTTCGCTTCTCCCGCTTGTTCTTCTCGCTCGCTTCATCGCTTGTTGCATCGACCATGGCGGTGATACAGAGGTTCTCGGCCGCGGAGAAGGGTAAGACTCCCCTTGACGAGCCCGAGCCACTTCCGCCGAAGAAGAGGTTGTCTCATCGTCGCGACATCATCGTGAGGCCGGAAGTGTCGCGGCCATGGTACGAGCGGCCACCTCCTAGGTATCCGTTGCCTTTCTACGCCCAAGCTGAGGGCTCCGAAGGGAGGGGCGACGAGCGCCGCCGGCCATGCCAGGGCCATGGTCGTCGCGCCGCGGTGACGCACGCCGTCGCCCCAGGGGTCCATGTCATGGACTCCTTGCGTGAATTCGTGCCGTGGGCGGCGATGCCTCTGCGCACTTGGATTCCCTTCCCGCAGTTCTTCCCCGTCGAGGTGCCGCCGAGGGCCCCCTGGAGCTTTGGTTGCAGCATGCCGACTGCGATGCCCCGGTGATTGGAGCGGAGGTTGAAGCCGTCTCCTCTGGGAAGATCTTCATGACTCGTGGGTGGGGCGAGGTCGCCCGAGTCTACCGTGCGGAAGGTGCCCTCTCCATCCACTTCAGGTACGACGGCGCCTCCATGATGTTCTTCAAGGTCTTCGACGAGGTAGGCCACCCCTTGGAGTGCTTCCCGGAAGGGGGTCGTCAGGACGGCGCAGCGGCCAACGCCGAGCCTACCGCCGGGCTCGCCAACAGCTCCTCCAGCGGCAGTGGTGACTCCTGGTGGTCTAGCGACTCTCCCGAGCTCGTCGAGACTCCGAAGACAAGCAACGACAGCTACGTGCCCCCGAGTTCTCGTCGGGCCTGCAGCAAGGCTGTAGCGTCCGGCCGCCGCCGTCGCTAATCTGGATGGGGTAGGCACCGCCCCCCTGGCCAACTGTTGATGATGACGTCGGCGACATTCGGTGCGTGTAGATAGGGCTCCTAGGAATTCCCTCCTTTTTGTTTCCTGCGAAGAATCGAACGGACCCCGTGGGGGCGTCCAAAGGGTATGTAATGTCTTTTGTTGATATTATACTTATTATGAAAATTTGCGAACACATGTCCTGCTAAGGCTCGGTCTCCCCTTTCCAACCCCACGGCATCTTAGTGCTCTACGCTGATAGGTCCCGGTCCCTAGGCAGGCTGCAGCCGACGCTGGTATGCCAGATCGCGATGCCATGGTAAAGGCCAGGAGGTGAGCGGACCGAGGTCCACTAAGAGCTCCTGAGGCGCAATGCTCAAGAGGTCTCTGACGGTGTCCTGGACTAGGGGTACTCACCACATCGTCTCCCGATCAGTTGGATTGGGCCGAGGACCCCCATGGCCGGTTACTCATGGGCTAGTTCGGACAGCCGAAGACATATACGAGGAAGATTCCACAAGACTTGGTGATCAAGACAAGAACTCCTCTCCACCGACGCATTTGACTAGGACTCTTGCTATCCTAGGCCTCTGGTATGTTATATAAGCCGAGGCCAGGCTAGTCAATAGATGATTATGATATTACTCATCATACCTATAGGGTTTAGACCACAACATATGATCTCGAGGTAGATCAACTCTTGTAACACTCATATCATCAAGATCAATCAAGCAGGAAGTAGGGTATTATCTCCATCGAGAGGGCCCGAACCTGGGTAAACATTGTGTCCCCCCTCCTATTACCATCCTCCTTAGACGCACAGTTCGGGACCCCCTACCCGAGATCCGTCGCTTTTGACACCGACGTTGGTGCTTTCAATAGTTCGAGAGTTCCGCTGTGTGTTCGATAAAAGATCGATGGCTCGCCTGCAGATCAACTACGACTTCGGCATCTTCGTCACCAGCTCGACTGGTCACCTTGGTTCGACCAAGAACTGCGCCCCGTGTTCGGATCACAATATTCGGACAAGGGCCTTCATCAAACATCAACTCTGATCTCTATCAAGATCATGGAGGAATCATCCATGGAGCTCGGGGGCTCAACGTCAAGATTGCCCTCGAGCGACCGTGCTGTTTTTCTGGAAAGCGAACTCATATCTGCCGCCACCGCCTCCTCGTGTATCGCTTTGACTATTTCTTCGGTGGGACTGTGTGTAATTGAGTCTACAAAAACCATGCAAAATTTCATTGAGTTCCAATGGAGGAATCTCTGGCAATCTATGATATACCGGAGCCGTTTCGAATCTGGACGGGAATCTGGACGAGTTTGGAGCGTGGCATCCAACATCTAGCGCGGATGATCTTTGGAAGATCCAACCGTTGATCGGGTGCGGAATTCCCATATCTACCACCCCTCAAAATTTCAGCTCGATCCGGCCGTTCAAACTCCGGGAAACCTCCTATGAGCGCAATGATTTTCGGATCTGTTTTCTGCGCGAATACGAATCCGGCCCGAGTTCATGTTTCTTCGTGAAGGTGATATCGGACATCCATATTGAAGGAATTTTTTTAGGGTATTGCACGTTGTTTTTAAACACGTACCCATAAAATTTTAAGCCTCCTCTGAGGTAATCTTCACCATCACGCTGGTGTCAAACCAGTCCGGCAGTATTGCTCCACGACTACCGACCTGTGCTAGACACGTCGCCGCTTTATCGAGCCGAGCTCAACTCAATCGATCATCATCTCGGCAAGCCGAACAAGAGTTCGGCATCGCGAAGGATAAATCATCATCAACGTTGCTACCCCACGGATTACACGGAGCGAGCACACCGGCATCTCCACGCGGTAGCTTCATCAAGCAAGCGTCGATCGCGTCACAAGTCTTAACCTGCGTCGGCATCACCATGCTGCCTCTTCTTCGAATCATCATCAAACACGCCGACCTATTTCGACACATCGGCTGATAGGTAGACTATGGCATCTCTTCGCTGAGCCGCTCCAACACCTCGGCTAGACCGGGGGCTTCATCATCTCTTGATCAACCTACTCCGGTGACTTTGGCGTCACCAGCCGACCAACTTCGTCACGATTAGCTGGACCGAGGGCTTTGTCTCGGCAAGCCAACCTTTGCCAGTATTGCCATGCCGGTGCTTTATCACCCATCAGGCAATGGGTGTGCAGATCGAGTCCCATTGTTGGGAGTCAACTTTCTTTGGATTGTTACAATAAATAAACCAGGTGCTATTTATCCCAGTAATTTTTGCTTGTTTGGGTCTATTCTCCCCAAAGAATTATTACTCCGGTTTGTCCCATCATCTCTACGCAGGCCTGTCAAATGCCGCCGCATTATCGACGGTCATGCGGTGGTACGGTCAGTTTCCGTATACAGTCCGGCAAACGTCGAATCCGGAACTCGGGCTTTTGCCACGCCTTCATCGCGTCACGCTGACGCTCTGCATCAACATTGACTTCGACGCCAGGCCACATCTCTTTAAATAAATTATTTTTGCAAAAAGCAATTATGCAAGGATTATATATATATTATTCTTTTTGGACCGCACTATTTTATGCGTGTAGGTGATCGACTTCGACTGCGTTACGCGGTCGCTTCGGCAAGCCAACGTCGCTGTCTCAAATTGGCATAAATCGGCTTGCGTGATCACCTTGTTTGTCGTGTTGCCATACCGACGTGTTTGGTTGCCTCGGGGACTTCGGCATCGCCGAGAGAGCTCTACGTCACCGAGTGTTTGGCGCACAGGCATACTTCTTTTATTGTTGACTTTGCATAAATTATTTATTATGCAACAATTTTATTCATCATTATTTCCACTATCTCCGGTTTGCACTATTTTTTGTGCACAGGTAAATGAATCGAGTTGGGCAGTGTTGTCTCCTCGGCTGGACAGGAGGTTTCGTGAACACTTCATTAACCCGCACCGGGGGCTTCGGCGTCACTCTACCGGACCGCTTTGGTCGTGCTATGCCACCACTTCGGAGTGCCGAGCTCTTCGCCCCGCCACCTTGGGACTGGCTTGGGGGATGGAACCTTGTCCTGCATCAAGCTTGGACCGCGTCATCAATGCCGAACACATAAACAAGCTAAGCCGCTTTCATGCTCAAAAACTTTCGGTTTTAAATTATTTTTCTTCCCGGTTCGACCAAGCGTCATACTTCCTTGTCAAAATTTTGTATGTGACGCACAAATTCAAATACCCCATTTACTTGGGGATTCATTCATGAAGCTTTTCCTCTTGCATATGATTATATGTGTACGGCTTCATTCCTTGTTCGTGTATTACGCCACAATATGCACCAGGTTGCCTGGCTCCTGTGCTTACCCCTACGTCCCGATTATTCGGCTAGGGAGTAAAGGGAGCACCTCTGCGATTGTCATAATCGGGTCATCCGAGCTCTGACCTTGGACTGGGTGAAGCCGAAAGCTAGCGCTCTTATTGTTTTCAATCATGGTCGGCACACAACGGAACTCATGAGTACACAAAATCTATTGCACAAGTCTCATAGTAATAATGAGTACCGAAGAAAGGTATCGGTGGGGGTACTATTTTCTTCGAAGATGCTTCTTACACTTCGTTAGTAATATAGCGTAAGTTCCCTGAGCACGCTTTGTCTGTTACAGCCTTATGGCCTGATTGCCTGGCCATCGGAAACACCGTCGATACTCTCGACAGGTGGAGTACATGACACTTTTCGGCCCTTGGCCGAAGAGGGAGAAGCCGACGGTCGGTTAAGACGTGTTTAAAGTTCGGGTGAATGCAGATATGATATAAGTACTTCGGTACATACACTCGTTATACATAAAATTCTTTTACCCAAGTCACTTGGGGGCTCTTAAAATTTACATGAGCTGTTTTATAGTAAATGTATTTTCTTCTTGGTCGTTGCAAAGTCTTTTTCTACCGCTCCTTTTTCGACTCGAGTTTATGGTCAATAGCCAGATAGCCCGTCTTCTCTCTGAATGCCGCTTGAGTGTAGTTTGCTAAACTGACCTCGGAGAAGTACTCCGCCTTTGGGATAAGGAGCTTGAAGCCGTAGGCTGACCCGCATGAAGTCTTGAGATCGGACGTGTCATGTTAAAGCACGTCAGAAGCACAATTTTTTTCTTTCCAATTTTCGGATTGGCACCGGACACTTGATCCTGTTCGGACGTCAAGTTTTTACTGACGTTTTTTGGTTTTCCAAGCTTATGGCACTTTCAAACTATTTGTGTGTTTTCAGCACAAGTCTCGCAGTGCAACGCTGGACACCTTTAGAGATTCGGCAAAAACATTCTCGGATATTGCTATATATGCATTGGTTTCGAATTGTGTCTTTGGTCAATAGTTGGGTTGCCCGGATCCTGCGCTTGCCTCCTACGTTCCGCTTTGTTCGGCTAGGTGTGCAAAGGGAGAACCAGTGCGATTTTGCTTCCAGCTCACATGGTTAAGCACCTCAGTGGAGAAAGCCGAAAACTGACTGTCACAATAAGCGTAAACTGGTCAGCGGTCCGATGACTGTGTTAAATGACGGGCCATTCATAACATTGGCCGAAGTGTTTACGGCTTGACCTCGACTGTCGTAGAACACTACTGGGGGCTAGTAACTGGCCTCCCAAACTATATCCTCAATATTTTGCCCTTACATTAGAGTGAGGTTTCATTACCATGCTTAGCATGACAACTCAAAGAAAGGAACCGATAGCGGGACTATTTTCTTTGGAAGAAATTTCTTATGTTAAACAGTAATATAACATATCTCTCTGCGTACCTTTATTTATAAAACCGTATGGCCAGACTGCCTTTTTTGTCATAAATCTTTGCCCTCATAAAGGCTTTATAAAGTAGGACAAACACTCCTTGGCTACTGGCCGAGGAGGTGGAAGCTGATGGTCGGTCAACAAAGTTTTGTACAATGCGGATCCAAGCATTAATGATGTAACGTCCTTGGATACATAGAGTCACTGCACATAATTTGTGATTTTATGATGGATATTGATCCTTAATTCGGCCACCCGTGCCCGCATTAAAGCTCGGGGGCTACTAGGCATCCCGCTCATTATTTATAAATATTAAGGGGCACATCGATCCTATGATCTGGTGTTGCCACCTGACCAGTGTCTCGAGGGCTACTGCATTGGCAATCCACTGCAGAAAATTTAAGTCCAATATAGCTTTCGAGGAGATTATAATCCTCAGGATTGGTCGGCCGCAACCAACCTGAGTCTCAAGGACTTTGCACACCGCTTTTTTGTCCCGAAGTATTCTGCCGAGCTAGGAGTTGATCCTCAGGGCGATTTTCCAAATCAACCTGAGTCTCAGCGGCTACTGGGATTAGCGGTCTTATGTCATCCTTCAGGTGCATCTCGGGTTTTAGATCGATACACACCTTGAGGGCTACTTGCTATATATCTCAGCAGAGAATAAATTACACCAATCAAAATTACTGACAAAAAATCGGCCCACAGTCGGGGTGGTGCACCACCTCAGAAGCAGTCCGGCAAAAAGCTCGAGCGCTAGTGGCTGGCTCCATAGAGGGCATTTCCGGCATTAAAGCTCGGCTAAATTCCTTCAACTTCTTTGAACCAAGGTGAATTATGACACCTCGGATACAGTCCGGCGTTGGAGCTCGGATACATAGTCCGGCGTTGGAGCTCGAATACATTTTGGCGTTAGAGCTCAGAAGCGGTCCAGCTTTGGTGCTCAGCTGCAAAAGATACCTCGAATGCAGTCCGGAGTTGGAGCTCGGACACAAGAGGACGCTGCCGCCCGGGAACAACTTCAAACCCGAGGTGTGACATAGAAATAACAAGGCATTGATAAAGGCTGAAGACTTAAAGGGCTCCTCGGATACCCGACGTGTTAGATCTTCAGATTTAGCTTGGCAATCCTCAAGATAGAAGATGGGAAGATTTGTTGAACCAGTTTTCAAGACCGACGACCGAAGACAAAGAACAGTTCGGAAGAACCGAGGAGTGTCCCCAACTTGAAGACCGGTTCAGGGGGCTACTGACGATGTCCTGGACTACGGGGTACTCACCACATCGTCTCTCGATCAGTTGGATTGGGCCGAGGACCCCCATGGCCGGTTACTCAAGGGACAGTTCGGACAGCCGAAGACATATACGAGGAAGATTCCACAAGACTTGGTGATCAAGACAAGGACTCCTCTCCACCGACGTATTCAACTAGGACTCTTGTTATCCTAGGCCTCTGGTATGTTATATAAGCCGAGGCCAGGCTAGTCAATAGATGATTATGATATTACTCATCATACCTATAGGGTTTAGACCACAACATACGATCTCGAGGTAGATCAACTCTTGTAACACTCAAATCATCAAGATCAATCAAGCAGGAAGTAGGGTATTACCTCCATCGAGAGGGCCCGAACCTGGGTAGACATTGTGTCCCCCGCCTCCTGTTACCATCCTCCATAGACGCACAGTTCGGGACCCCCTACCCGAGATCCACTAGTTTTGACACCGACAGTCTCCTTTAGCGCCCAAGCAACTACTGAGAGGCAGGAAAGGGAGGCGACGTTGCTGCAGCGGGGCAACGAAAAGCGGGGATCTTATGCCACAGCGCTGGGTCGATCCAGGCGCAAGACTTATCTTGGCATTTCGGAGCTGGTTCCTCGTGTTGCGCCAGACTTGTGTGTCGGCCACTGGGTAGCTAGGTTAACCCCATGGTACCCTCCCCCTCTTCTCCATGCTCTTCTGTGTGCTCTACATCCTCAGGTCCCGGCCCTCGAGCGAGCTTAGCCGCCGCTGGCATGCCAGGTCGTGATGCCGTGGTCAAGGTCAAGGGGTGAGGGCTGGAGAGCCAGTAAGAGCTCTTGAGTCACGATGCTCAGGAGCCCCCCTTTTAACGCGCAAGCGAATTGCATGGGAGAAGAGAGAGAGAGAGAGAGAGCCCGCGGTACCGCTCGCTGTAGTCCTCAGGAGGTTCCTGCAAGTTAGCGCAAGGAAGGCACAAATTGCCATGGTGATTGCCGATCCGCCACTGGTTGCTTCACAAGGAGGTGAAGGCACTAAGGGTCTGGTGAGATGACTTGCGCGGGTGTGTCGCGAGCCAGAGCTCGACTGCTCAGATTTGTTAGCGTTGCAGGGACGGACCCGAGCACAAGCGCCGTGCCGGCATGAGAGGTTCCCGTGGCGGGCGATAATCAAGCAGGCAGTGATGACCACAGATAGGTTATGCATGAAAAGCGAACTAGTTTAGGTAAATGCAAGAACAACGCATGCCACTGGGTTGGACCTGAGAGGCTTGGGGATGATGCAGCCCGAGGGGCACCCCTAACAGGGTGAACTAAGGATGCAAGTGGATACATGCCACAGGGACAGACCCACACGGCATGGGAATGATGCAGCCCAGGGGGCGCTCCCGGCTAAATAAACTTGGAAAATGTCACCTGGTTTGGTTGTTGAAGGAGTGTTTGGGTAGCCGAAGATGTGTGGCGAAGAAGTCGCTCCTCACGAGCCGTCGAGGCCCAGGGCCTCAAGAGGCTCTGGAGGCTTAGGTAGCCTTCTGAGCACCGTCTCCGTCTCCACAAGGACTGCGTGGTGCCTGGCCTCCTGACCTGCCAAGATGTTCCGCAGATCGCGTAGGAAGGCGGCTGCCACACTTGGTAGGCCGAACGGCATGCGAACGTAGCTGTGAGGTGGACCCTCACACCGGCCAGCATGCGAAGGTCAGAAGCGCTCCTCGGATGCGGGCCTATTGGGCCCTGGGATTTCGATGCAGACGCGCAGATCGCCAGCCTCGCCTGGGGAGCAGCGCCAAGGGGGCGACGGTCGCCACGTATTGCTCTTGCTTCATGAAGCCCCTGAGTGGTCTTGACGATGAACTCCTAAGCGTCGGGCGCTCCTCGCCTGGTGCCCTCCAGAGGGAAACGTGCCGCGAAGCACGCCTCCACGCAGTGCCCGAGCGCCTCCCTCATGATGTTGGCCAGGTCTGAGTCCCTCCAGAAGAGATCCCCCGATCCCTGCCCGAGGATGGCATCGGGCGCGCCTCCCTATGCGAGGTTGGGAGGTGCCCTAGGCACGGGCGCCGATCCTGAGGTGGCGCCGCTGGAGGTGCCGCACCCCTGAGGTTCAGTCCGGAGTAGCTGCTTCTTTTTCTTGGGGTTGGCCTTAGGAGGGTACTGCACACCTGCGCTGTCAGGGTCTTCGATTGATGCAGCTTGGAAGGTGCGCACGAGGGAGCACACCATGTCTCTTTTTTCACAGGGGACTGTGATGATTCCGCCGCTTCCCGGCATCTTGAGGACGTTGTAGCCATGGTGGGTGACTGCCATGAATTTGGCTAGCGCTGGGTACCCGAGGATGGCATTGTATGGCAGGCTTAGGTGGGCGACGTCGATGTCGACGAGCTCGGTGTGGTAGTTGTTGCGCTGACCGAAGGTGACAGGGAGATGAACTAGCCCTATTGGGGTGGTGGAGCCGTCAGTCACTCCTGAGAAAGGCTTGGTGGGCTAGAGCTGATCTTATGGAACTTGAAGGCTGTCGAACGTCTCGACGGACAGGAAACTGAGCCCTGCGCCGCCGTCGCTGAGAGTCTTGGTGACTTGGACATTGCTGATGACGGGTGAACAGAGCATCGGGAGGACTCCGGCAGTTGCCGCACATTTGAGCTGGTCCGCCGAGCTAAAGGTGATGGCGTACTTGTACCATCTGAGCGGGCGCGTTGCCTTGAGCTTGGGGAGGGCTGCATTCACCTCGCAAGAGAACTGCTTGAAGATGCGCTGGGAAGCTGTGGCCTGAGCGCCACCCAAGATGCAGGCGATGGCACGTGGCTCCTGGATGCCCCCAGCCCCTTCGTCCTGTTGTTGGTCGTCGTTCCTCCTTGGTGGCGGCGGTAGCGGAGGGAGACCAAGGTTGCCCTAAGGACGATCCTCGCGAGGCTGGTCCCTCCAGGCGCCCTCACGAGGCTGGTCCTGCCACCGATCCTAGCGGGGCTGGTCGCGCCACTCCTGGCAGGGCCCGCGATCGTCCCAACGTCCTCCACGTCGTCCACCTCCTCGGTCGTAGCCCCGGTCATTGCGCTCGAGGCACCGACCGAAGCGTCCATCTCGAATGGCCCTGAGCTCTTGACAATCGTTGGGGTCATGGTTGTGCACCTTGTGGAAGGCGCAGAACATACGGCTGCCCTTGGACGACTCGGGAAGATCTCGGCCATGCTTTCTATCTGGCTCTGCCGCGAGTACGGCCGCCCCCTTGCGCTTCATGTCCTTGACATTGGCCTTCTTCTCCTCTGGATCCGCAGTGGGGAGCTCGAGGAGGGAGAGGCGCCCCTTGAGGGAGTCCTGGATTAGGGGGTGTCCGGATGGCCGGACTATACCTTCAACCGGACTCCCAGACTATGAAGATACAAGATTAAAGACTTCGTCCCGTGTCCGGGAGGGACTTTCCTTGGCGTGGAAGGCAAGCTTGGCGATACGGATATGTGGATCTCCTACCATTGTAACCGACTTTGTGTAACCCTAACCCTCTCTAGTGTCTATATAAACCGGAGGATTTTAGTCCGTAGGACAACATACAGAACAACAATCATACCATAGGCTAGCTTCTAGGGTTTAGCCTCTCCGATCTCGTGGTAGACCTACTCTTGTACTACCCATATTATCAATATTAATCAAGCAGGACGTAGGGTTTTACCTCCATCAAGAGGGCCCGAACCTGGGTAAAACTTCGTGTCCCTTGCCTCCTGTTACCATCCGGCCTAGACGCACAGTTCGGGACCCCCTACCCGAGATCCGCCGGTTTTGACACCGACATTGGTGCTTTCATTGAGAGTTACTTTGCGTCGTCGCCGTTAGGCTTGATGGCTCCTACGATCATCAATAGCGATGCAGTCCAGGGTGAGACCTTCCTCCCCGGACAGATCTTCGTCTTCGGCGGCTTCACACTACGGGCCAATTCACTTGGCCATCTGGAGCAGATCGAAAGCTATGCCCCTGGCCGTTAGGTCAGATTTGGAAGTTTAAACTACATGACTGACATCCGCGGGGACGTGATCTTCGACGGATTCGAGCCACTGCCTAGCGCGCTGCACTGTCACGACGAGCATGATCTAGCTCTGCCGCCGAACAGTGCCCTGGAGGCCGCACCCGCATCGGCTTCGACCCTTAATTCGGAGCCAACTGCGCCGATCGAGGATGGGTGGTTGGAGGCCACCTCCGGGGCTGCGATCCCAACAGCGACCGAGCCGAACACCAGCCCCGCACTCCACGAGACTCGTGACTCCAAGGAGTCGGACTCCTCTCCATACTCCGAACCCTCCGCGCCCCTGCCGATCGAATCCGATTGGGCGCCGATCATGGAGTTTCCTGCTGCGGACATCTTTCAGCACTCGCCTTTCGGTGATATTCTAAAGACACTAAAGTCTCTCTCTTTATCAGGAGAGCCCTGGCCGGACTACAGTCAGCAAGGCTGGGATACGGACGATGAAGAAATTCAAAGCCCACCCACCACCCACTTTGTAGCCACTATCGATGATTTAACCGACATGCTCGACTTCGACTCCGAAGACATCGACGGTATGGACGCCGATGCAGGAGACGATGAAGAACAAGCGCCTATTGGGCCCTGGTTGGGCAGAGTTCGAGAAGTGGACACGGTGTTGGAGTAATGTTTGCGCAGGTTGCTCTCTAGTTTCCCGCTCATGCTTTGCCTCCTCTTCTCGCTCTCTTTTGCGAACATGATAGTCACCATATTTTGCTAGTCGCTTGCTGCAGCTCCACATATTTACCTTGCCTTACCTATAAGGTTAAATAGTCTTGATCGCGAGGGTGTGAGATTGCTGAGTCCCTGTGGCTCACAGATTACTATTACACCAGATGCAGGGCCTGATGATTCCGCTCCAGGAGACGCGCTTGAGCTCAAGTGGGAGTTCGACGAGGACTCTCAACTTTACTATGTTTCTTTTCCTGATGATCAGTAGTGGTGCCCAGTTGGGGTTGATCGGGACCGTGTCGCATGTTGGGTTATCTTTTATTTTGGCGCCGTAGTCGGGCCATGAGTGTTTGGATGATGTAATGTTATTTATGTACTTTATTGACGTGGCGAGTGTAAGCCAACTATGTTATCTCCCCTTTTATTATCTATATTACATGGGATGTTGTGAAGATTGCCTAACTTGCGACATATGCCTTCAATGCGATTATGTCTCTAAGTCGTGCCTCGACACGTGGGAGATATAGTCGCATCGAGGGTGTTACAAGTTGGTAATCAGAGCCTTCCCCGACCTTAGGAGCCCCATTGCTTGATCGTTATTAGCGGCCGAGTTGTGTCTAGTAAAATGTTTTGAGTCATTTAGGAATTATATATCGGAGAGTTTAGGAATTCTTTTTACTTCCCAGTCTCCTCACCGCTCTGGTAAGGCATCCTGACGTAGAGTTTTGGCTCTTCTCTTCTCAAATTTCACAAAAAAATTTAGGATCACGCGGGTATCTTGGAATCATTCCGATGGTTTTATGATGAGAACATTGTCTTGGTGCCTCATGTCAGGGGTTTTGTGGAAGTGTCTCGGGGAGTTGAGCTCTGAGGTGTTGTCGTCATAATTTTATCGTTGCAGTTCTGGAATACCTAAGTTTAGTACGCCGACATCGAAAATCTCTTTTATGCAGTTCGTTGGTGAGATAACCTCGACGCCACCCAGTACTGGGGCGGGAGTTTGGGAGTATCGACATAACTTGTATAACGGATGCTTTTCGAAGGTTGAGGTAGATGGTTTCTGAAGTTTTTCTCGGTTGTGTGTTGAAGGATGGATACAGCTGGATGTAGGATTTGCTAGATTTGGGTGAGATATTATGCTTCCCCTGTATCCCCAACACCTGATTGCATAACCGGAAAGGTTCGGGAGTTTCATAGGTGGGAATTCTCGTAGCTCTAGTACTTTTTCCACGGATAGTTGGTTTGAGATTGGGATTTCTTACCGATTATACGTTCTTGATCCGTACCTTGTTGATTTATTTCTCTACCTTAATTCTACGTGACTTCTCAATTTATGGATATGTGACCATTTCAAGAAGAATGCATTCGTTCATTTTTGTTCGGATGTGAAGACTATACGTTGCAATTTTCATTCCATTGGATTGAAGTTCAATATTTGTCTATCAATGTGCTAATGGATGTCAACCTCTTCAGGATGGCTCCTCCAACGCGCACGACTCCGAATCCTGATCCGCCACCACCTCCCCCTCCTCCGGAGGCATGGCAAGCTCTGATGGCCGCAACCAATGCAAACACACAGTTGATCATGCAAATTCTTCAAGAGCGCAATCAAGGCAACCAAGGGAACCAAGGCAACAATCAGAATCACTTTCCTACACTCAACCAGTTCCTTGCTAACGGGCCAAAGACTTTCAGCAATTGTGTTGAGGCAACCGATGCTAACGATTGGCTTGTGGATCTGTGCAAGCATTTCGAGTGTAGTAACGTCAGGCCTGAGGACTTTGTTAAGTTTGCTTCCTTCCAACTCAAAGATCAAGCTGCAGAATGGTTCCAGCAGTACAAGGATTCCAAAGGTGGATGTGTTATCACTTGAGATGAATTCCGTCGAGATTTCAGAGCTCATCATATTCCTCAGAGCGTGGTTGAAAGCAAGCGTGAGGAATTCCGCAGCCTGAAGCAAGGCTCTTTGTCTGTCTATGACTACAACAAGTTGTTTCAGAAGCTCGCCCGCTTTGCTAAGCAGGACGTCCCTGATGAGAAGAGCATGATATACCAGTTCAGGGGTGGTCTCAGAGAAGAAACTCAGTTAGCTCTTGTTCTCTTTGAGCCCTTGAGATACTGAAAGCACAAGTGCTCCCTAGGTGGTTTTGATAATTGATGACAACATATCTCTTGTTGGACTAACATTTCTATCTAGCATGTTTCCGATAAGTTCAACAATGGAGTGGCATGGACTAAAGGTTGTGGGAACTCTTTCAAGAAGCTAAGGACAAAGGATTGGCTAAAGCCTCAAGCTCAAGACTCTTCATTTTACATTTTAGTGATCCAAGATCACATTGAGTCTATAGGAAAAGCCAATACTATCAAGGAGGGATGAGGTGTTGCTTAATGAGCCTCTTGCTTCATGTGCTTAGTGATATGCTCCAAAACTCTCAACTACTTTCCCACTTCCACATATGACCTAAACCCTAAGCCAAACTCGGTCCTACCGATTATTTCTATCCGGCGCCACCGAGTTTCATTTGTCATAAGCCACTACCAAACCCTAGCAATTCAGTTCTACCGATAGGGATCTCGGTCTCACCAAGATGGGATTGCAAACTCTTTGTTTCCCTTTCGTAACTTTTCGGTCTCACCGAAAGAGCGAATCGGTCCCACCAAGATTGCAATGTAAATTCAGTGTTTCCTTTTTGTAACTTTTCGGTCTCACCGAAAGAGCAAATCGGTCCCACCGAGTTTGCCTGACCAACTCTCTGGTTAGCTAATTACCAAAATCGGTCTCACCGAGTTTGTGTAATCGGTCTCACCGAGATTACGTTATGCCCAAACCCTAACCATATCGGTCCTACCGAGTTGCATGTCAGTCCCACCGAAAATCTCTAACGGTCACTAGGTTTACCTTTTCGGTCCGACCGAGTTTTTTGATTCGGTCCCACCGAGATTGGAAAACTGTGTGTAATGGCTGGATTTTGGGTGGAGGCTATATATACTCCTCCACCTCCTCTTCATTTGTGGAGAGAGCCATCAGAACACATACACAATTCCAACTCATATGTTCTGAGAGAGAACCACCTACTCATGTGTTGAGACCAAGATATTCCATTCCTACCATATGAATCTTGATCTCTAGCCTTCCCCAAGTTGCTTTCCACTCAAATCTTCTTTCCACCAGATCCAAATCCTATGAGAGAGAGTTGAGTGTTGGGGAGACTATCATTTGAAGCACAAGAGCAAGGAGTTCATTACCTACACACCATTTGTTACTTCTTGGAGAGTAGTGTCTCCTAGATTGGCTAGGTGTCACTTGGGAGCCTCCGACAAGATTGTGGAGTTGAACCAAGGAGTTTGTAAGGGCAAGGAGATCGCCTACTTCGTGAAGATCTACCGCTAGTGAGGCAAGTCCTGTGTGGGCGATGGCCATGGTGGGATAGACAAGGTTGCTTCTTCGTGGACCCTTTGTGGGTGGTTGCTTCTTCGTGGACCCTTCGTGGGTGGAGCCCTGTGTGGACTCGCGCAACCATTACCCGTTATGGGTGGAGCCCTCCGTGGACTCTCGCAACCGTTATCCCTTTGTGGGTTGAAGTCTCCATCAATGTGGATGTAGGATAGCACCACCTATCCGAACCACGGGGAAAACATCCATGTCTCCCATTGCATTTGATTTCTCCAAACCCTTCCCTTTACATTCTTGCAAGTTGCATGCTTTACATTCCGCTGCTCATATACTCTTTGCATGCTTGCTTGATATGTTGAAATTGTGCCTAAAACTCCACTCAAACCAAAAAGGCCTAAAAATTGCAACTTTAGCACTAAGTGTCTAATCACCCCCCCCTCTAGACACATCTACTTCTAGATCCTACAAGTGGTATCAGAGCTTTGGTCTCCATTGCCTTGGTTTAATCACCATTGGAGGAAGATGGATGTGTCTACCTTAGGGAGTCTTAGACATAGAGTGCCTATTCTTGATGGAGAGTATTTTCATGAGTGGAAAAATGAGATGCTTGTAATTTTCAATCAATATCATTTGAACAAGTATATTGCTAGCCCTTGTGCACCTCATATTGATCCTTTGCATCCTACCCTAGATGAAGATATTGACATGATTCGCAATCTTAGAACTATTGAGCTCATCATTAGAGGATTGCCCAAAAATTTGATTGCTAGTTTGCCTAGTCTTAATTGTGCCTATACTATATGGAAATTTCTTGAGGAACGATTTCTCGATCATTCCTTGAAAACTTTGGATGAAATTCTCCATAAATCTATTGCCTTGAGTAAGATGAACTCTAGTGATCCTAGTTTTGGTAATTGTCTATTTGAACTTACCAATCTTAAGCATGCTAAAGGTGATGTTGGAATCATTAGTGATATCATATTCGAAGCTATAAGAATTCATAAAAGTGACCACTTTGATGATCATTTATCTAATGAATTACCCTCTCTAGGAAATGATGAGTCACAAGATCATGATGAACATGGATACTATGATGATGATGATAGTGACTTCGATCTTGATGATGCAATGAGACATTTTGGTCTTATGGCAAATCTTCGGGGATATGAATCAGGAGGAAAGGAATGGGTTCTTGATAGTGGATGTACTGATCATATGACCGGAGATGAAGAGATGTTTCGTGAGCTTGCTGAAAATGACGGCCCTCGAAAATATGTCACCTTTGGTGATAATTCAAAGGGTAAAGTGGTTGGCCTTGGTAAGGTGGCCATCTCACATGATAGTTCCATTCAAAATGTCATGCTCGTTGAATCTCTCGGCTACAACTTACTTTCAGTATCTAGACTTGCTGATTTCGGTTTGAATGTCCTATTTACTGAGGTAGATTGCCAAGTATTTCGTTGAGACAATCATAAAATGGTCTTTACCGGTATGCGTAGAGGTGATCTTTACATTTTCGATTTCTCTAAAAAGGCACAACCTAAAACTTGCTTTGTTGCTAAATCCTCAAAAGGTTGGTTGTGGCATAGACGACTAGGTCACGTTGGCATGAGAAACCTTGACAAGCTTATTAAAGGAAATCATATCCTTGGAGTTAGCGATGTCATATTTGATAAGGATAGACTTTGCAGTGCTTGTGAAGCAGTTAAACAGGTTGGAGGAAGACATCCCGTGAAGAACATCATGACCACAAGGAGGCCACTCGAGCTACTTCATATGGATCTTTTTGGTCCCAACGCCTACAAGAGTCTCAGTGGAAATTCTTTTGGTCTAGTTATAGTTGATGATTTTTCAAGATTTACGTGGGTGTTCTTTCTTAATTACAAGTCGCAAGTCCAGAAGATCTTCAAAAACTTCGCTAGGAAGGCCCAAAATCAGTTTGACGTGAAGATCAAGAAGGTTCGGAGTGACAACGGAACGGAGTTCAAGAATGCAAATGTGGACACCTTTCTTGACGAAGAAGGGATTTCACACGAGTTCTCGGCTACGTACACACCTCAACAAAATGGAGTCGTTGAGACGAAGAACCGGACGCTCATCGAAATGGCAAGAACGATGCTTGATGAATACAAGACGCCGAAGCACTTTTGGGCAGAAGCGGTTGAAACAGCTTGTCACGCAACAAATCGCTTATATCTTCACAAGCTACTCCGCAAGACGGCATACGAGCTTCTCATCGGCAACAAACCCCAAGTTGGATACTTTCGAGTATTCGGCTCAAAGTGCTACATTCTTGATAAGCATCGTCATTCAAAGTTTGCTCCTAAATCTCATGAAGGTTTTCTACTTGGTTATGGCTCAAACTCTCACACTTACCGTGTCTACAAAAATTTCACCCGAAAGGTTGAAGAGACAGTAGATGTGAAGTTTGATGAATCTAATGGCTCGCAAGTAGAGCAATTGCCAATTGATGTAGGAGACAAAGACCCTTCAGAAGCAATCCAAGACTTGTCCATTGGCAAAATTCATCCAACGGAGGTGAAGGAGAGTACTTCATCCGTCCAAGTGGAAGCTTCTAATTCACGACAAGGTGAACCAAGAATTGACATGGAAGCATCCACAAGAGGGACACACCAAGATGAAGAAAACGAGGAAATGCATCAAGACAAACATCAACAACCTCCTTCTCCACCACGACAAGAGAACGATGACGTCAACAATGAAGAAGGCCAAGAAGAAGAACAAGATGAAGAAGATGTTCAACAAAGACCCAAGCAAAAGCTCTCACGAGTTCGAGCAAGAATTGCCAAAGATCATCCCGTGGAGCAAATCCTCAATGATATACAAACCGGGAGAATCACTCGCTCAAAAACTCGTTTAGCTAACTTTTGTGAAAACTATTCATTCATCTCTAGCATTGAACCTATGAAGGTTGAAGAAGCATTGGAAGATCTGGATTGGATAAACTCTATGCATGAAGAGCTACACAACTTTGAGAGAAACCAAGTTTGGACATTGGTTGAGAAGCCCGACAACAACCACAACATCATTGGTACAAATGGGTGTTTCGCAACAAGCAAGATGAAGATGGACAAGTGGTTCGCAACAAAGCACGTCTCGTCGCCCAAGGGTACACACAAGTCGAAGGTATGGACTATGGTGAGACATATGCTCCCGTTGCTAGACTTGAGTCCATTCGCATCTTACTTGCCTATGCTAATCACCATAATATCACCTTGTACCAAATGGACATTAAAAGTGCTTTTCTAAATGGTGAAATAGAGGAGGAAGTTTATGTCAAACAACCTCCCGGCTTTTATCAATCCTAAGAAACCAAATCATGTTTACAAACTTCACAAAGCTCTTTATGGTCTTAAACAAGCTCCTAGAGCATGGTATAAATGCTTGACCAAGTTCCTTACTACAAGTGGTTTTGAAATTGGTAAAATTGATTCTACTCTTTTTACTAAAAGGGTTAATGGAGAACTATTTGTATGCCAAATTTATGTTGATGATATCATATTTGGTTCAACTAACCCTCTCTTTAGTGAAAAGTTTGGAAAGCTAATGTCAGAGAAGTTTGAGATGTCTATGATGAGTGAACTCAAATTCTTTCTCGGTTTGCAAATCAAGCAAACTAAGGAAGGTACATTTGTCTCTCAAACAAAGTACACCAAGGACTTATTCAAGAAGTTCAATATGCAAGAATGCAAAGGTATGTCTACACCCATGCCTACTAGTGGACATAATGATTTGACCAAAGATGGTGAACCGGTTGATCAAAAGGTTTATCGCTCTATGATTGGTTCATTGTTATACCTATGTGCTTCACGTCCCGATATTATGCTAAGTGTGTGCATGTGTGCACGATATCAAGCTGCTCCTAAAGAATGTCATCTTAAGGCTGTGAAAAGGATAGTGAGATATTTAATCCATACACCAAATTTTGGCATTTGGTATCCTAAGAGGTCTTCTTTTGATCTTGTTGGCTATTCCGACTCGGATTATGCCGGAGACAAGGTTGATAGAAAGTCCACTTCGGGTACTTGTCAATTTCTTGGTAGATCTCTTGTGTCTTGGTCTTCCAAGAAACAAAACTCGGTATCCTTATCCACCGCCGAAGCGGAATACATTGCCGCTGGTTCATGTTGTGCTCAATTACTTTGGATGACCCAAACTCTTAAAGATTATGGGATTTATGTGAAACATGTTCCACTGCTTTGTGACAATGAAAGTGCTATCAAAATTGGTCATAATCCTGTACAACATTCTCGAACTAAGCATATTGAAGTTCGTCATCATTTCATTCGAGATCATGTTGCTAAGGGTGACATTAATCTTAAGCACGTTCGCACCGATAAGCAATTAGCGGATATATTTACTAAACCACTTGATGAGAAAGTGTTTTGCAGGTTGAGAGGAGAATTGAACATCATTGATGCTTCGAACTTGGAGTAGAAACTCCATTGGATACATGCAAGACATGAGCTTATGACTAATCCATGATATATCTCTTATGATAACTATCTTATGTCTTGGATATATTTGCACCTTGCATGTTGTCTAACCCATGTAGGTGCTTGGTTGAATCTAATTCCATGAGATTGCGACTCACTCACATCTTGAGCAATCTCTACATCACCAAGACTCTACACAATGGTGGTTGAAGACAAGGAAGCACAAAACCATTCAAACATATCCTTTGACAAATTCTATGTTGAGCTTCATGATTGTCATTTTTGGATACACAAGTGCTCTTCCTTGCAAGAACTAACCCATGTAGGTAGATGAACTCAAACTCCAAGTGGTGCTCCCAACTCTTGATGAGCTACATCAACCTTGAGCACCCACACAAGTTCAACTACATGAGCAAGAACCACACCACCACCCAAGGTATGTTATTCCATCTTAGAGAAGCTTTACTCCAAGACATGAGTCAAAGCAACTCAACAAGATGTGAATACATCAAGATGCTTAAACGAAAAATGGTAACCCCATTTTGAGCTTAAACGATGAGTATGACCTATGATCAAGTGTTCTCACTTGACTCCTAAGTCAATATACTCTAACATAGGTGACTATGTCACCGCCCAACTCTAGATGAAGTTCTCTTGTGTTCTTTTCTGTGTTATTGCATTTGTCTCATGCATGTTTAGTTTCTTTCTCTTTTTCAAAAAAAAAACTTCATCTAGATCTTTCAGTTCTTCTCTTTCTCTTTGTTTATGTTCTGCATTTTCTGCATTTAATTCCTTGCAAATCCTTCAGGTAATTCATTGCAAATCTTTGTGAGATCCTACATGTCTAGTGAGCTGAGGTGACAAGTGTTTTTCTCTGTGTGAACTCGGTTTCACCGACTTGTAATTTTCGGTCCAACCGAATCCTTTCGGTGCCACCGAAACATACCACTCGGTGCCACCGACTTCGCAACAGGAAAAACAGTTTGCCACTTGTTCTATATTTCTTCTGATCCAGCTCTACTCAATGAATCTTGTCCTCTACAAGCATCACAGTTTTATCCATTGCTTTGTGCTGAGTCTCAAGGACCAAACCTATACGACGGATTCCAGAAAGCCCTTCTTGGAAATTGATGTCAAAGGGGGAGAGAGAGATCACATCAAAGCTTGTAGGAGAGAGAGATCACATCAAGGGAGAGAAAAAGTCTCAAGGACCAACCTACAAGAGAAAGTATTAAGGGGGAGAGAGAGATTTCCAGGGGAGAGAATGCTCAAGGATCCCAGATGCTTGATGTTCAAGAGGAGAGATACCACATGTCCTTTTGGGGGAAAGACATGTTATTTGTACCATTTGAAGTTAAATCCATTTGTATCTTTCAGCTCTGATTTTCTGTTCCCTATCTTCTCCCAATATCCCATGTAAGATTCAGGGGGAGCAAGACACCTAAGGGAAAGAAATCAGTCAAATTCATTGCATATCTTTATTCTTGGGGACATGTTGAATCCAATGTGGTACCTTGTACTCACTCTCTACATGTCATCCCAGTCTTGGTATTCTTGTGGTTTCTTTTGTTTGCTCTGGCTAGTGGATGTACCTGTGTTATCTAACCTTGTTTGTGCAGGTTCATTCCATCCTAAGCCAACTCAAGACCACAAGGTAAGTATATGCATCAAAATCATGAGTATGAGGAGTTCTTGCTTATGTACATACTGTTTGCAAGAAGGACTCATGAGCATGAAGGTATTTTCCTTGATAATCTTTTGCTCTGATGCATATGGCCAAGATACATGTAACACATTGCCTACTCTGTCATGGTTATGCTCTCACATGCCTCTATATTTCATATTTACATGAGTGCATACATGTAGGGGGAGCCTATGCTTGTTACATGTCCTTCCAAAGCTTTACTTGCTGTTCTTTATATCTTTATCTAAAGCTTTGATGTATGTTGCCATCAATTACCAAAAAGGGGGAGATTGAAAGCACAAGTGCTCCCTAGGTGGTTTTGATAATTGATGACAACATATCTCTTGTTGGACTAACATTTCTATCTAGCATGTTTCAGATAAGTTCAACAATGGAGTGGCATGGACTAAAGGTTGTGGGAACTCCTTCAAGATGCTAAGGACAAAGGATTGGCTAAAGCTCAAGCTCAAGACTCTTCATTTTACATTTTAGTGATCCAAGATCACATTGAGTCTATAGGAAAAGCCAATACTATCAAGGAGGGATGAGGTGTTGCTTAATGAGCCTCTTGCTTCATGTGCTTAGTGATATGCTCCAAAACTCCTCAACTACTTTCCCACTTCCACATATGACCTAAACCCTAAGCCAAACTCGGTCCTACCGATTCTTCCTATCCGGCGCCACCGAGTTTCACTTGTCATAAGCCACTGCCAAACCCTAGCAATTCGGTTCTACCGATAGGGATCTCGGTCTCACCGAGATGGGATTGCAAACTCTCTGTTTCCCTTTCGTAACTTTTCGGTCTCACCGAAAGAGCGAATCGGTCCCACCGAGATTGCAATGTAAATTCAGTGTTTCCCTTTTGTAACTTTTCGGTCTCACCGAAAGAGCAAATCGGTCCCACCGAGTTTGCCTGACCAACTCTCTGGTTAGCTAATTACCAAATTCGGTCTCACCGAGTTTGTGTAATCGGTCTCACCGAGATTACGTTATGCCCAAACCCTAACCATATCGGTCCTACCGAGTTGCATGTCAGTCCCACCGAAAATCTCTAACGGTCACTAGGTTTACCTTTTCGGTCCGACCGAGTTTGTTGATTCGGTCCCACCGAGATTGGAAAACTGTGTGTAACGGTTGGATTTTGTGTGGAGGCTATATATACCCCTCCACCTCCTCTTCATTCGATGGAGAGAGCCATCAGAAGCATACACCATTCCAACTCACATGTTCTGAGAGAGAACCACCTACTCATGTGTTGAGACCAAGAATTCCATTCCTACCATATGAATCTTGATCTCTAGCCTTCCCAAGTTGCTTTCCACTCAAATCTTCTTTCCACAAAATCCAAATCCTATGAGAGAGAGTTGAGTGTTGGGGAGACTATCATTTGAAGCACAAGAGCAAGGAGTTCATTACCTACACACCATTTGTTACTTCTTGGAGAGTGGTGTCTCCTAGATTGGCTAGGTGTCACTTGGGAGCCTCCGACAAGATTGTGGAGTTGAACCAAGGAGTTTGTAAGGGCAAGGAGATCGCCTACTTCGTGAAGATCTACCGCTAGTGAGGCAAGTCCTGTGTGGGCGATGGCCATGGTGGGATAGACAAGGTTGCTTCTTCGTGGACCCTTTGTGGGTGGTTGCTTCTTCGTGGACCTTCGTGGGTGGAGCCCTTGTGGACTCGCGCAACCATTACCCTTTGTGGGTGGATCCCTCCATGGACTCTCGCAACCTTTATCCTTTGTGGGTTGAAGTCTCCATCAACGTGGATGTAGGATAGCACCACCTATCCGAACCACGGGAAAAACATCCGTGTCTCCCATTGCGTTTGATTTCTCCAAACCCTTCCCTTTACATTCTTGCAAGTTGCATGCTTTACATTCCGCTGCTCATACACTCTTTGCATGCTTGCTTGATATGTATTGTGTGTGTTGAAATTGTGCCTAAACTCCACTTAAACCGAAAAAGCTTAAAAATTGCAACTTTAGCATTAAGTGTCTAATCACCCCCCCTCTAAACACATCTACTTCTAGATCCTACACAAACCTCTAACCCACCATGTCCTAGCAAACCATTGATTTGGCTTTGTTACTGCTTTGCTCAGCCCTCTTATAGCGTTGCTAGTTTGCAGGTGAAGATTGGCTTCCTCCTCCTCCGTTCCGTCAGCCGTATCAGCAGAAGAGCAAAAGTGGCAGTGGATCTTCCCACCCACCCAACCCTGTCTTTCAGAACAAGACTTCGTCTCAAGCTCCAAGATCGAGTGCTCCGTATCACCATTCGCTTTCAGAGGTCACGTGCAACAAGTGCCAACAGAAGGGTCACTATGCCAACAAGTGTTTCAACCAGAGGCGCCTTCCTCCTCCTCCTCCGGTCAGATCGGCAAGTATAGCTGTGGTCAAGCATAACCCCAAGTATGCCAAGGTCAATATGGTGAATGCAGCTCAGGCAGTGGATTCATCGGATGTCATCATGGGTAACCTCCCTGTTAATGATATTCCAGCTAAAGTTGTTTTTGACACTGGTGCATCGCATTGTTTTATCTCGAGACCTTTTGCATCTAAGCATGGGTGGTTTTCTCAAGTTATGCATAAGCCATTAGCAGTTGTCTCTCCGGGTAGATGTTTGCTCGCTAACTACGAGGTTCCGGATATTTCTATCTCGATGGGTGATTTCAAGTTTCTGGCTTCTCCAATGATCCTTGGTAACTCGGATATTGATCTTATTCTCGGGATGGATTGGCTTTCTAAGCACAAGGCTCAGCTTGATTGTGCAGCCAGGCAGATTCAATTGACTCATTCGTTTGAGGATGTAATTGTCTTTGCTGCTCGGGATAATACTATCCGTCTGTTTCCTCTCAATGAGAAGGGTGAACTGGATGCTATCGCAAATTCCAGTCGTTTGCGAATATCAAGACGTCTTTCCAGAAGAGCTTCCAGGAATGCCTCCGCACCGGCCAGTTGAATTCGTTATTGATCTTGAGCCTGGCACGGGACCTGTGTGCAAACATCCTTACAAGCTCGGACCTGAAGAGTTGAAGGAGCTGAATAAGCAACTCGATATTCAAGAGAAAATGGGTCTCATCCGGCCTAGTTCTTCTCCGTGGGGTTGTGGTGTTCTTTTTGTGAAGAAGAAGGATGGAACGGACCGACTCTGTATTGATTACCGTCCATTGAACAAGAAGACCATCAAGAACAAATACCCACTTCCCAACATCAACAAGCTGTTCGAACAACTCAAAGGTGCCCAAGTATTCTCCGAGCTTGATCTCCATATGGGTTATCATCAGATTCGAATCCGTGAGCAAGATATTCCCAAGACGGCTTTCAGGACAAGCTATGGTTCATATGAATACGCTGTCATGTCTTTTGGTCTCGTCAACGCTCCTCCGACTTTCTCTCGCATGATGAACTTCATCTTCAATGCCTACACCAATGACTTCGTTTTGGTCTATCTCGACGACATTCTGGTTTTCTCGAAGGACAAGGAAGATCATGCCAAGCATTTGCGTTTGGTTCTTGATAAGCTGAGGGAACACAAGTTCTACGCCAAGTTCTCCAAGTGCGAATTTTGGCTTGATGAGGTTCTTTATCTTGGTCATATCATCTCTGCCAAGGGCATTGCCGTGAATCCTGAGAAGGTGTCTGCAATTGTGAATTGGGAACCTCCTCAGAACGTGAAGCAACTCTGTAGCTTCCTCGGTCTCGCAAGCTACTGCCGAAGATTCATTGAAAACTTTTCTAAGATCGCGAAGCCTCTCTCTAATCTTCTCTAGAAGCACGTCAAGTACGTTTGGTCTCCGGAGTGTGACATTGCTTTCAACACTTTGAAAGAGAAATTGATCACTGCTCCAGTTCTGACTCCGCCTGATGAATCCAAGCCGTACGAGGTCTTTTGTGATGCCTCTCTCCAAGGTCTTGGCGCAGCATTGATGCAAGAGAACTTATACCTCTCGCCAGTTGAAGCCTAATGAGAAGAAACTACCCCACTCATGATCTCGAGTTGGCGGCAGTTGTGCCATGCTCTTTTGACTTGGAGACATCTCTTATTGGAAGAAAAGTGGACATTTTCACTGATCACAAGAGTCTCAAGTACATCTTCACTCGCCTAATCTTAACCTCAGGCAACCGATGGGTCGAAATGATTCAAGAGTATAATCCAAGTATCGAGATTCTCCAGCAAGGCCAATGTGATGCTGACGCATTTGAGCAGAAAGGCTTATTAACATTTGATTACAGCCTTATCAACCCGAGCTTCGTGAAGGTCTATTCCTTCATTGATCGGAGAGTTGTCATGGGCTAAGTTGAGACTCCCCTGCAGTGTGATTGAACTTTCGAAAGCCGTTGCTGCGTTATGGCAGATGGTATTTCGTTAATGTCCGGTGTAGATAACGTGAACCTTAACTTAATTTAATGAAACTGAATCGAACTGAGTGTGTTACCCAGTGATGGCCTCTTCTCGGCGGAGTCCGGGAAGTGGACACGGTGTCTGGAGTAATGCTTGCGTAGGTTGTTCTCTAGCTTTCCCACTCGCGCTTTGCCTCCTCTTCTCGCTCTCTTTTGGAACAGGATAGCCACCATACTTGCTAGTCGCTTGCTGCAGCTCCACTATATTTACCTTTGCCTTACCTATAAGCTTAAATAGTCTTGATCGCGAGGGTGCGAGATTGCTGAGTCCCTGTGGCTCACAGATTACTATTACACCAGATGCAGGGCCTGATGATTCCGCTCCAGGTGACGCGCTTGAGCTCAAGTGGGAGTTCGACGAGGACTCTCAACGATTACTATGTTTCTTTCCTGATGATCAGTAGTGGTGCCCAGTTGGGGGTGATCGGGACCGTGTCGCATGTTGGGTTATCTTTTATTTTGGCGCCGTAGTCGGGCCATGAGTGTTTGGATGATGTAATGTTATTTATGTACTTGATTGACGTGGCGAGTGTAAGCCAACTATGTTATCTCCCCTTTTATTATCTATATTACATGGGATGTTGTGAAGATTGCCTAACTTGCGACATATGCCTTCAATGCGATTATGCCTCTAAGTCGTGCCTCGACACGTGGGAGATATAGTCGCATCGAGGGTGTTACAAGTTGGTAATCAGAGCCTTCCCCGACCTTAGGAGCCCCATTGCTTGATCGTTTTTAGCGGCCGAGTTGTGTCTAGAAAAATGTTTTGAGTCATTTAGGAATTATATATCGGAGAGTTTAGGAATTCTTTTTACTTCCCAGTCTCCTCATCGCTCTGGTAAGGCATCCTGACGTAGAGTTTTGACTCTTCTCTTCTCAAATTTCACTAAAAAAATTTAGGATCACGCGGGTATCTTGGAATCGTTCCGATGGTTTTATGATGAGAACATTGTCTTGGTGCCTCCTGTCAGGGGTTTTGTGGAAGTGTCCCGGGGAGTTGAGCTCTGAGGTGTTGTCGTCATAATTTTATCGTTGCAGTTCTGGAATACCTAAGTTTAGTACGCCGACATCGAAAATCTCTTTTATGCAGTTCGTTGGTGAGATAACCTCGACGCCACCCAGTACTGGGGCGGGAGTTCGGGAGTATCGCCATAACTTGTATAACGGATGCTTTTCGAAGGTTGAGGTAGATGGTTTCCGAAGTTTTTCTCGGTTATGTGTTGAAGGATGGATACAACTGGATGTAGGATTTGCTAGTTTGGGTGAGATATTATGCTTCCCCTGTATCCCCAACACCTGATTGCATAACCGGAAAGGTTCGGGAGTTTCATAGGTGGGAATTCTTGTAGCTCTAGTTCTTCTTCCACGGATATTGGTTTGAGATTGGGATTTCTTACCGATTATTCGTTCTTGATCCGTACCTTGTTGATTTATTTCTCTACCTTAATTCTACGTGGCTTCTCAATTTATGGATATGTGACCATTTCAAGAGGAATGCATTCGTTCATTTTGTTCGGATGTGAAGACTATATGTTGCAATTTTCATTCCGTTGGATTCAGCTTCAATATTTGTCTATCAATGTGCTAATGGATGTCAACCTCTTCAGGATGGCTCCTCCAACGCGCACGACTCCGAATCCTGATCCGCCACCACCTCCACCTCCTCCGGAGGCATGGCAAGCTGTGATGGCCGCAACCAATGCAAACACACAGTTGATCATGCAAATTCTTCAAGAGCGCAATCAAGGCAACCAAGGGAACCAAGGCAACAATCAGAATCACTTTGCTACACTCAACCAGTTCCTTGCTAACGGGCCAAAGACTTTCAGCAATTGTGTTGAGGCAACCGATGCTGACGATTGGCTTGTGGATCTGTGCAAGCATTTCGAGTGCAGTAACGTCAGGCCTGAGGACTTTGTCAAGTTCGCTTCCTTCCAACTCAAAGATCAAGCTGCAGAATGGTTCCAGCAGTACAAGGATTCCAGAGGTGGACGTGTTATCACTTGGGATGAATTCCGTCAAGATTTCAGAGCTCATCATATTCCTCAGAGCGTGGTTGAAAGCAAGCGTGAGGAATTCCGCAACCTGAAGCAAGGCTCTTTGTCTGTCTATGACTACAACAAGTTGTTTCAGAAGCTCGCCCGCTTTGCCAAGCAGGACGTCCCTGATGAGAAGAGCATGATATACCAGTTCAGGGGTGGTCTCAGAGAAGAAATTCAGCTAGCTCTTGTTCTCTTTGAGCCCTTGAGATACGATGAGTTCTACAACATGGCATTGAAGCAAGAGGCTGCTCAACTGAGGTGTGATGCTTCCAAGAAGCGAGTCAGAGATGTTACTCCTTCTTCCTCTACTCAAGTGGCCAAGCAGCAGAAGTATTGGCTTCCTCCTCCTCTGTTCCGTCTGCCGTATCAGCAGAAGAGCAAAGGTGGCAGTGGATCTTCCCACCCACCCAACCCTGGCTTTCAGAACAAGACTTCGTCTCAAGCTCCAAGATCGAGTGCTCCGTATCAGCGTCCGCTTGTAGAGGTCACGTGCAATAAGTGCCAACAGAAGGGTCACTATGCCAACAAGTGTTTCAACCAGAGGCGTCTTCCTCCTCCTCCTCCGGTCAGATCGGCAAGTACAGTTGTGGTAGCATAACCCCAAGTACGCCAAGGTCAATATGGTGAATGCAGCTCAGGCAGAGGATTCATCAGATGTCATCATGGGTAACCTTCCTGTTAATGATATTCCTGCAAAAGTTCTTTTTGACACTGGTGCATCGCATTGTTTTATTTCGAGACCTTTTGCATCTAAGCATGGGTGGTTTTCTCAAGTTATGCATAAACCATTAGCAGTTGTCTCTCCGGGTAGATGTTTGCTCGCTAACTACGAGGTTCCGGATATTTCTATCTCGATGGGTGATTTCAAGTTTCTGGCTTCTCCAATGATCCTTGGTAACTCGAATATTGATCTTATTCTCGGGATGGATTGGCTTTCTAAGCACAAGGCTCAGCTTGATTGTGCAGCCAGGCAGATTCAATTGACTCATTCGTCTGAGGATGTAATTGTCTTTGCTGCTCGGGATAATACTATCCGTCTGTTTTCTCTCAATGAGAAGGGTGAACTGGATGCTATCTTGCAAATTCCAGTCGTTTGCGAATATCAAGACGTCTTTCCAGAAGAGCTTCCAGGAATGCCTCCGCACCAACTAGTTGAATTCGTTATTGATCTTGAGCCTGGCACGAAACCTGTGTGCAAACGTCCTTACAAGCTCGGACTTGAAGAGTTGAAGGAGCTGAAGAAGCAACTCGATATTCAAGAGAAAATGGGTCTCATCCGGCCTAGTTCTTCTCCGTGGGGTTGTGGTGTTCTTTTTGTGAAGAAGAAGGATGGAACGGACCGACTCTGTTTTGATTACCGTCCATTGAACAAGAAGACCATCAGGAACAAATCCACTTCCCAACATCAACAAGCTGTTCGAACAACTCAAAGGTGCCCAAGTATTCTCCAAGCTTCATCTCCGTATGGGTTATCATCAGATTCGAATCCGTGAGCAAGATATTCCCAAGATGGCTTTCAGGACAAGCTATGGTTCATATGAATACACTGTCATGTCTTTTGGTCTCGTCAACGCTCCTCCGACTTTCTCTCGCATGATGAACTTCATCTTCAACGCCTACACCAATGACTTCGTTTTGGTCTACCTCGACGACATTCTGGTTTTCTCGAAGAACAAGGAAGATCATGCCAAGCATTTGCGTTTGGTTCTTGATAAGCTGAAGGAACACAAGTTCTACGCCAAGTTCTCCAAGTGTGAATTTTGGCTCGATGAGGTTCTTTATCTTGGTCATATCATCTTTGCCAAGGGCATTGCCGTGAATCCTGAGAAGGTGTCTGCAATTGTGAATTGGGAACCTCCTCAGAACATGAAGCAACTCCGTAGCTTCCTCGGTCTCGCAAGCTACTGCCGAAGATTCATTGAAAACTTTTCTAAGATCGCGAAGCCTCTCTCTAATCTTCTCCAGAAGCACGTCAAGTACGTTTGGTATCCGGAGTGTGACATTTCTTTCAACACTTTGAAAGAGAAATTGATCACTGCTCCAGTTCTGACTCCGCCTGATGAATCCAAGCCGTACGAGGTCTTTTGTGATGCCTCTCTCCAAGGTCTTGGTGCAGTATTGATGCAAGAGAAGAAAGTTGTTGCTTATACCTCTCGCCAGTTGAATCCTAATGAGAAGAACTACCCCACTCATGATCTCGTGTTGGCGGCAGTTGTGCATGCTCTTTTGACTTGGAGACATCTCTTATTGGGAAGAAAAGTGGACATTTTCACTGATCACAAGAGTCTCAAGTACATCTTCACTCAGCCTAATCTCAACCTCAGGCAAACTCGATGGGTCGAAATGATTCAAGAGTATAATCCGAGTATCGAGTATACTCCAGGCAAGGCCAATGTGATTGCTGACGCATTGAGCAGGAAAGGCTTATTGCAACAGTCTGATTCTCAAGCCTTATCAACCCGAGCTTTGTGAAGCTTTCCGCAAACTTAATCTGCAAGTTGTTCCTCAAGGTTTCCTCGCCAACCTTCAAGTCTCTCCTACCTTGGAAGACCAGATTCGCCAAGCCCAGCTTCTTGATGCTATGGTGAAAAAGGTGAAGATTGGGATTGCCAAGAGTCAACCCAAGTACAAGTGCTACCGCCTTGATGACAAGGATACTCTCTTCTTCGAGGATCGTATTGTTGTACCCAAAGGTGACCTCCGTAAAGTGATCATGAACGAGGCTCACAATTCTCTCCTCTCCATCCACCCTGGGAGCACGAAGATGTATCAGGACCTCAAGCAGGCTTATTGGTGGACTCGAATGAAGCGCGAGATTGCTCAATTCGTGAATGAATGTGATGTCTGCAGAAGAGTGAAGGCAGAACACCAAAGGCCAGCTGGTCTCCTCCAACCTCTTGCCATTCCAGAATGGAAGTTTGACCACATTGAGATGGACTTCGTGACTGGGTTTCCAAATTCCAAGCGTGGCAATGATGCTATATTCGTTGTCATCGACAAACTCACCAAAGTGGCTCACTTTCTGCCTATCAAAGAGTCGATCACTGCAGCTCAATTGGCGGAACTCTATACCTCTCGAATTGTCTCTCTGCATGGTATTCCACAAGTGATCTCTTCAGACCGTGGCAGCATCTTTACCTCCAAGTTTTGGGATTCTTTTCAGAAGGCCATGGGCACCAACATCCGCTTCAGCACAGCTTTCCATCCTCAAACTAGCGGTCAAGTCGAGCGTGTCAACCAGATTCTTGAAGATATGCTCAGGGCTTGTGTGATCTCCTTCGGCATGAAGTGGGAGGATTGTCTTCCTTATGCTGAATTCTCCTACAACAACAGTTTTCAAGCAAGTTCGGGCAAGGCCCCATTTGAAATTCTGTATGGCAGGAAGTGCCGTACCCCTCTCAACTGGTCTGAAACCGGTGAACGTCAGCTTTTGGGTAATGACTTAATCACAGAGGCAGAGGAAATGTGCAAAGTCATTCGTGATAACCTCAAAGCAGCCCAATCCCGCCAGAAGAGCTACTATGATAGTAAGCACCGTGATTTGGCTTTCGAGATCGGAGATCATGTTTACCTCCGCGTCTCTCCTATGAAAGGTACTCGTCGCTTCGGTATCAAAGGGAAGCTTGCCCCCAGATACGTGGGACCTTTCAAGATTGTCAGCAAGAGAGGCGACCTCGCCTATCAACTCGAGCTTCCTTCAAACTTTGCAAATGTTCATGACGTGTTCCATGTCTCTCAGCTCCGAAAGTGCTTCAAGACTCCTGACCGCACCGTCAACTTCCAGGACATTGAGCTCCAAGAAGATCTCTCTTATCGTGAGCACCCAGTTGCTATTCTTGAAGAGACTGAACGCAAGACTCGCAATAAGTCAATCAAATTTCTCAAAGTCAAGTGGTCACACCATTCCGACCGTGAAGCCACCTGGGAACACGAGGATCACCTCCGTTCTGAGTACCCGACGTTCTTTCAGTCCTAGATCTCGAGACGAGATCCTTTCGTAGTGGTGGAGTGTTGTAACACCCCAGATGTAACTTTCCCAATTTGTATTCCAACTCTTGCCGTTTCCGGCTTTAAGTTATTTTATTCTCTCGGGTTCGGGTCTTTGTATCCGTGTGTTGTTATCGTTGTCATGCAGCTCATATCGTGTCGTCATGTGCATTGCATTTGCATACATGTTCATCTCATGCATTCGAGCATTTTCCCCGTTATCCGTTTTGCATTCCGGCGCTTCGTTCTCCTCCGGTGGCCATTTCTAGCTTTCTTTCGTGTGTGGGGATTAAACATTTCCGGATTGGACCGAGACTTGCCAAGCGGCCTTGGTTTACTACCGGTAGACCGCCTGTCAAGTTTCGTGCCATTTGGACTTCGTTTGATACTCCAACGGTTAACCGAGGGACCGAAAAGGCCTCGTGTGTGTTGCAGACCAACACCCCTCCAAGTTGGCCCAAAACCCACCAAAACCCTCTTCATCATCTAGAGCGTTCGATCACGATCGCGTGGCCAAAAACCGCACCTCATTTGGACTCTCCTAGCTCCCTCTACCTATAAATATGTGCACTCCTCCAAAAATTCGGGTGAAACCCTAGTCTCCCCCTTCCTCCGCGCGCCGGACACGTCCGCCCGGCGCCGGACACTGTCCACCGCTCGCCCGGACCAACTGGGAGCTGCCACGTGGCGCCCCCGTGACCACATCATCGCCCCGCGCCGCCAGGCCCGCTCGGGCCCGTCGCCGGCCCCCGCGGCCCGAAGTCGTTCCGTCGCCCGCGCCCGGCCGCCTGCCCTCCAGCGCCGCCCCGCCGCCGTGCTGTTCGCCGTCGACCCGCAGGACGCCGCCGCCTCGCTCCGGTCGCCGCCGTCCTACCGCGCCACCGCCGCCTCAGATCCGGCTGCCTCCGCCTCCGCCACGCCTCCCGGAGCCAGATCCGGCCGCCCCCGCCGGAGTCCGGCCGCTCCCCGGCCTTCCCCGCCGCGTTCGGCCTCGCTGTCGCCGGAGACGACGGATCCAGCCTCGACCCGCCGGAGTTGACTTTTTCTACGGAGGGGTTGTTTTCTTCTCTAAGTCCTTTTTTTCTTCATAACATTTGCCCTTCTTCATCGCATCATAACTCCGCATCCGTAGCTCCGTTTTGGGCATATAGCATATCAAAATGTTCATCTCAGAGAGTACACCATTTCATTCCATTGCATCATTTTCATTTGAGTTCATCTTGATGCCCGAAATGCTGTTAGAAGAGTGCTACTTTGAGATAATTGTCAGATGTGCTGCTCCATTTAGCTATTTGTCATTTTTGCCATGATTATTGTGTGCATGATATGCCCATGAGTTCTACATATGTTTTGTTAAGGGTTTTTTCATCTTTTCAGAGGTGCAACCCATGTATTTTTGTGATGTGTGTGGTGACTAGCACAAGCTTGCCAAGTGAGGCACTTGGTAATGCTGATTTCAGAGACTTGGCATTTCCACTAAGTCCTTGGGCTGTCTATCTCATATGGCCGTATGTTCATGTTGTTTCCTAGCGATCCGTGCCTCTTTTGAGGATGATTAGTAAGGATGTTTTGTTAATATTGTAGTGCTCTATCCACCCTTGTCTTTGTTTGCAATTAT
This sequence comes from Triticum aestivum, assembly GCF_018294505.1. Lineage (NCBI taxonomy): Eukaryota > Viridiplantae > Streptophyta > Magnoliopsida > Poales > Poaceae > Triticum > Triticum aestivum. Next base: position 477,688,307 of record NC_057797.1, on the reverse strand, counting down.
GGAGCACCCTAGCTTGAGTCAATCGAGCTCTACTTTTGCTACTTTGTGAATCTGGGCAGATTGTCTACTTGATTAGCGATTTTGCCAATGATGTTGTAGTTGATCCATGCATGCTATGTTATTGTTCTTGCCATGTCTAGCTTATATTTTGTGTATTATTGATGGTTGTATGCTTAGCTTGTCATGACTTGCTCCGTAGTGAGTGCATCGAGCCCGTAAACATGCCTACTTGATATCTGTTTTCAGCATGCTCCAGTTTTCACTGTCTGTGATCTTTTTATGTTTTTACCATGTTCACATGCTTGCAATTGTATTTTCTGATCCCTTTTGGCTCAAGGTCACTAAGGGACTTTTGTTTAGCTCTTTGAGTAGCTCCATGCCATGTTTTACTTTGCCATGTTCAGGTCCTGTAGCATGTAGTTTTGTTGCTCCGAAGAGTGCTACCTGATCTGAAATTCCAGACAAGTGTTGATTTCACTAAGTCTGAAATCTGTTTGCCATATGCATTTTTGCCATGCTTGTTTGAACCTGTTAATGGATGAATTGGCCATAGCTCAGTGCTAGACTTTTGTTAAGCATCTTGAATGCATCCCTGCCATGTATTTTGTTGTCATGTTTGGGTGCTGTAACAGTTCATCTCGTTGCATTTAGGTGGCTACTTGCTGTAAATCGCAGACCGGTGCCATATTCGAATCGCTTGCCATTTCCAAACTGTAACTCCGATTCCGGCGTTCTTTATATCGTTTTCAAGCGATTTCATCACACCTTTCCAGTGGCACACTTGGATTTCCAAGTTGAGGCCAGGTTCATGCTTTCCCTTGTCAAATCTTGCATATGCATCCCGCATCGCATCTCACATAGCATACCATCTTTGCATCATTTTGTTTGAGTTGCACGTGGTTGATTGTGTCCTTGTTGCTTGTTTGTCTTGTTTGGGTAGAGCCGGGAGACGAGTTCACTAACAAGGAGCCCGTTGAGTTTGCTTTTGAGGATCCAGTCAACTCTGACAACTTTGCAGGCAAGATGATCATACCCTCGAAATCACTACTATCTTTGCTATGCTAGATTGCTCGCTCTTTTGCTATGCCAATGCTACGATGCCTACCACTTGCTTTCAAGCCTCCCAAATTGCCATGTCAAACCTCTAACCGGCCTTTTCCTAGCAAACTGTTGATTGGCTATGTTACGGCTTTGCTCAGCCCCTCTTATAGCGTTGCTAGTTGCAGGTGAAGATCGGAGGTCGTTCCTTGTTGGAACATTTATTTTACTTGTTGGGATATCATTTTATTATCTTGTTATCTTAATGCATCTATATACTTGGTAAAGGGTGGAACGCTCGGCCTCTCGCCTAGCGTTTTGTTCCACTCTTGCCGCCCTAGTTTCCGTCATATCGGTGTTATGTTCCCGGATTTTGCGTTCCTTACGCGGTTGGGTTATAATGGGAACCCCTTGATAGTTCGCCTTGATTAAAGCTTTTCCAGCAATGCCCAATCTTGGTTTTACCATTTGCCACCTAGCCCTTTCTTTTCCCTTGGGTTTCCGGAGCCCGAGGGTCATCTTATTTAAACCCCCCCCCCCCAGGGCCAGTGCTCCTCTGAGTGTTGGTCCACCTCGTCAGCCGCCGGTGGCTACCAGGGGCAACTCTAGGCTGGCCTACCGGAAGTTTAGACAATCTGAGTGTGCCCTGAGAAAGAGATATGTGCAGCTCCTATCGGGATTTGTCGGCACGTTCGGGCGGTGTTGCTGGTCTTGTTTTAACCTGTCGAAGTGTCTTGAAGAACCGAGATACCGAGTCTGATCGGAACGTCTCGGGAGGAGGTCTATTCCTTCATTGACCGTGAGAGCTTGTCATGGGCTAAGTTGGGACTCCCCTGCAGGGATTTGAACTTTCGAAAGCCATGCCCGCGGTTATGGGCAGATGGGAATTTGTTAATGTCCGGTTGTAGATAACTTGAACCTTAACTTAATTAAAATGAATCAACTAAGTGTGTTACCGTGATGGCCTCTTCTCGACGGAGTCCGGGAAGTGGACACGGTGTTGGAGTAATGTTTGCGCAGATTGCTCTCTAGTTTCCCGCTCGCCCTTTGCCTCCTGTTCTCGCTCTCTTTTGCGAACAGGATAGTCACCATATTTTGCTAGTCGCTTGCTGCAGCTCCACATATTTACCTTGCCTTACCTATAAGCTTAAATAGTCTTGATCGCGAGGGTGCGAGATTGCTGAGTCCTTGTGGCTCACAGATTACTATTACACCAGATGCAGGGCCTGATGATTCCGCTCCAGGAGACGCGCTTGAGCTCAAGTGGGAGTTCGACGAGGACTCTCAACGTTACTATGTTTATTTTCCTGATGATCAGTAGTGGTGCCCAGTAGGGGTTGATCGGGACCGTGTCGCATGTTGGGTTATCTTTTATTTTGGCGCTGTAGTCGGGCCATGAGTGTTTGGATGATGTAATGTTATTTATGTACTTGATTGACATGGCGAGTGTAAGCCAACTATGTTATCTCCCCTTTTTTTATCTATATTACATGGGATGTTGTGAAGATTGCCTAACTTGCGACATATGCCTTCAATGCGATTATGCCTCTAAGTCGTGCCTCGACACGTGGGAGATATAGTCGCATCGAGGGTGTTACACAAAGCTCGCGAAGGCCCCTCGATGGCATCTCGGCGGTGAAGAACTACGGGAGGCGAATCCAGGTGCTTGGGGGCATCGCCGCCCACAGCACGAACTCGCGTGAGGAGTTCGTAGCATGGACCCCTGGGGCGACGGCGTGCGCCTCCGCGGCATGGCGAGCACGGCCTTAGCGCGGGTGGCACCGCTCACCGCTCCTCCCTCCGGAATCGTCGGTGTGAGTATACAAGGGCAGTGGGTACCCAGGAGGCGGCTCTCATACCAAGGCTGCGACACCACCGGCCTCATGACCAAATCGCGGAGATGAGACCTCCTCTTCTTCGGCGGGAGCAGCTCGGGCTCGGTGAGGGGAGCCTTGCCCTTCTCGGCGGCCGAGAACCTCTGGATCGGCGCCATGTCTACACAAGCAAGGAGTGGAGCTAGGAAGGAGAAGAAGCGGGAGAGGCATAGGAAGAAATGGGAGACGGGGGCTCTGCTCCCCTCCTCATTTATAGCAGGAGAAGGTCAACCAGCGCCCCCATGATCACAGGTAATGATGGTTTTCCTTGCATGTCATAGGGACTTGTCAAGTCGGGCAGTTGCCGAGGCAGCGTGGGAAGCGGAGACGCCCATGTCCAATCAACCGCCACGTGTCGACCAAGGCCGCAGGCTATTGGGGCACGCGGCGCCTCCACACTTGACCTTTGGCTTCACCTCGAGGCCAAGCCCGAGCGCGGCTTGGGCCTGGGGGCTACTGTCGGCGTTCTGGGAACGGGGGTCCCCAGACTTGCCTGCCTGCGGCCCATGGCGTGGTTCTGCGAGCGGGCTCGTATGGCCCATATTCACTAGCAAGGACTCAAGACCCTCGCGAGGGGCCAAGCCTCGCGAGGCAGGCGACACAAGACCTCCTTAGGAGTGGCCTCACCAGGCAGGCTCGCGAGGGGCGGAGAGACCAAGGCAAGGCGGGCACCGGTGTGTGAAACATCCTTATTTCCTCTTTGGTGCTAAGGGGGCAAGCGTAGGCACGGAGTACCGAGGCATCAAGCAAAGGTTTCCATATCGGTGCAACGAGACCAAGACTAGCAGGACGGCAAGACGGAGGTCACCATGGAGCCCAAGGCAGGGTCACCACCAGAGCCTTTTTGTAAGCAAAGACCACTTTTGTCAGGATAAGCTGTACTAGTTGTCCCCTTCCAAATTGGTCGTTGTTGGCTCCCTTCCCGCTCAAAATTTGGGGAGAGGACCAGGGCCTCTATAAATAGGACTAGCCACCACAGTAGAGAAAAGAGGGTGAATCGAATCCTCACACACACAAGTTCACCAAGCCCAAGAACACCTCAACCTCAGGAGGCTGTCCTTCCCTTTGTACTGTTCATCACCAGCCCAAGAGGCAATCCACCACCACCACACTAGAGTAGGGTATTACACCACAACGGTGGCCCGAACCAGTATAAATCTCGTGTCCTCTGTGTTGCAAGTTCGTCGGGTTAGTTCGTAAGATCTTAGCTGAGTTAGGAGGTGGATCGGTAGGGGGGAATCTTCGCGCGCACCCCAGAGTTCGAACCTTAAGGGTTTTGCCAGAACCCGTGATCCGACACACTCGTCAAGCTTGGATTGGTCCTTGCCATTGGAACGGAACTTGGCCGCGATAAGGCCTTTGATTGGGCCATCATGACTGCCGAGGATCTGGGAGAATGCATCCAAGCTTTGGCGATAGCCATGGCAGAGATTGTGGACGTCGAGGAGGTCAACAGGGGTGCGGAGCCATAGGGTGCGCCACCGCCAGGAAAGGACGGTTTTCCTTGCCCGATATTTGATTGGGAGGAGGGATATGATGACTATCAACATATCATCGGGGAGGTTGTTGATGAAGTCTAGGCCTGCTGGAGTCGCTTGCGGTTCTTTCTCGACCCGCCTCTGCTTGTTGGCAGCCTCATTCTACACCTCGTCGGCGGGGATAGAAACCTCTGTCTTCATATTCACGCCGTGCTCTGGTGCTTCAGCAGCCCCGGCGTCGCCACTCCCTCTGATAGGGCGCTTCGGCGGCATCCTCATACACTGACGGCTTTGAGGACTTAGAGCAGCGTCGAGGATGCGGGCGGAGGGAGAGGAATTGTGTGTGTCGCGAGGATGGGGGGTGTGGCCGCTCGGCGTCACCATTAATATAGACTAGTGGGAGCGAGGCGGGTAGCGGTGCAAGGCTGTCTCGCTTCCCGGTGAGAACGACTACTTAATCTCTAGTATGAATGAAATCTATGCTTCATTACTGAATTTTAGTTGCAAAAAATAGATAGTGCTATTGATTTTTAGCTGCATATTTTGACAAATCGCAGTGTCTCTTGGCTTAGCACCGAAATCTGGCTTTAATTTGCATATCGTAATCTGAATCGTTTGCGTGGAAGAGATGCACAGATCCTGCGTTGAACAGCTTGTACGCTTCCCGGTGAGCCTGCGCATCGGACTGCGCTCGCATGCCTCCTGTTCAGTCAAGCAGCTGTCCACACGGCACCTCCTATAGCCATTAAAACCAAGACACATTGCGTCACATGAATGGTTAACCAAACACACACGATTTGAGTTAGACAAACATTTGAGATATTAAAGTGGCAGCTATTTTTTTCAAAATGCCTTTGTTGGCTATCATTATTCAAGTGCGCCTTCTCTCAAAATGGACACGAAAAATACCACAACATGTCGGGTGCCCTTCCATGATAGCATGCCAAGTTTCATGAATTTCATACGAGTTTTAGATTTACTAGAATTTAAAAACAAAGTATCTCAACGTTTTGCCGACAATCAACGGTGCCCTAGTGTTTGAAATTCATTCCCATTTCTTGCATGCACCCAAGGACACAGATTTGATTGTTCAACCAATTTATATGCACTAGAGCATGTGCATGTAGTTCAAATTTCAATTATGCACATAAATGCATTGAAAACTCAGTTAATGCATAAAAATGTCCAAACGAACCCCGAAAAATCACAAAAAGTCACACAACACTCCTGTTGTTCTATGTTGAGACGAGAAAAAAAATTGAAAGCAATCAGAGGCAATGGATCGTCTCATCCCCAAAGGTGGGACGTTCCCTACCGAAAACCATCATGCTTGTTGTGAGAAGCACCGGTTTGTGAGAAGCATATACCCAAACCTGCCACAAATGGGACAATTTTTTTACCACGGCATGTTGATGCCGCTCCATGATAGCATGCCAAGTTTCATGAATTTCAGATGAGTTTTGGATTTACTAGAATTTAAAAACCAGGCATCTGAATGTTTTGCCGGCAATCAACGGTGCCCTAGTGTTTGAAATTCATTCCCATTTCTTTCATGGGACCTAAGCATGCACCCAAGGACACATATTTGATTTTTCAACCAATTTATATGCACTGGAGCATGTGCATGTAGTTCAAATTTGAATTGTGCACATAAATGCATTGAAAAATCAGATAATGCATAAAAATGTCCAAACGAACCCCAGAAATTCACACAACACTCCTATTGTTCTATGTTGACACGAGAAAAAAATATGAAAGCAATAAGAGGCAATGGATATAGTTTCGTCCCCAAAGGTGGGGCGTTCACTACCGAAAACTATCATGCTTGTTGTGAGAAGCTCCGGTTTGTGAGAAGCATATACCCAAACCTGCCCCAAATGGGACAAATTTTTTACCATGGCATGTTGATGCTGCTCCATGATAGTATGCCAAGTTTCATGAGTTTTAGACAAGTTTAATTTGGATTTACTAGTATTTAAAATCCAGGCATCTCAATGTTTTGCCGACAATCAACAGTGCCCTGGTGTTTGAAATTCATTCCCATTTCTAGCATGGGACCTAAGAATGCACCCAAGAACACTGATTTGATTTTTCAACCAATTTATATGCACTGGAGCATGTGCATGTACTTCAAATTTGAATTATGCACATAAATGCATTGAAAACTCAGTTAATGCATAAAAATGTCCAAACGAACCCCGAAAAATCACAAAAATAACACAACACTCTTGTTGTTCTATGTCGACATGAGAAAATTTTTGAAAGCAATAAGAGGAAATGGATACTGTTTCATCCCCAAAGGTGGGGCATTCCCTACCGAAACCATCATGCTTGTTGTGAGAAGCTCTGCTTTATGAGAAGCATATACCCAAACCTGCCCCAAATGGGACAAAAGATTTACCACGACATGTTGATGCCGCTCATTGATAGCATGCCAAGTTTCATGAATTTCAGACGAGTTTTGGATTTAGTAGAATTTTAAAACCAGGGATCTCAATGTTTGCGGCCGAGTGACGGTGGCAGGGTATTTGACATTAATTCCCATTTCTTGCATGGGACCTAAGTATGCACCCATGGACAAAGATTTGATTTTTCAACCAATTTATATGCACTTGAGCATGTGCATGTAGTTCAAATTTGAATTATGCACATAAATGCATTAAAAACTCACTTAATGCATAAAAATGTCCAAACGAACCTTGAATAATTCCAATTCTTTTATGACACACATATAGTTGTATGATCACTGCAGATAAAAGGTATATCAATTCAAACACCGTCCATAGCCGCTGTGACCCCATTATGTAATTCAAATCAAGATGAAAAATCAAGTAGATCCCACACAGTTTATTATAACCAACCGTGTGAGATGCATCACAAAATATCTTTGGACCGTGTCTGAATAAGGGACCGTGTCTGATGACACTTTGCGCGCCAGTTCTTTGGCTGAAGCGATTCCAAATTTTCGGCTTCCGCAGAAATATGTACCTCCCCGCCCCTCCGCGTTACAAAAAGCCACATTTCCCCTCCTTCTGCCTTCCTTTCCAAGTTGAAACCTTCACTCCTTGCTTGCAGCGCCGCCACTTGCTCGCCGGCGACCCTCCTTCACACTGCTGGGCCTTGCCTATACAGGCAGGTAATCCACACCCGACCCCCACCCTTCTCCTTCTTCCACATCCCACATACCCCGATCGTCGGCGCGAGCGCGACACCTTCCACCAAAATCACCGACCCCTTCACCAAATAAGTGTCGGCCTAAGCCATGATGCACGTAGTATGGCGAGGACCTCAAGGAGCATTTGGCGGCGGAGAAGCAAATCGCGGCCGCATGCGCGGATGAGGTCGCGATGGCGGCCATTCGTGCCGACCCCCAGATCTTGGAGGAGCACCTCGCCGTCGAGGCCACCGTTGACGCCTCGCGCACTGACGCCGCTATGCAGTTGGCTGCTTTAAACGACAGTTCGTGGCGTTTTCTCGAGGCCACCATCGGTGCCTTCAACGAAGACTATGAGGTGTTTTCTCAGCGTGCACATGCTTACCTCATCTCGAGAGCCAGTAGGTTGGTGCCCGGAGCGGCTTAGGCAACTCACCACTACAACGAGGGCACCCATGATGTGGAGGCCTCGCCCTCTTCCATGTCCAAGGAGCCAATCATCATCGATATCTCCGATAATGAGGAGTAGCTTGTCTTATTAGCTCACTATAACGATCCATGTTCAGTTTGCTAGCTACTGCCTTTACTTAACAAATTCTAGTGAATTGTGCTATCTACTTTTAGCATGCAATCTTCTTCTATAGTGTATATGTTCTATATGTCATGCAATGTGGTGTTCAATTAACTGCTTGGTTCAATTCTACAAATGTGATGCTCGATTCTTCAGGGTGCAATATTTCTAAGTTGTTAGGCATGCTTGGTTTGGTTAACTGTCTGATCTTCTATTAGGAATATGTTATATTGTTCAATTCGTGTTTCGTTAACTACTTGGTTCATTTTTTGTGGCTTGGTTCACTTGTTGTGGTGTTTAGTTAACTGCTCGGTTCAATTCTGGAATGTGATGTTCAATTGTTGTGGCTGCATTCTATTATTGTATACCATGTGAGGAATAAATCGAATTTGGCTATACTAAATACATGAGAAACAAATACAATTGCCATATTTCCAAGTTGTTAAGCAGGTTTGGTTAACTGTCTAATTTCTATTAGGAGTATGTTATATTGTGCAATGTGGTGCTCAGTTAACGTTTGGTTCATTTTTTGTGGTGTTAATTAATTGCTTGGTTCAATTCTGCAATGCGTTGTTCAATTGTTGTGGCTGAATTCTGTTATTGTATACCATGTGAGGAATAAATCGAATTTGGCTGCACTTAATACATGAGAAACATATACAAGTGCTATATTTCCTAGTTCTTAATCATGCTAGGTTTGCATAAATGGGTTTTCCATGTGGCTTGAATTAATCTAATGAATCTAAAATGTGCTAATTTTTATCAACATATTTTACTCATAGAATGCAAACCCTTACTTAACCTGATGACTAACTACTTTATATGTGTTGCAGGGAAACAATGGGAAGCACTGAGGTTTACAAGATGGTACTAACTATTATACCTTGCCTTTTTTTATTCCTTTGCCCCGTTTCCAATATAGAGAAGATATTTATGCACATCCTTGCTTTCAGGGTTCACTGATGATTACCTCTCAAACCACCTCTGTGGTCACGAGGCGAGGAAAGTTTTCGTACAACACCCACGGTTCAATATTGAAGTGTTCCTGAAGAGGTCGAAGGATGGACGGTCAATCATCCACAGGCACTGGCCTAAAGTTGTAAAGACCTTCAACATGAATGAAGGCTCAATATTCGCCTTCTGCTTCAGCAGTTTTCCAAATGAGATGCATCTCTCTATGTACCATCTATGATGCTAATTTCGAAAGGTTCTAGATGTTGCATGTGAAACTTGCTGCCGGTGCAGTTGTGTAATGGGGTAGCTGAGTGCTGAAGCTATATCATGTTGAACTCCGATGTATTTCAATTATGAAATCCTGCTTCCTTAATATGGAAATGGAATATATTATGTGCTTAATATGAATGTCAATTAGATTAGTAAATGGATAATTAATAATAGGGTAATTGGCCTGCTAATTAGCTAATTAGCTTGCTAATTGGGTTTTCCTATTACAAACGGTTAATGAGAAAACACCGTGGGCGATGACCTCAGGCAACGCAGATAGTTTCTAGGAATAAACCGTGTTGGATCAATGAACAATCACACACGACATTCTCTTCAAAATTGTTTGCGTTACGCCACCTTGCGCACACGTTTTCCTTGTAGTGACTGTGTGGGATGTATATACGAACGGAAATGTTTAGTGGTGAGTGACTGTGTGGGATGTAATTATGACCGGAAATGATTTCGCCTGTATAATTGTATTTTTTAGCACTATTGTACATATTTCTGTATTTGAGTTCTCGTCGGTCGCACACGACCTCATTTTGCCGAGCGTGTGTGCCAGGAGGGCATATCTCCAATGGTTTCTGGATCGTGTGGGAAGGACCCCCCTATCGCCCACACTCACTTGGCAACGGTTCCGAATGCCGTCGCGGAAAGGGGTTAAAAACCGTTTGTTTAGGACCGACGTGTACAGTGACATCTCATATACTGAATAGATAGAATACGAGCTTTGGCTTATAATCGCCACAATGTCACACAATACCATCAAGTTATACAATCATTCAAGATGAACACAAAGTTCGGCTATAGACGAAATCAAACGAAGAAAATACAACCACCCATGCTAAGTCCCGATCAACCCTACTGGGCACCACTACTGGTCATCCGGAAAGGAAACATAGTAACGGCCACGATCCTCATCGAACTCCCACTTGAGTTCAGTGGCATCACCTGCATCAGACTCATCGATACTTGCAGCTGTGTTTGTAGAATCTGGTGAGTCACGAGGACTCACCAAGCTCAAAACATGTGATAGCAAGACTATTTAAGCCCATAGGAAAAGTATGGGTGTATGGTGGAGTTGCAGCAAGCGTTAAGCATTGTATGGTGGCTATCTTACGAATACGAGAATAATATGAGAAACTACACCACGGTCGCAAACTAGTAATGATGAAGAACTTATCCTGAACTACTTACGTTCAAACATAACCCCATCGTGTTCTGTTCCCGAACCTTGTCGAAAAGAGACCATCATGGTTACACACACGGTTGGTGTATTTTAATTAAGTCAAGTGTCAAGTTCTCTACAACCGGATATTAAAAAGTCACATCTGCCACATAACCGCGGGTACGGCTCTCAAAAGTTTAAATCCTATAGGAGTGTCCTAACTTAGCCCATGACAAGCTCATGATCCGCCGAAACAATCCTCCATCACGGGACCCTCCGATCAGACTCGGAATCCCGGTGCACAAGACATTTCGGCAATGGTAAAACAAGTCCAGCAAGACCTCCCGACGTTCCGACACCCTAATAGTAGACGCGTGTATCTCGTCTCAGGCCATGGCGGATGAGCTACACAAACAGGTGCCAAAATAACCCAGGTTGCCCTGGGGCGGCCCTGCACAGTGCTCTAGTTTGGACCAACACTCATGAGGAGCATTGGCCCGGGGGTTGATTGAGAATCCTCGGGTTAATTACTCCCTATGCAAATTTAGTTGTTATTAGGCAAATGGTAAAACCAATGTTGGGCCTTGCTGGAAGAGTTTTATTCAAAGCGAATTGTCAAGAGGGGCCCATAAACCCTCACCGTGTTAGGGACGCAAAATTCAAGGAACATAACACCGGTATGACGGAAACTAGGGCAGCAAGAGTGGAACAAAACACCAGCATAAGGCCAAGCCTTCCAACCTTTACCAAATAAGAGATAATAATGATATCCCAACAATATCCATGTTCCAACAACGAACAAACTTCATCTTCACCTGCAACTAGCAACGCTATAAGAGGGGCTGAGAAAAAGCGGTAACATAGCCAAACAACGGTTTGCTAGGAAGGTGGGTTAGAGGCATGAGATGGCAGTATGGGACGCATGATATAACAAGTGGTAGGTAGCGTGACATAACGATAGAGCGAACAACTAGCAAGCAAACATACAAGTGATTTCGAGGGTATGGTCATCTTGCGTGCAATGTTCTTAGAGTTGTTGAAAGCTTGATCCTCGTTATCATACTCAACAGGTTCCTCGGTCACGTACTCGTCTCCCAGCTCTACCCAAGGCAAGAACACAAGCAATGGAACAACAATCAATCACAGTGCAATGCACAAGCAACATGATGCAATACATGACATGATATGCAAGGTATGATATGCAATGCATATGCGTGCTCCAGAAGAGAAATAATGAACAAGGCATCAACTTGGCAAACCAAGTATGCCGCTGGAAAGAAGAGATGATTTCGGTCAAAATCGATATAAAGATCACCAGAAACGGATGCACGGTTTGCAAATGGCAAGCAAAACAAGAATGACGCAAAAATGCGATTAACTGCACGATGGCACTTAGAATGCAACAAGAAACTAAGCTACTGCACTCCAACATAGCAACAAAGCATATGGCAGTGATGTACAAGAGATTCTTGACAAAACATGAACATTGAGCTACGGCTAAATCACACTAGAACAGGTTCAAACAAGCATGGCAAAAGTGCAAAAGATATCAGCATCACACTTTGTGAAAATACTAACATGTGAAAAACAACATCAGGAAGAAATGTTTAGAGTTAGCAAACAACATGCTACAGGAACATATCATAGAAAATAAAGGAATGGCATGATTCTACTAAAAGCATAGAACACAAGTCTCTTACTAAACATGATCCAAAAAGGCACAGAAGATATGATGGCACCCATGTAAACATAGCAAGTTTTATTAACAATTTCAGACTTAGCAGAAAAACAAAGCATGGCATAAAAAATTATGATAGAATCTTTGCGAGCTCATGCCACGCACCACAAAGCATAAAATGACAACATAAGCATACCAATAGCAAGATGATATGTTCATGAAGCTAACCGAGGCAAGAGCAAGTACATAGGATGCATGAATCACTAGAAAAAACCATGGCAATATTGATTAGCATGTTAACATTCTGCCAGAAACACCACCATGAATTGTTGAGATACTCCGAGATGACGGATAGAAAGGTTGAGCCAACGATGAAAATAATTTAACAGATCTTGGAGAAATACATATGACTGATGATAATTCATTCTTACGTCAAACTTGGAGAAGAATTTGAGAGTAACACCGGCAAAATAGAAGAGCCAGGTAAGATCCTGGGAAAAGACCTGTGGGTTAGGGCCCACTCAAGAGAAACATCGTTGAATGATTTAAAAGGAAGATTGTGCCGGTTGAATTAAATGGCTTGAATGAGATAACAACCTCGAAATAGCTTGAACGAATTGATAGTGGAGACACAAATCTTCTGACATATCTTCGGCACTTCGGATACGAATAGAGAGAGGTGAGCGATTAAGAGGTGCAATGGCATGGGAAAGCATTTGAAACAAGGAAAAGATATGACCGACAAAGCTTGAATTGCATCCACCGGAGAAGAAAAGAACAAAGAATGATGAACTTGTAGAGCATCTTCATGAGAACCACCGGGTAAGAACATTGATTAACAAGAATGAAGAGACTTCACATCAATAAAAGGATACTTGCTTAAGAAATTTGAGTCCTTGAAGAAAAAAGTTGGGAGGGAGGGAAAACAAAGGCAACTTGGGATGGATGAAACAAACAACGTTGGGATAAAATTGAAAAGACAACCTTGGTGATCAAGAGGGATTAGCATCCTCATAGGAATATGAGAAGACCACTTAGGGAAGGTATGGAATCAATATTTGACATTGAAGCAACTCGAATACCGCAACTCAAAACAAAACAAAGGATTGGCTTGCAGAATAAGCCGGAACAAATACATATGATAGAGATTTACCCAATCCCATATCATGCATCTGTCGGAAAGATATTCTAGGAGCTACTTGAATTCCCACCTATAAACTCTCGAAACTTTCTGGTTATGCAATCAAGTGTTGGGGATACAGGGGAAGCATAATATCTCACCCAAACTAACAATCTCTACATCCAGCAATATCCATCCTTCAACACATAACCAAGAAACCTTCGGAAATCGTGTACCTCAACCTTCGAAAAGCATCCGTTATACGAGTTATGGCAATACTCCCGAACTCCCGCCCCAGTATTGGGTGGCGTCGAGGTTATCTCACCAACAACTGCATAAAAGAGATTTTCGATGTCGGCGAACTCAGGTATTCCAGAACTGCAACGATAAAATTGTGACGACAACACCTCGGAGCTCAACTCCCCGGGGCACTGCCACAACCCCTAAATGTCAGGAGGCACCAAGAACAATGTTCTCGTCACAAGAATATTGGAACGATTCAAAGATACCCGCGTGATCCTAAACAAAATTCCGTGAAATTTGAGGAGAGAAAAGTCAAAACTTCTATGTCAGGAGGCCTCACCAGAGCGACAAAGGGACTGCGGAGTAAAAAGAATCCTACTCTCCGATATCAGCGATTTTGTTCTAGACTCAACAACATCAGTGATTCGATCAAGCAGGGGGCTCCTAAGTCGGGAATGGCTCTGATACCAACTTGCAACGCCCACAATGCGGCTATATCTCCCACGTGTCGAGGCACGACTTAGAGGCATAACCGCATGGTGGTTTAGTCGCAAGTGGGGTAATCTTCACACAATCCCATGTACTGAATAAGAAAGGGATAAAGAGTTGGCTTACAATCGCCACTTCACACAAATAACAAGTTAAACATACATCATCTAGAGTACAATCAAGGTCCGACTACGAAACCAAAATAAAGGAAGACAACCCCAAATCCTAGATCCCCGATCGTCCCAACTGGGCTCCACTACTGATCAACCGGAAACGACACAAAACAATGATCAAGATCTTCATCGAGCTCCCACTTGAGCTCGTTTGCGTTACCTGCACTGGTATCATCGGCACCTGCAACTATTTGGAAGTACCTATGAGTCACGAGGACTCAGCAATCTCACACCCGCGAGATCAACACTATTTAAGCTTATGGGTGGGGTAAGGTAATGAGGTGGAGCTGCAGCAAGCACTAAGCATATATGGTGGCTAACATACGCAAATAAGAGCGAGAAGAGAAGCAACGCAACGGTCGAGAAGCTAGAAGTGATCAAGAAGTGATCCTGAAACTACTTACGCACAACCATAACACAAGAACCATGTTCACTTCCCGGACTCCGCTGAAAAGAGACCATCACGGCTACACACGCGGTTGATGCATTTTAATTAAGTCAAGTGTCAAGTTCTCTACAACCGGATATTAACAAATTCCCATCTGCCACATAACCGCGGGCACGGCTCTCTAAAGTTTATACCCTGCAGGGGTGTCCCAACTTAGCCCATCACAAGCTCTCATAGTCAACGAAGGATATTCCTTCTCCTGGGAAGACCCGACCAGTCTCGGAATCCTGGTTACAAGACATTTCGACTATGGTAAAACAAGACCAGCAAAGCTGCCCGAATGTGCCGACAAATCCCGATAGGAGCTGCACATATCTCGTTCTTAGGGCACACCAGATTGTCCAAACTTCCGGTAGGCCAGCCCAGAGTTGCCCCTGGTGGCCACCGGCGGTTGACAGGTTGGACCAACACTTAGAGGAGCACTGGCCCCGGGGTTTAAAATAAAGATGACCCTTGAGTCTGTAGAGCCCAAGGGAAAAAGGCTTAGGTGGCAAATGTTAAAACCAAGGTTGGGCCTTGCTGGAGGAGTTTTATTCAAGGCGAACTATCAAGGGGTTCCCATAACACCCAACCGCGTAAGGAAAGCAAAATCAAGGAACATAACATCGGTATGACGGAAACTAGGGCGGCAAGAGTGGAACAAAACACCATGCATAAGGCTGAGCCTTCCACCATTTACCAAGTATATAGATGCATTCATTAAATAAGAGATATTGTGATATCCCAACATATCCATGTTCCAACATGGAACAACCTGCACTCCACCTGCAACTATCAACGCTATAAGAGGGGCTGAGCAAAAGCAGTAACATAGCCAAACGACGGTTTGCTAGGAAGGTGGGTTAGAGGCTTGGCATGGCAATAAGGGAGGCCTGGTAAATAAGTGGTAGGCAGTGCGACATAGCGATAGAACGAACAACTAGGAAGCAAAGATAGAAGTGATATCGGGGGTAATGATCATCTTGCCTGTAATGTTTTCAGAGGTATCGAATCCTTGCTCCTCGTGACCGTACTCGACAGGGTCCTCGAAACTGAACTCGTCTCCCAGCTCTACCCAAATCAAGAACACAAGCAAGGGAACAACAATTAATCACGATGCAATGCGCAAGCAACATGATGCAAGACATGGCATGGGATGCAATATATGATGTGCAATGCATATGGGTACTCTGGAAGGGGAAAGATGATCATGGCATTAACTTGGAAAACCAAGCATGCCACTGGATAGATTGGGAGATTTCGGTTGATCGATATGAAGATCACAGGAAACGGATGCACGGTTTGCAAATGACGAGCAA
The DNA here is from genome assembly GCF_018294505.1 of Triticum aestivum. Lineage (NCBI taxonomy): Eukaryota > Viridiplantae > Streptophyta > Magnoliopsida > Poales > Poaceae > Triticum > Triticum aestivum. The sequence goes on along the minus strand of NC_057797.1, from coordinate 477,672,351 downwards.
ACCAAGAACAATGCAAAACTGCACTTAACAGCAACATAGCACTTGAGATGCATCATGAAAATATGCTACAACACTCCAACATGAAAAAAATACATGGAAGTGAAGTACATGTGAAGCTCTACATATCATGAACACTTATCTACTGCTATAACTCACTAGAACAAGTCTAAAACAGCATGGCAAAAATGCAAATGATAACAGTTTAACAGACTTAGCAGAAATTCCCTGATAATGGCAGAAACAGATTCATGTAGGCATGTTTGCGAGCTTGTGCAACTCACCACAAAGCATTTCATGGCATATTAATGCAACCAACAGTAAGAAGAAGTAATTGTGCAGCTACTCATGGCAAGAGCATGGTCATAGGATGCATAGATCACTATCTATTCACATGGCAAAAATGGACTTACTGTTAACAGACTGACAACAATAATATTTAGTAAATTGAGAGCATGGTAATGACATGCTACAGTACCCCATAATTGCAAACAAGGACATGGATGGATAGAGAATGACAAGTTCTACAAAACATCCTTACTGAGAATCTACAAACTATGCATGGATTCACTTGTAGCATCAAGTTATCCTGGCAACATAATATGGCAGGTACATACTTAGCAGAGATCACTAAGTCACTGAAATTAGAAACATCAAGTACCCTACTTTGGATGCTTCTACTTGTCACCACAGGGCACATAAAAATACAAGGATTGCACCGCTGTAAGGATGTCATGAAGATGCTCCTAAAACATGTAGACATGATGCTAAAAAGATAAACACACAAAATGCTATGAAAAAGACAAATTAGCAAGTTATGACAATCTTCAGCAGTTTATATCATTTAGCACTCTTGCAACAAAATATTAGGGCATCAAGATGGACAGTAACATGCATGCAAATTATACCAGTATGTAGAGCATCACGAGATGAACATTTCGATATATCATGCATGCAAAATGAAGCTACGAGCAGGAAGTTATGCTAGGTCAAACAAGTGCACATGGGATGAAAATTCTGGGACTTAGAAGATTTTTACCCTCGTAGATCTAGGGTTCGTCCAAGGCACGCAAATCGAGGCGAGCATGCAGGGATGACGGAGACGCGAAGAGGGCTGGGGAGGACGCCGGAGGAGCGGGGGAGGGCAGATTCAGGCAGCGCCGGACCGGATCCGGCCGGAGCTGCCGACGGCGGCGGTGGAGCGGCACGCGGTGGCAGCTACGTGGGCTGGTAGCGGCGAGCGGCATCCGGTTCGGGGTGGAGGCGCGGCGCGGTGCGAGCGGCGCGGCTGGACGGCAGCGGCGCGGCGAGCGAGGCGGCGGAGCGCGGGGCGGCGGTGCGACAGCCAGGTGGTGGCAGGCAGTTGGTCCGGGCGGTGGCTCGATGAGTCCGGCGCCGGCAGACGTGTCCGGCGCCGAGGGGGAAGGTGGATCTAGGGTTTTCACCCGAATTTGGACAAGGGGGTTGTTTATATAGGCATAGGGAGCTAGGAGAGGGCTATTGAGGTGCGGTTTTCTCCCACACGATCGTGATCCAACGACGGAGAGCATGGAGGGGGTTTAGATGGGCTAGTGGGATGTTGTGGAGGGGTGTTGGTCCACAAGGAGAGAGGGGTTTCGGCGGTTACACGGTTAGCCGTTGGGGTATCAAACGACCTCCAAATGGAACGAAATTTGACAGGCGGCCTACCGGCGATGTACCAAGGCCACTCGACAAATATCGGCCCATTCCAAGAACGTTTTTCTCCCGCTCACAAAACGAGATTTGAGAGGTGCAAGGGGTGCATGTGTGAGTGTCGAATTCCGAAACGGACAATGGGGAAGATGGCCGGATGCAAGAGACGAACACGAATGCAAATGAGATGCACATGATGACATGATATGAAATGCATGACATGAACAAGATGCAAAATGAGGACAAAACCCAACCACGGAGGGTATAACATATAAAATTGCTAGAAATGGCAAGAGTTGGAGTTACAAGTATGGAATGTTACATCCGGGATGTTACAACTCTCCACCACTACACTGGTGCGCGTCGGTCCTAAACAAACGGTTTTTTACCCCTTTCCGTGACGGCATTTGGAACCGTCGCCAAGTGACTGTGTGCGATAGGGTGTCCTTCCCACATGGCCCAGAAATCGTCGGGGATAGGCCCTCCTAGGACCCAGGCTGGGGCCGTGTGCGATCGACCGAGGCATCGAAGCCCAATTATTTACGTAGGTATGTACATCCCACATGGCGAATCCCAGAAATCATTTCCGTAGGTATGTACATCCCAAACGGTGAATCCCAGAAATCATTTCCAAAGGTATGTACATCCCACACGGTGAATCCCAGAAAAACATTTCCGTTCGTATGTATATCACACACAGTCAATCCAAGGAATACGTTTTCGTTCTTATGTACATCCCACACAGTCAATCCAGGGAAAATGTTTCCGTTCGGACGTAAATCCCACACAGTTTTATGTGTAGGCTAGTGTGTGAAAGGTGTAACTATCAGACACGGTCTTCCTTGGTTAACTGTTTGCTTTTATCAACTATATTACACACGATTTGATGAAGAAAACTGTGTGGCATTGGGCTATCCATCGCAACCGCTTTTACTGCTTGAACCGTTCACAAAGGTCCATGACACATTTAGTAGGTTTATTCCAGTATTACGCAAATTAACGTTTCATATCAATCAGCTGTTTGCCAATTTCATATTAGGCACATAAATATATTATAACATCACGGTACGGTAGCTACATGAAAACAACATAGTACAACATATAGCAAGTACAACTTCATAAGAACAATATATTCATTTCCCTAATCGAGATCATCCAGGCTCGTCTTATCCACCTCTGCTTTCAGTTTAGTAAGAACCCATTTTGCACGGGCCAACTGGGAAAGTGCCTCCTCCTTCACCAACACCATCTTAGCAAAGTCTTTTTTAAAAAATCTAAGCTCATTCTCCACCTTCAACTTTTTATCCCGCATCTTGAAATATGCTTCAGCGTTGACAAGACTTTATCTAAGCCTAGCTCTGTTCACTTCCTCATACATGCTCCAGAGCTTCGTTAGGCACATCTTCAAAGACTGTGGCCACTCTTGATCAACCCACTCCAAGTAAGAACACTTCTGTTCATCCTATAATATTTAAAACTAGATCAGTAACAATTGTAGGGGAAATGGGTTTATAGCAACATAGAAAATACCAATTCTTATTTTGAAAAACTAAAGAAACATGTTAATTATGACATATCTTCTCAAAAAGATCAATGTGCAACTGAAATAATTGGTACTAAGAAAACAACCAAATTCTAGAACATCAGAAGCTAAAATTAACTACAACGACACTACAAGTTCTTACTCATGTACAATAAATAACAAATTCACAATTACAGTGTTTGGATGACAACAAATTGATACAAACAGGTGTGTACATGCACAAATTTAGTAACATAGAACTAATAGCACTAAGGCCGTCCTCTATGTATGCCAAAACTGGTGGAAAGACAACTATTGCTACATCTCGCACCGGTGCCCTGAACTGGCAAGCCGATGCAGCGGAAGAAAACCAGGGACCCGGACTCCGGAGCACGTAGTTGCTCCAATGCCCAGTTCCTTCGTACCATAAAGATTTAGTACTTTACTGCTTGGCTGCTCGGATGTGTGGACCAAAGTTGGCTGCACAAACTGCTGAAGCGGTGCCAAATGATTTTCTAATGGCACCGCTGATGAGATGGCAACAATTTAAGATACTAGGTACAAATTGTGACACTGTCTTAGGATGCGCTTGGTTGAAGGTGTGGTATGAATGGGTTGGGACCGTGACAGTGGCTGAATCACATCTAACAAATGATTTGTAACAACGGAGGAGGGTCTAAACTTCTCTCCACATGCCAGAAACTTCCTCCCAGTGTCCACAGAATCAAACGTAAGTAGCTTCACGCATGGAGATTGATGGTGACAACGAGGAGATAGATCTTTAGCCACCCCGCTCCATTCATTGCCAGTGATGGTCTTAGGGAGCTACAAGAGGAAGAAACGACTCAAATCGAGCTCCGGGTAAAAAATCCTTCATCCCAAGTCATAGCCCGGGAGAGAAAAGAGAGGCATACCCGGGTGGTGAAGGAGTAGTTTTCGAAGGAGGAACCGCTGGAGATGTCTTTGAGGAAGACCATGGCGACCGCGGCGGTATGATTCGACATGGTGAGAGTGAGGAAGCGACTATAGCTTAGCAAGGAAGGAGGTAATGCGGAAACAGGGGAAATGTGACTTGTGGTCGGGGAGTAAAGGGGGTGGGGAATGGGAGAAGGGGGGCTGGGGTAGATATTTTGGCGGTAGGCCAACATTTTGGAAATGTGGAGCGAAACTTTGCGCGTGGTACCACAGGACCATTCACTTTGAATGTTTGTGTGCATTGCAAACGATTATTCTACTTTACACGCATGGGATGAGTTTGATAATTCAAATTTTTGTCTCAAGGCATGGGCACATTCACTTTGAACGCGCGTGGTGCCGCCGGACCATTCACTTTGAATGATTGTGTGCATCGCAAACAATTCTTCTGCTTTACACGCATGGGATGAGTTTGATAATTCAAATTTTGGTGGAAATTTCCCCGGGTACGTCATTGCATAATTTAACATCACTTGCTAATTTGGGCACACAAAAGAGCGTACAGCAGACATACCACACTTACTGAATCGAGCAATTTCAGTAATTACACAGAGCCAATTGACCTAAACATTGCTCTAACAAAAGACCAGCATTAAAAACAAAGCCTAAGTACACATAATTAAAAATCCGCCACCGTGCCGGCCTATGAATCACCGGTGTGAGATGAGACGTCGATGACTTGTACTGGCGACATGCCGCCATTGGTGGACTCCTCGTCCCCCCTGCTGAAGTCGACCGCGTCCTTGTCCTCGTCCTCGTCCTCGGCGTCGCCCTCAAGCTTGTAGTACTCGTAGTAGTGGTTGCGCCACTCGTGTTGGTACTCCACCGCCGATTCCTCGATGGACAGACTCTTCTCTACCTCGACCTCGGCCACGCGCAACTCCTCCTCCTGGCGCTCCTCGATATCCGCCGCCTCCTGCATCTCCAGCTCCCTCTCGACGACCTCATGAGGAATCAGGTGCTCCATGGCCACCGCCGCCTTTTCAAACATGGGTTGCATGCTGGAGTCCGAGGTGGCCTAGAATATCTTGGCGTGTGCATCCTCGATTTGGGCGTGGATGGCCTCGACCCGGGCCAGGCCGACATCAGCGGCACGGATGGCAGCTCGAGCGCTCTCGGCGTTTGTAGCCGCCATCACAACAGTAGCTGCAGCCATATCGGCTGCTGTAGCTACCCAGTTGGCTGCCGCAGACGCCCTCTCAGTGGAAGCGGCCGTGCTCAATGCAGATGCGGTGGCACTCTCGGCGTAGGCAGCGGCGCTCTCGGCGCAGGCGGCGGCGCTCGGGAGGGATGCGACCATCGTACGGGCCTTCACGAAGCGTTTCCATGATGTCATCTTTGCAAGAAGGGGGTACGGGAATGGGGATCGGGATTCGTGGATTCGAGGGTTGCCGGCACGAGAGCAGACGAGCCGGCGAAGCTTAAGGAGGGAGACTTAAATAGACCTAGATATTTTCATCGCAAACGGTTCCTAGAAAACAACTGTGTGTGATGTTGTAGATATTTTTTATTAGCTGTGAAAGATGAATTTCGAATAAAGTGCCAACGGATGGTGTTTTAAATGAACGAGAAATTTTGTAGTACTAATACAACTGTCATGTCAAATTTTGGAAAATTTCAGGGGTCATTTGACCATCTAAGACATTTAAGTGATTTTCTAGTGATTTAATGACCATAATTGAAATTTGAACTACATGTACATGCAACAGCTAACCATAACGGTTTGAAAACTCATATTTCATGTACTTGTGTGCGATTTAATTCCATGTGCAGTAAATTGGAAGGAATTTTCAAACATATTGGTCTAACGGCTATGACACAATTAAGCATGGAGTGACATGGCATTTTAATTCCAAAAAATCAAAAAAAATCATAAACACATGAAACCTTGGTTGATGTAATGTCATGCCACCAAGATGATGTGGTAAAAAAAATTGGCATGTTTGACCAAAGTTTGGACACACACCCCTCACAAACCGGAGCAACTCACTAGAAGGCTCGTGGTTCCGAGAGGGAACAATGCATGTTTGATGACGAACGGGAGATAGCTTCCTCTTACGGCCTTCAATTTTTTTCTACAGCTAACGTGCACTACTACAACTGTAATGTGAAATTTTTGAAAATTCTAGGGGTTATTTGACCTTTTAAAGACATTTAAGTGATTTTCTAGCCATTTAATGACCGCAATTAAAATTTGAACTACATCTACATGCAACGCATAACCGAAACGGTTTGAAAAATCATATTTGTGTACTTGTGTGCGAGTTAATTCCATGTTCAATAAACTAGAAGGAATTTTCAAACATATTTGTATCACAACATGGACACATATGCATGAATACGTATGCACGGAGTGGCATGGCATTTTAATTCCAAAAAAATGAGAAACACATGAAACCTTGGTTGATGTAATGTCATGCCACCAAGATGATGTGGTAAAGAAATTGGCATGTTTGACAAAAGCTTGGACACACACTCCTCACAAACCGGAGCAACTAACTAGAAGGTTCGTCGTTCCTAGAGGGAACAATGCATGTTTGATGACGAACGGGAGATAGCTTCCTCTTACGGCCTTCAAACTTTTTCTACGTCTAACGTGCACTACTACAACTGTAATGTGAAATTTTGGAAAATTCTAGGGGTCATTTGACCTTTTAAAGATATTTAAGTGATTTTCTAACCATTTAAAGACCGTAATTCAAATTTGAACTACATCTACATGCAACACCTAAGCAAAACGTTTTGAAAAATCATATATGTGTACTTGTGTGCAAGTTAATTCCATGTGGAGTAAATTGGAAGGAATTTTCAAACATATTGGTCTCATGAAATGGACACATGCATACGTATGCATGGAGTGACATGGCATTTTAATTCAAAAAATAGAAAAATGATGAGAAACACATGAAACCTTGGTTGATGTAATGGCATGCCACCAAGATGATGTGGTAAAGAAATTGGCATGTTTTACGAACGTTTGGACACGCACCCCTCACAAACCGGAGCAACTAGCTAGAAGGTTCGTGGTTCCGAGAGGGAACAATGCATGTTTGATGACGAACGGGAGATAGCTTCCTCTTACGGCCTTCAAATTTTTTCCTATGTTTAACGTGCACTAATACAACTGCCATGTGAAAATGTGGTAAATTTCAGGGATCATTTGACCTTTTAAAGACATTTAAGTGATATTCTAAGCATTTAATGACCGTAATTCAAATTTGAACGACATCTACATGCAACGCCTAACCATAATGGTTTGAAAAATCATATTTATTTGTAATTGTGTGCGAGTTAATTCCATGTGCAATAAATTTGAAGGAATTTTCAAAGATATTGGTGTCAAGGCATGGGCACATGCATGGAGTGCATGCCATGGCATTTTAATTCCAAAAAATTAAAAAATGATCAGGAAAAACATCAAACCTTGCTTGATTTAATGTCATGCCACCAAGATGATGTGGTAAAGAAATTGGCATGTTTGACGAAAGTTTGGGGACACACCCCTCACAAACCGGAGCAACTCGCTAGAAGGTTCATGGTTCCGAGAGGGAACAATGCATGTTTGATGACAAACGGGAGATAGCTTCCTCTTATGGCCTTGAAAATTTTTCAACGTCTAACGTGCATTAATACAACTGTAATGTGAAATTTTGGAAAATTCTAGGGGTCATTTGACCTTTCAAAGACATTTAAGTGATTTTCTAACCATTTAATGACCGTAATTCAAATTTGAACTACGTCTACATGCAACGCCTAACCAAAATGGTTTGAAAAATCATATTTGTGTACTTGTGTGCGATTTAATTCCATGTGCAGTAAATTAGAAGGAATTTTCAAACATATTGGTCTCACGACATGGACACATGCATACGTATGCATGGAGTGACATGGCATTTTAATTCAAAAAATAGAAAAATGATCAGAAACACATGAAACCTTGGTTGATGTAATGTCATGCCACCAACACAATGTGGTAAAGAAATTGGCACGTTTGACGAAGGTTTGGACACACGCCCCTCACAAATTGGAGCACTCGCTAGAAGGTTCGTGGTTCCAAGAGGGAACAATGCATGTTTGATGACGAACGGGAGATAGCTTCCTCTTACGGCCTTCAAATATTTTCCTATGTTTAACATGCACTAATACAATTGTCATGTGAAAATTTGGTAAATTTCAGGGGTCATTTGACCTTCTAAAGACATTTAAGTGATTTTCTAACCATTTAATGACTGTAATTCAAATTTGAACTACATGTACATGCACGCCTAACCAAAACGGTTTGGAAAATCATATTTTTGTGTACTTTTGTGCGAGTTAATTCCATGTGCAGTAAATTCGAATGAATTTTCAAACATATTGGTGTCAAGTCATGGGCACATGCATGGAGTGCATGCCATGGCATTTTAATTTCAAAAAATTAAAAAATGATCAGAAAAACATGAAACCTTGCTTGATTTAATGTCATGCCACCAAGATGATGTGGTAAAAAAATTGGCATGTTTAACGAAAGTTTGGACACACACCCGTCACAAACCAGAGCAACTCACTAGAAGGTTCGTGGTTCCGAGAGGGAACAATGCATGTTTCTGACAGACGGGAGATAGCTTCCTCTTACGGCCTTCAATTTTTTTCCTATGTTTAACATGCACTAATACAACTGTCATGTGAAAAAATGGAAATTTTCAGGGGTCATTTGACATTTTAAAGACATTTAAGTGATTTTCTAACTATTTAATGACCATAATTCAAATTTGAACTACATCTACATGCAACGCCTAACCTAAATGGTTTGAAAAATCATATTTTTGTGTACTTGTGTGCGAGTTAAAAAATCATCAGATGATGTAAATATCTAGTGTTCAAAAAAGAAAATGTAAAGATCTGGCAAGACAACCGGCCCCTAGACGATTGGCACTCTATATCGCGGCTCGTCGTTTGGTAGGTGATTGGCAGGGATCATAATCAGACATGGTTCTGTATTGGAAACCATTAACTATTATGTTCACACACGGATTTGCTGCGGGAATTGTGTGTAATTCAAACTACAGTACTCGTAAATTCCTGTGACCGGCGTGTGTATTGTCCCCGTCGATCTAGATTATGGCCGCCAATAAATACTACCTTGCTCACGTCGTCCCGCCTGCATTCTCATCTACATCCTCCCCCTTGCTCGCCCTCTCTCTCTCTCTCAAATCTCTACGTGGTGTTGCCAGTCTGCCCACACGCCGATGAGGAGTTGCCGCCCCTCGAGGACGCTCACTCGATTAGCAGCAACGAGGACCCCTACGTGCCGCCTGACGAGGTTGCACCGGACCCCCCAACTTTGGATTGGTTTTGGGGCCAGTACAATCTTTGTCTGTGGAAGTCGCTGCCGCCAGCTGAGAAAGCCAGGCAAGTGGCATTCAAGAAGGAGATGGCGGAGGAGGAAGCCAGGTACGAGGCAGGCCTGTGAAGCCCGTGATGCCGCCTGGAAAAAGGAGGCTGCGGAGTTTTGGGGGCAGGCGCGTCGTCATGCCGAGGAGGTGTACGAAGACGGGTACTTCACGAGGAAGGTCATAGGCGTTGGGCGCCTCGTCGCTGTGTGAAGGTGGGACGATAAGCTCCAGCGTGGCACCGACGACGAGCTCCGGTGGGCGCCCAACGAAATGGCAAGATCAGCCGCGCACGTCCGCCAGCAAGAGGCAAACTGGTACGTCAAGTGCTGCGAGGCGGAGGAGTCGGAGTACTGCCTCCGCACCAGGAAGACGCCGCGCACCAGGGAGCTGCTGGCGAGGCGCTGCCGGAATACTGGCCCCAGGAGGGATTATTTGTTTTAGTATTGTTCATTTTCAATTTTATGCATTGTACCTAGTAGTTAAGTATCATCACGTATATGTGATGATATTATATATATATATATATATATATATATTATGAATTACATTTTCTATCTGTTTTTGTATACTAATTTGAATCTAGCTGTTATCATCCACATATACAGAATGGAAAGCGTATATACACACATTGAAACAGAACATATAAAAATGGAAAACAGAGTACACACATTGAAACTGAGCAATAAACTGAGCAATACTATGATCTGTGAATACAAAGCTATCCACGTCGAAACAACTTTTCAAAATAAAACGCGTCCATGAGACCATAACTAGCAGCCCTTGCCTAGGGTAGCTCTTGGCTCTGCCTGAACTCGTGCAGGCGTTCGTCCAAGCGGTCGCACGCTCGCAGTACATCTGGAGCATGATCCCGAGCTCCAAGTTGTCTATTTCATTACAGATCACTAGCTCAAGGATGTGACGGCCAAGTTCCTCTACTGCGCCCAGGTGGACACATAGGCCAAGGAGGCGGTCAAGCCTACGGACCAGCGTGTTGGCATCCAGCGGGCCGCGGACAAGGCGAACGGCGCGACAGGCGTCCGGTGCAAGTACGGCGTGGCCAGGATCTGGTGCAAGTACGGCGCTGAGGGCCTCTGCCCACTCTTGGCGAGGAATGGTGGTAATGATGGGACGTGTACCTAGTGGCGACGCCGTGTCGATAGCAGGTAAGCGTCGATGGATCCGCTCTTGCTGTGCAGCGCGCCACGCCTCTCGCTCTGTGGCGCTCCAACGGTCTCGCCGTGCGGCGAGCTGCAGCCTATCGGCGTGGACGTGCCTAGCTTGCTCTGTGGCGCGCCATCGATCATGTTGTGCGGCGAGTTGCAGCCTGTCGGCGTTGACATGCCAATCTTGATCCGCGGCACTCAACCGCCATGCTCCAAATGTCTGCTCAACCCTAGCGATGATGTGCATCATAGCGTTGTCCATCGCGTTGCCGGGGAGCGCCTCGGTCTCGACGGGCTGTGGCGCCTGCTCATTTTCCTTGTCGACAAGGTTGATGGTAGAGGCGGCGCTTTGGTGGGTTGGCATGCTTGGGAAAGGTGGATGTGCTACAGGCTGCGCTTGTCGCCTCCGTGGGTCGCGTGCCCCCTATGCGCAATATAGCAAGGTGGCGGGAAACAGGTGAGGAAATGGCAGGAAATGGTGGCGTGTTCATAGAATGCCATCAATTAATGGAAACTTAGCATCGAGCTAGCACAAGAAGTAGATGACGATCAGATGAATATAGACCAAACTAGGGATCCCTTCGGTGATGAATTCATCAATCCCAAACAGTTTAGTACAAGCAAGCGTTCGCCCACAACACACATGGCCTATTCGATCACAAATAGGTCGGATGGATCAATTGTATGCCGCATATCGCACATTGTCAAGAAGTAATGCGATAGACGTTTAACATGTGTTAAAAAACAAGGACCTCGAGGTTAAATTAGCTGAGGGAATGGGGCATTTCGTTAATTTGACCGAAATGACCCATCCCATCACCTAATTTAACATCGACACAACTTCCCATCCAGTCACCCAACCGATGGCTGCTCCAGCCTAAGCACACTTAACTTGATAGTTTTCTTACACGAGCTACTGGTGGAACAGCTAGTCCTTGCTAATAGGAATGCCTCTTCGCATCCTTATGGCGTATACGGATGACTGCCCATCCCACAATGGCCAATAGATGTTGTGTAGACAGAGCATATCACATATGTCTTATTAGAAGCAATCATCTGCATTATTATCGGTCTTCGCACACATTTCTGATTACAGACCTGTTTGCCGCGTATCACACACAACTTGTTATATTGAACTGTTTCCGTTCTCTTGCCTAATCACAAACAGTTCATCCGAGTGAACCATATGATGTACATCGCACACACCTTGATCGGGCTGTCCATTTCTTTTGTGTTGCCTAATCACAAACAGTTCATCCGAGTGAACCGTATGTTGTACATCGCACACACCTTCATCTGGCTACCCGTTTCTTTTGTTCCTCCTCACCGCAAAAAGTTAATTGAACTGAACCGTATGCCCTTCATCGCACACGCAACTAAAACCTGAACTGTGTTTGATGCATCCGTCATTGCAAACGTTTTACACATTTTTGATGGTTTTCCTACACCACCGTTTGCGGTCGTTGCATCGCACACAGTTTCTCGAAGGGTCTCTGATCGTAATTTCGCGTTAGCGGCATCCTGTAGTAGTGCTACAAGAGGATCTCGGCCCGAGATCTAGGACCGAAAGAACTGCCGATATTCGTAACGGAGGTGATCCTTGCACTCCCAAGTAGCTTCTCGGTCAGAATGGTGAGACCACTTAACTTTGAGGAATTTGATCGACTTGTTGCGAGTTTTGCGCTCGGTTTCTTCAAGAATGGCAACTGGATACTCATGATAAGACAAGTCTTCTTTGAGGTCAATTTCTTCAAAGTTGATAGTGCGCTCGGGTGTCTGGAAGCACTTGCGAAGCTGTGACACGTGAAACACATCGTGCACATTTGAGAAGTTGGAAGGGAGCTCCAGTTGATAGGCAAGGTCGCCTATTTTGCCAATGATCTTGAAAGGACCCACATATCTAGGGGGAAGCTTCCCTTTGATATTGAAGCATTGAGTACCTTTCATGGGAGAGACGCGGAGATAGACATGGTCTCCAATCTCAAAATCCAAGTCACTGTGCTTGATATCATAGTAACTCTTCTGGCGCGATTGCGCGGCTTTGAGATTTTCATGGGTGACTTTACATATTTCTTCAGCTTCTATGATCAAGTCATTTCCAAGAAGTTGGCATTCACCAGTCTCAGACCAGTTGAGAGGAGTACGACACTTTCTGCCATAAAGAATTTCGAAGGGGGCCTTGCCCGAACTTGCTTGGTAGCTATTATTGTAGGAGAACTCGGCATATGGGAGGCAATCTTCCCACTTCATACCGAAGGAAATGAAACAAGATCTGAGCATGTCTTGAAGGATTTGATTGACTCTCTCGACTTGGCCACTTGTTTGAGGATGGAAAGTCTTGCTGAAACGAATGTTGGTGCCCATGGCCTTCTGGAAGGAGTTCCAGAACTTGGAAGTGAAGATGCTTCCGGGGTCTGAAGAGATCAATTGAGGAATCCCGTGCAACGAGACAATTTTCGAGGTATATAGCTCTGCCAACTAAGCTGTCGTGATAGATTCTTTGACTGGAAGGAAATGAGCCACCTTTGTAAGCTTGTCAATGACAATGAAGATACCATCATTCCCACACTTGGACTTGGGAAAGCCAGTGACAAAGTCCGCTTCGATATGATAAAACTTCCATTCTGGAATAGCAAGAGGTTTGAGGAGACTAGCTGGTCGTTGATGTTCTACTTTCACCCTTCGACAGACATCACATTCATTCACGACTTGAGCAATCTCTCGCTTCATGTGAGTCCACCAATATGACTGCTTGAGGTCATGGTGCATCTTCGAACTTCCTGGGTGGATGGAAAGAAGAGAATAATGCACTTCGTTCATTATGACCTTCCTTAGATCGCCCTTAGGAACCACTAGATGGTCCTCAAAGAATAAGGTGTCCTTGTTATCAATGCGATAACACTTGTATTTGGGAAGGCCCTTTGCAACATCATGTTTCACCTTCTTCACCATGGTATCAAGGACTCGTGCCTCACGAATTTGATCTTCCAAAGTTGGAGTGACTTGAAGGTTGGCAAGAAAACCTTGAGGAACTACTTGGAGGTTGAGCTTGCAGAATGCTTCACAAAGATTAGGTTGGAATGGCTTAAGAATTAAGCTATTGCAACATGCCTTTCTAATCAACGCATCTGCAATCACATTTGTCTTGCCTGGAGTGTACTCAATGCTTGGATTGTACTCCTGGATCATTTCGACCCAACGAGTTTGCCGGAGGTTGAGGTGGGGTTGAGTGAAGATATATTTGAGGCTCTTATGATCGGTGAAGATGTCCACTTGCCTTCCCAACAAGAGATGTCTCCATGTTATTAATGCATGGACAACTGCCGCCAACTCAAGATCGTGAGTGGGGTAGTTCCTTTCATTTGGCTTCAACTGATGAGAAGCATAGGCCACAACTTTCTTCTCTTGCATTAAGACTGCACCGAGACCTTGCAATGAGGCATCACAAAAAACTTGGTAGGGCTTGGACTCATCAGGAGGAGTAAGGACAGGAGCTATGGCGAGTTTCTCTTTGAGAGTGTTGAAAGCAACGCCACACTCAGGAGTCCAGGAATACTTGACATGCTTATGGAGGAGGTTGGAAAGAGGCTTAGCAGTTTTTGAGAAGTTCTCAACAAATCTTCGACAGTAACTTGCAAGCCCAAGGAAACTATGGAGCTGCTTGACGTTCTGAGGAGGCTCCCAGTTCACAATTGTAGAAATCTTCTCTGGATTAACAGAAATGCCCTTGGCGGGGATGATGTGACCAAGGTAAAGAACTTCATCAAGCCAAAACTCACATTTGGAGAACTTTCCATAGAAGTGATACTCTCTGAGCTTGTCGAGCACCAACCGCAAATGCTTGGCATGATCCTTCTTATTCTTGGAGAAAACTAGGATATCGTCGAGATACACCAGGACGAATTCATCTGCATAGGGGTTGAAGATGAAGTTCATCATGCGAGAGAATGTTGGAGGGGCATTGGCAAGCCCAAAAGACATGATCGTATATTCATAAGAACCAAAGCTTGTTCTGAAAGCTGGCTTTGGGATATCTTCTTCACAAATGTGAATCCGGTGATACACCATACAGAGGTCAAGCTTGGACAACACCTTTGCACCTTTGAGTTGCTCGAATAGCTCATTGATATTGGGAAGTGGGTATTTATTCTTGATTGTCTTCTTGTTCAATGGGCGGTAATCGACGCAAAGTCGGTCCGTGCCATCTTTCTTCTAGACAAAGAGAACACCACAACCCCAAGGAGAAGAACTTGGTCTAATAAGACCCATACGCTCTTGTTCATCGAGTTGTTTCTTCAATTCTTTCAGCTCTTTCGGCCCAAGCTTGTATGGGTGCCTACAAACGGGTTCTGTACCGGGCTCAAGATCAATAATGAACTCGACTGGCCGGTGAGGAGGCATACCCAGAAGCTCTTCAGGAAAGACATATTGATACTCACAAACAACTCGAATCTGACAAATAGCATCGATCTCGCCTTTCTCATTGAGAGAGAACACCCGAATGGTTTCATCACGAGCGGCAAAGATGATCACATCTTCAGAAGGATGCATCAATTTGATCTCCTTGTCAGCACAATTAGGAAAGACCTTGTGCTGAGAAAGCCAATCCATGCCAAGAATGAGATCAATATCAAAATCGCCGAGAACAATTGGGGAAGCCAGAAATTTATAATTGCCCAGCTTGATGGTGACATCCGGAACGAATACATTAGAGCTCATCAAAACACCTGAAGAAACGACACGCAAAGGCTTCGATAGTACTTGTGAAAACAAGTCATGCTTCCAAATGAAAGGTCTTGAAATGAAAGAATGTGATGCACCAAAATCAAATAAAACTTTTGCAGGAATATCATTAACTAGGAGATTACACATGATTACTTCTGAAGAATCCTCTGCTTGAGCTGCATTCATCATGTTCACCCTTGCAGACTTCGGATTGTGCTTGACGACTGCATTGCTTGCTGACCTGACCGGAGGAGGAGGCGGATGGCGCTTCTGGGTGCACTTGTTTGAGTAATGCCCTTTCAAACCAAACGTGTGACAAGTGACCTATGAAAGCGGACGGAAAGGTGGAGGAGGAGGACCACCTGTCCTCGGAGCCTGAGACTGGCACTTGTTTTGATAGCCTGGGTTGGGTGGGTGGGAAGATCCACGACCACCTGAGTGCTTCCGCTGGTAGGGTTGACGAAACGGAGGAGGTGGAGGAAGTCGGAACTTATGTTGCTTTGCTACCACTTGGGAGGAAGAAGACGAGTGGACTGCATCCCTGGGCCTCTTCTCGGAAGCATCACACCTGAGCTGAGCAGCTTCTTGCTTGAGGGCCATGTTGTAGAACTGATCGAACTGAGTAGGCTCAACAAGAACGAGAGCTAATAGCAGATCCTCTCTGAGGCCACCCCTGAAGTGATAGATCATGCTCTTTTCATCAGGAACGTCTTGCCTTGCAAAGCGAGCAAGATTCTGAAACTGGATCTTGTATTGATACACTGACATGCTTCCTTGCTTGAGATTGTGGAATTCCCCATGCTTGCTCTTGACAACACTTGTTGGAATGTGATGAGCTTGAAAGTCCCGGCAGAAGTCAGTCCAGGTAATCACTCGACCCCCTCTAGAGTCTTCGTATTGCTGATACCAATCTGCTGCTTGGTCCTTGAGCTAAAAATAAGAGAACCTGACATAGTCCTCAGGCCTGACATTGCTGCATTCAAAATGCTTGCTGATGTCCACGAGCCAATCATTTGCGTCCATGGCCTGAACACAAGCACTGAAAGACTTTGGATGATTTGCAAGAAACTGGTTTAGGGTAGCAAACTGAGGCTGATTGTTGAATTGCCCTTGGCCTTGATTCCACTCTTGCATGAGCTGAATCAGCATCTGAGTGTTGGCATTGGTGGCCGCCATCAAAGCTTGCCATGCCTCCGGAGGCGGAGGGTTGGACTGCTCTCCATCAGTACGTTGCGGATTCAGATGCGTTGGGGGAGCCATCCTGAAGAAGGTGACATCCGTTAGAACTATGATAGACAAGCTGAACCAACGGATAGGTATGTGCAACATATAGTCTTCACAATAAGCATTAGAATAGAGATTGAACAAATGAAATCCAAAGTTAACATTACACGACCATTAGCATGAGAGGCCACTAAGACAAAGGTTGATGAATGAGACAACAAGGTACGACTGGAACAAATAAATGGTAAGGATCTCCCAATCCCATACCAATTATCTATCGGAAGAATAACTAAGAGCAACTTGAATTCCCACCTATTAACTCCCGAAACTTTTTGTTATGCAATCTGGTGTTGGGAATACAGGGAGGCACAATATATATCACACAACTAACAAGCCCTACGATCCACTTTATCCATCCGTAAACACATAACCAAGAAAACTCCAGAAATCATGTACCTCGACCTTCGAAAAGCATCTGTTATACTAGTTGTCGCAATACTCCCGAACTCCCTCCCCAGTACTAGGTGGCGTCGAGGTTATCTCACCACTAACTACATAAAAGAGATTTTCGATGTCGGTGAGCTCAGGTATACTAGAACTGCAACGATAAAATTGTGACGACAGCACCTCGGAGCTCAACTCCCCGGGACACTGCCACAACCTCTAAATGTCAGGAGGCACCAAGAACAATGTTCTCATCACAACAATATCGGAACGATCCCAAGATACCCGTGTTATTCTAATTTTTTGTAGTGAAAATTGAGGAGAGGGAAATCAAAACATCTACGTTAGGAGTCCTCACAAGAGCGACGAAGGGGTTGAGTGATAACCCACAAGTATAGGCGCTCGCAACAGTTTCCGAGGGTAGAGTATTCGACCCAAATTTATTGGTTCGACACAAGGGGAGCCAAAGAATATTCTCAAGTATTAGTAGCTGAGTTGTCAATTCAACCACACCTGGAAACTTAATATCTCTAGCAAAGTATTTTGTAGCAAAGTAATATGATAGTAGTGGTAACGATGGCAAAAGTGACGGTAGCAGTTTTGGTTTTATAGTGATTGTAACAGTAGCAACAGAAAAGTAAATAAGCGAAGATCAATATATGAAAAGCTCATAGGCAATGGATCAGTGATGGGTAATCATGTCGCATGCGATTCCTCATGCCATAGTTATAACATAGGGTGACACAGAACTAGCTCCAGTTCATCAATGTAATGTAGGCATGTATTCCGATTATAGTAATACGTGCTTATGGAAAAGAACTTGCATGACATGTTTTGTCCTACCCTCCCGTGGTAGCGGGGTCCTATTGGAAACTAAGGGATATTAAGGCATCCTTTTAATATAGTACCAGACCAAAGCATTAACACTTAGTGAATACATGAACTCCTCAAACTACGGTCATCACCGGTAAGTATCCCGATTATTGTCACTTCGGGGTTAACGGAGCATAGCACATAATAGGTGACTATAGACTTGGAAGATAGGATCAAGAACTCACATATATTCATGAAAACATAATAGGTGCAAATCTGAAATCATGGCACTCGGGCCCTAGTGACAAGCATTAAGCATAGCAAAGTCATAGCAACATCAATCTCGGAACATAATGGATACTAGGGATCGAACCCTAACAAAACTAACTCGATTACATGATAAATCTCATCCAACCCATCACCGTCCAGCAAGCCTACGATGGAATTACTCACGCACGGCGATGAGCATCATAAAATTGGTGATGGAGGAGGGTTGATGATGATGATGGTGACGGATTCCCCTCTCCGGAGCCCCGAACGTACTCCAGATCAGCCCTCTCGAGAGAGATTATGGCTTGGCGGTGGCTCCATATCGTAAAACATGATGAATCCTTCTCTCTAATTTTTTTCCTCCCCGAACGTGAATATATGGAGTTGGAGTTGAGGTCGGTGGAGCACCAGGGGGCCCACGAGGCAGGGGGCACACCCGGGGGGTAGGCGCGCCCCCACCCTTGTGGACAGGGTGTGGGCCCCCTGGCCTTGATTGTTTCACCAGCATTTTTATATATTCCAAAAATATTCTCCATTGATTTTCAGTTCATTCCAAGAACTTTTATTTCTGCACAAAAAATAACACCATGGCAATTCTGCTGAAAACAGCGCCAGTCCGGGTTAGTTCCATTCAAATCATGCAAGTTAGAGTCCAAAACAAGGGCAAAAGTGTTTGGAAAAGTAGATACGTTGGAGAAGTATCAACTCCCCCAAGCTTAAACCTTTGCTTGTCCTCAAGCAATTCAGTTGACAAAGTGAAAGTGATAAAGAAAAACTTTTACAAACTCGGTTTGCTCTTGTTGTTGTAAATATGTAAAGCCAGCATTCAAGTTTTCAGCATAGATTATGAACTAACCATATTCACAATAACATTTAGGTCTCATGTTTACTCATATAAATGGATAACCAACTAGCGAGCAATAATAATAAATCTCGGATGACAACACTTTCTCAAAACAATCATAATATGATATAACAAAATGGTATCTCGCTATCCCTTTCTAAGACCGCAAAACATAAATGCAGAGCACCTCTGAAGATCAAGGGCTAACTGGAAATTGTAATTCATGGCAAAAGAGATCCAGTCAAGTCATACTCAATGTAAACTAATAATAATACATGCAAATGACAGTGGTGCTCTCCAACTGGTGCTTTTTAATAAGAGGATGATGACTCAACATAAAAGTAAATAGATAGGCCCTTCGCAGAGGGAAGCAGGGATTTGTAGAGGTGCCAGAACTCGATTTTCAAATAGAGATGAATAATATTTTGAGTGGTATACTTTCATTGTCAACATAACAACTGAGAGATCTCGATATCTTCCATGCTACACACATTATAGGCGGTTCCCAAGCAGAATGGTAAAGTTTATACTCCCCCAACACCAACAAGCATCAATCCATGGCTTGCCCGAAACAACGGGTGCCTCCAACTAACAACAATCCTGGGGGAGTTTTGTTTGCAATTATTTTGATTTGATTTGAGCATGGGACTGGGCATCCCTATGACCAGCCATTTTCTCGTGAGTGAGGAGCGGAAGCGGAGTACACTCCTCTTGAGAATAACCCGCCTAGCATGGAAGATGCAGACAGCCCTAGTTGATACATGAGCTATTCGAGCATACAAAACGGAATTTTTATTTGAAGTTTTAGAGTTTGGCACATACAAATTTACTTGGAATGGTCGGTAGATACCGTATATAGGAAGGTACTAGCAAAAGGGCCCGTGCGTTGCACCGGGTTGGATTGTCGATTTTTGGATCATGAATTTTGTACTTGAAAATTCCTGCCCTCATGTCCTCCACCGATAGCTACTTCAGCTCCGTGTCGCCATCGAAGTGCAAGTTGATGTAGTGAAACTCCACATAGATTGGTCATATACTCACCGCAAAACCATCATCAGAACTTTACTTATTTAATCTTTGCAAATAACAATGAAGCAATTGTGTATACCGATCAAAGGAACACCATTATGATAATGAACACTGCCCAGTCAATCTCAAAGAACAAATTTACATGTACACCAAGTTAAGAACAACATTGACAGGGCGCCCTTAGTAGCATGAAATAGTCGAATATGTGCAAAAATATTTACAGTATCTTCCTAATTTATCTAAGAACTTTGCAAAACTAACCATAATAGTCTATCAAAAGTAGCACAACAAATGCAAGTGACGATCATTGTAGTTGCATACCTAGAGTAAAAACCATAAAGCCTACATTTGGACAATCTCCTGGGTCCAAGCACAGATGACATATAATACAATTACTCATTTCTTAAAGCTAATACAATTAAATCTTGAGCATGAACGTGCATCTTTGAAATGCATCAGTTTATAATCTGACCAAGTAAAGCGAATCAAAAAATAATGTATGTATCTTTCGAATCGGAACTGAAGTTTAGCAGACACCAAAACTTATAAATTATTGCGTTCCTCTTCATGTTGTGAGACATAGAATATTTTTCTATTAATCCTAACCTCGCAAGAAACATATGGACCGAGTTATCCTATGAAAGCAAATACTTAAAGCATGAAGCATGTGAACACCTAAATGCAGCAAAGTGTGTCCCAAAGCACATGACAAAGCATTAGTTTTGGTCACTGTATGTAATGCAAATAATCAATTCAATTTAAGTGGTCACGTTAAAAAAATCTAGATTCAGAGAGGCGAACAATCATCCAAAGAAAATGTGGTGTCAAACTCTGCAGCGATGGCTCTTTAAATGTGCTCCCTCTATTTGTGTATGCCTTCACTTACCTACAATATAGTTGTTTCTCCATTAATCAGTCAATTAATTACCAACAGACCAATACAAAGTGATCATATGAGAGATCTGCCTGAATTTGGATGTCAACTATTAAGTTTCTACTAATATGCATCTCCTACTTTTAAGATATGAAATGCAACTGTATTTGCCATGTTTTGAGAAATTTCAGATCTTTCTTCCCTTCTACTCCAATGGATTGATGGCATCATCTGAACCCTTTAAAAAAATGAAATGACCTTACTGAAAATCTGTAGCCTTATTGCTGTATAAAAGAACATTGTAATTCAGATCTTGTAAGCTCAAGTACAACATGCATCCTTTAATTATTCGTCAGGAGCAGTTCCAAATTCTGATTACCATAAATAATCATACAGTGTATTGACATAAATCCAAGAAATCTTGGAAGATGATATTATGCTGAAGTGTTAAATGTATAAAATATTCAGAACCTACACACTTAATTCTGAGAGGTAGAAGGGGTAGATATACAATGAAGCTAATCTGAGACTTAGCGTGTGTAATAAAGAAATAGCACACACCATCCAAATCCTCTCCATGAGTAACATCAACTAATGTCATTGGCTAACACTCAGTCAATAAATATTAGCTCAGGTAAAAAAATCGCTAAGGCCTTATGTAAACTTCAGTGTGAGTTGTCCTCAAAGTGACCTTATTGTCCGGTGTTTGACTTTCTGATGGAAGAAATGCATCCCAAATGAAATGATTTTGTGGTTCGCCACTTTAGGAGATGCAGATCAGACCTCCTTCCCTAGTTCCCTTTATTTGGCTCATAATCCTATGAAGACTGTTTTTATTCTAGAGCAGGAAATTTAGGATAAGGATTACCTGCCTCCGTAGTGGATGCAAGAGTGTAGTTCATCCACTCCGCAGCCTCTCCGACCAAGACCGCCGCCTAATCTGCTTCAAATTTCCGCCCGTACATAATCTTCAACCATCTTTAGACTCCCAATTGATTCACCATTTAAAAAAATACATTGCGTAGTTCAAACTGAGGGGATTCAAGAAAAGCACCGATCCATTCTTGTTATTTTTGGGTGGAACACCCTTTTCATTAACTTAGGACTTTTAAGAGCCGCAATACTTGCCGAGTGAGTGAATCCCATAATACTGGACACTGGACTATTTCATTCCATAGCACGAAAAGTTCTAGCATGGCATAAAAAATCCTCCCCCCTGACTGGAAAAGTGCCTGTCATCGATGATGTGTTGTTCCTAAATCATCGAGTTATTTCCATTTTGTTTCTTTTATTTCAGCCTCTTGCAGAGTCATGCTGCCTCGTTCACATCTGATTCATGTGGTGCTTGTTTTTTAGACCTGCAGATCATAACTAAATGACTGCAAGAACATTACTGAATCTCAAGTGTGAATGAGTTACTCCCTTACGCTTCATATATCTCCAACCAAGTGCACATAACTTTTTTTGAACGGTCAAGTACACATAACTGAACCCTGCCGACTCTATGACCATAATACTGATGCTCCATACACAAATTTCACTCGCAACCCGGTGATCAATCATGAAGAGACCATAGAATAATTTCATCTTCTGCTTAAGTACAGTCACAAGTCTGGACCATGGAGTGTGTGTTTCTCCACGAATAGCCCAACGACTGAATTAAATAGACGAAACAGAAGCATTCTTATCAATCCATCAATCAATAGCATTGTTGTAAATTTTTTACCAGATGTGTTGGCCATACACTTAGGTGTCGATGACAGATTGACATTGTTCGCCTCCTTTATCGGCCACGATGGGAGATAACTAAGGCTGCCCTCCACCGATTGCAGTCTGGAGGGCAAGGTTGGGGACGCTCTGCTCCGTTTCGTTTGCAGCTTATCCCGGAAGCTGAGATCCCTGAGCCACCACTGTTTACTTAAACCCTAGGAAGGTTCTCTCTTCTGCACTCTGACAAATACCATATTTCTTCATTGATTACTTTCAGCACAAAGTTTCATCTTGATTGATTTTGATTTAGAAAAACCATTTGTTATTGTTGCTGCATACACTCTGAAGCAGGACATCAGCCTGATGAATCCCGGATGCCATAAGCATTGGTTCAGAAAGTTTTTTTTCGTGAATACGCAAAAGACTTGCATATCATTGCATTTATAGAAGGAATAGATTGTAGCAATTACAGACGTGAGCTCGCAAGCACTATTGCACTAACACGACAACCGGGTGAGCGAGACACACAAAAGCAGCCAAGCAAAGGGGCGCGCAGCCCTACGGATCTATCCTAAATCTGGCCAATGAGGTACATGAAGCATTGGTTCAGAAAGTTACCTCATGCAAAGAAAAGTAATACATAGTGTTGTATGCACAGGTTCAGGAAGTTACCTCATAACTCTAAGTAATACTTGATGTCGTATGCATAGCTTCAGAAAGTTAACTCATATCTTCAGAAGAGAGAGACCATGCGAATAGCTAGCGGTGCTAGGCTCTTTCACAAGCAAGATGGCTTGAGGAGATTGTACGGGGTTTGGCAGAAGAGGGCCATGGAGTGGAGCTCAGGGCCGTATCGATCTAGACCGAAGCAGAGCAGGTCAAGGCAGAGCACCGGTCGTTAGGCGAAGTTGCAGCAGAGCCGATTGAAATGGGGGACGGAGCATCGGTATGGAGGACGGAGGCCACTAAGGGAGGCTCGACGTACAGCCTAGCGCCGCCGCCTTTCTCTGTCGTCGTCTTCCTCGCGGTGGGAGGGGCGGTGACCCGGCCGTGGCGTCTAGCCGAGGGTCGAGGGGGCCTGTGGAAGGTGAGGTGACGGTGCCTGGGCGGTGGGAGGTGGGGGAGGGGGAGTAACAGAGGGCTTCAGAGGCCACGGATAGCCACCTGGCGTGGATTCCTCGCCGGCGGCTCGTCTGCCAACGATCCAATCTCTCTCTCTCGCTCTCTTGATTTGAGCAACGACTTCGATTCCGATCTAGCGGCGAGGTGAGAAGCAGCGGCGGTGGCTTCGTGTGTGCGGAGGAAGAAGGAATCGGATGGATGTGTGACGATGATTTTGTTTGCTCCTAATATGTAACTTGGTGGAGGCGAGATCCATCATGGTTCTCAGGAGGAGTCATGCCCCATCTCTCCTTGTTTGTTTTTTTCATACCGAAACGCCGCGACGGTGAACCCGGACGCTCAATCCATGCTTTATTATTAGGGAGAGATTATGGACTGAATAACCTTGGGGTTTATGGAATTGGATGCACAAGCAGTATTCCCACTTAGTACCAGTGAAGGCTAAAAAGAGACGGGAAGCAACCAACTAGAGACTGACAACAGTCATGAACATGCATTAAAATTAATCAACACTAAATGCAAGCATGAGTAGGATATAAATCACCATGAACATAAATATTGTGGAGGCTAAGTTGATTTTGTTTCAACTACATGAGTGAACATGTGCCAAGTCAAGCCACT
Source organism: Triticum aestivum (assembly GCF_018294505.1). Taxonomy (NCBI): domain Eukaryota; kingdom Viridiplantae; phylum Streptophyta; class Magnoliopsida; order Poales; family Poaceae; genus Triticum; species Triticum aestivum. Next base: position 477,647,969 of record NC_057797.1, on the reverse strand, counting down.
CAAATCGTTCAAAGGAGGATACCACCCTATCATACCACATCACAACCATTTTAATAGCATGTTGGCAAGCAAAGTAAACCATTATAATCTCCTAGCAAATTAAGCATGGCATAAGCAACTATAATATCTAATTGTCATTGCCAACATGTTTCACTCATAATAGGCTGAATCAGGAACGATGAACTAATCATATTTACAAAAACAAGAGAGGTCGAGTTCATCCAACTTCTCTCTCTCTCAATCAGTCCATCATATATCGTCATTATTTCCTTTCACTTTCACGACTGAACGGTGTGGATAATAACAATAGTGCACATTTCTACCTCTTGAGCATTGCGTTGGTTTTCCTTTGAAGAGGAAACGGTAACGCAGCAAAGTAGCGTAAGTATTTCCCTCGGTTTTTGAGAACTAAGGTGTAAGTGCATCTAGTGCCACCCCTACTTGGTTTTGGAGTATTGACGACAAACCTAGTTGAGGGACTAATGTGTTTGTGAGAATTGCAGGATAACACAGGTAGAAGTCCCTCATTGAATCGATTTTCCTACCAGAGATGACCCCTAAAAATGTAAGAAGACATTGAAGTCAAAGGTGGTATGTGAAGACATTCACATTGAAGACTATGACAAGAGAAGACATTGCATGAAGACTATGGAGCGCGAAGACTTAGTTCTTTCGTCGTTCTTTTTCTTCTTTGTTGAGTCATAGGAACCACAGTACTGTTAAGTGGGGTCCAAGAGAACCAGTCAGAATGACTAAAGTGATGCTTAACCAAAATCCTATGTTTTCGAGTGAAGACTATGAGAGCAAATCTTGTCCAGAGTTGGATAAGTCAGCTTTGCTTGTAGCCCAAGTAAAGTTGCCGTGTGTGTTTGAAATCTGACCGTTGGAACACGTGTCAGTTCCTTAGTGACCAAGGGTCATTTCGGACAAATCAGGTCGGGTTGCCTAGTGGCTATAAATAGCCCACCCCCTACAACCATAAACGGTTGGCTACTCAGAGTTAGAGTACGGCTTTTGTCGTTTGAGAGAAACCCACCTCAAAGCCTTTGAGAGAGAATTCCTTGCGAGGATAAAGCCCTAAACACCCAGAGCCAAAGAGTGTTAGGCATCACTTAAGTCTTCCTGTCTGTGTGATCTGAAGACTTATTACACTTGAGGACTGTGAATCCTCCAGCCGGTTAGGCGTCGCGTTCTGAGCATCCAAGAGTCATTGTGGATCGCCGGTGAACGAAGTCTGGGAAGGTTTGGAAGTCTACCTTGAAGACTTACCAGAGTGATTGGGCGAGGTCTGTGTGACCTTAGCTCAAGGGGAATACGGTGAGGACTGGGTGTCCTGAGCTGCGTGTTCAGGACTGGGTGTCCGGGACTGTGTGTCCTCAGGTTTAAATACCTAGCCGCCCTAACCAGACGTACAACTGTCACAGCAGTTGGAACTGGTCCAACAAATCATTGTCTTCAACGAGTCACTGGTTTCATCCTTCCCTTCCCTTTACTTACTGTTGGTCCTTGTGAAGTCATTGTATGATTGCATTATCTTTTGTCTTCACTGAGTGACTGCTTGTTCTGATTGGCTTCACAATATCTTCCTACCTGATCTTACTGCCTAGCTGCTATTAGTCATTGTGCTTTCACTTCATTGAATACTTGACTATGGTTTGCCTAGTGTAGTCTACCTTCCGCTGCATGGTAATAGGTTTATTTCTATCGTTTGTCTTCGAAACTTCCATGTTTTGAAGACTTTCATAAAAATCGCCTATTCACCCCCCCTCTAGTCGATCACTAGCACTTTCAATTGGTATCAGAGCAAGGTACTCCCTTGTTCTGTGTGATTCGGTTTAACCACCTGGAGTTTTAGCTATGTCGACTGCAGGGATAATTAAAGTCTCCGCTGCATGCCCCGTCTTCGATGGAACTGAATATCCCTACTGGAAGAATAAGATGCGCATGCATCTTGAAGCCATTGATGTCGACCTATGGTATGTCGTCAAGAATGGCGTTCCCAAGGCTGGTGAAGGTGTCACCGCTGCTGATGTCAAGAAGTTCGTTCAACTGGACTCCACTGCCAAGAACATCATCTGTGGTCATCTGACCAAAGGACAGTATGGCCGCGTGAGTGCTTTGGAAACATCTAAGCTAGTCTGGGACTGGCTCTCCAAGGTCAATGAAGGCGTCTCAACCCAGAGAGATCAGAGAATCAGTGTCCTTCGCAACCTCTTCAACCGCTTCAAGAGAAATGACAATGAGAATGTCCAGCTCACGTTTGATCGACTCACTGACATCACAAATGAGCTTCAAGCTCTCGGCGCCACTGAGATCACCAAGCATGAAGTCGTCAAGACACTCCTGAGATCACTTGACAGCTCGTTTGACACCCTAGCCCTGATGATTCAAGAACGTCCTGACTTCAAGACACTCGATCCGTCTGACATACTTGAGAGGCTCAACACACACGAGTTTCAGCTTTCTGAGAAAAGAGACATCTACGGTCCCAACTATGGGCGAACTCGTGCCTTGAAGGCAAAAGCTGTCTCCTCATCTGAAGAAGAATCTGACAGCAGTTCTGATGATCCTGAAGACATTGGAAAGGAGCTTGCTATGCTTGTGAAGAAGTTCCAAAAATTCACCAAGAAGAAAGGCTTCAGAAAGTCTTCACGATCAAGCTCAAGGAATGATGAAGCTTCTGCTCATGACTACAAGAAGAAAACATGCCACAAGTGCAAGAAACCTGGCCACTACATCTCTGAGTGTCCGCAGTGGGACAATGAGAACAAAAGAAGAAGAAGAGCAAGGAGTATGACTCTGACGACAAGAAGAAGAAGAAATACTCAAAGTCTTCTTCCAAGTCTTCCTCAAAGTCTTCATCACACAAGAAGAGCTCATCTGGCAAGGCACGTGCGTTTGTTGGCAAGGAAATGGATTCAGAGGAGGAGTCCGCTTCTGAGGAGGCGGAGGTGGAGTCTGAGGAGGAGTCCGATTCTGGCGTTGCGAGTCTGGCTACAGCATACGTTGCCAAGTCCATCTTCAACACTGAAGACAATGACTTCATCACCGACACCGATGCAAATGACAAGGACTACTCCGCTCCTACCTACTGCTTCATGGCACGCGGTGCCAAGGTAAACACACGCACTACTCACTATCAAACATCTAGTGAAGATGACTCTGATTGTGGTTCCAAACCCAGCTACAAAACACTTGCTAAAATTGCAACTGAACAACAGAAAGCTATGGAACATATTCAAAAACTGTTAGACAAAAGCGATGATCTGTTAGACGCTGAAATGACTCGATCTCAGTCCTTAATTGAAGACATAAAAAATCTTCACGTTAAGTATGAGGAACTTGAAAGTCGTCATGAAACGCTCTCAACAACTCATGAAAAGCTTTCCTATGATTATCTTCAAAGGAAGCAAGATCTTGAGAAATTGAGAGCGGCTCATGAAGATCTTCAAAAGGAAAACGAGTCACTTCGCGCCGAACAGATCAGTTCAGCTCAGGAAGGATTTGAACCACCATGTCTTAAATGCATCGAGCGTGACAACGCTACTTCTGTTGCTGGGTGTTCTACTGCTGCTACTATTGCAATATCTTCAACTGTTGATGTGGTAACTAACCCCTCTGCTGAGGATACCACTGCTATTGCTGATGAGAATGCTAGGTTGAAGACATTGCTTGAAACAGGGATGTACAAAAGTCTCAAAGGGCATCAGACACTATGTGATGTCCTCAAAAGGCAGATCCTGAACCGAAACCCTAGGAAAGAGGGTGTTGGGTTCGAAAGGAAAATGAATGCTGATGGCTCTTACTGGAAACTTGAGCAGTACCCCAAAACCACATGGGTTGCTGCAAAGGAACCTTCAGCGGATCCATCCACCCTATCTAGCTTCACTTGTGCTAATCCCATTGTTATTGATGAATCCTTTGATGCAAACTATAAACTGTTTAAGAATCAGAATGGTGAAGTGTTTGCCAGGTATATTGGTACTAACTGCAGGAATGGGCCGCCTATGAAGAAAGTCTGGGTGCCGAAAAGATGTTTGGAGAATCTTCCTGTGAATGTCGTCATGACACCACACAGTGAAGAAGACAAACCCCAGACCACAGGCTTCATACGGTCCAAAGGCTTCATACAGACAGAGGACTCACCTGAGTCGCACTAACGCAAATGTTTTGCAGGGAAACCTTACTCAGGCCTATGAATATGAGCGCGTTTCATCAAACCGCCATGTTCATAAGACCAAGAACTATTCTGCTTATTCTTATGAGTACTATTGTCCACCTGCAAGACTTTTTGCTAGGGCTCCAAAGCCAAAGTTCTCAGATGCTGCACTTAGACTCATTGCTTCGAAGCCACCCTTGAAGATGTGGGTGGCTAAGAAAGCTTAACTCTCTTTTGCAGGGAAAGGTCTCCAGCCGAAAACCAAAATCGTCTGAAGCTATTGCTGGGGACCTTAAACATCTTGTAGGGCGCAAGATCAAATGCCCAAATGGTCTTATTATGTATTTTGTTCCTGAGTCGCTTGCTACTTGCCCTATCAGTCCTAACCTCGATCTAAGCTTTCATAATCCACTTGCTCGTCAAATGTTTATGCTTCACAATTCTCTTCGTGAAGCCTATCCCCCTAACTGCACTGTAGGGTACGACACCAGCTGCTTCAGAATGGATTATTGATAGTGGGTGTACTAATCACATGACTGGCAAGCGAAGCCTTCTCATGGACTCAACCTTACGTCCATCTGACAAAAGTCACATCACATTTGCTGACACTGGTAAAAGCAAGGTATTGGGTCTAGGTAGAGTTGCAATCTCAAAGGATCAACACATGGATAAAGTCATGCTTGTTGAATCCCTTGGTTTCAACTTAATGTCTGTCTCAATGCTTTGCGATTTAAACATGATTGTGATGTTTGGAAAATATCGTTGCCTTGTTCTAATGGAATCTGACAAGTCTCTAGTGTTTGAAGGGTATCGGAAAGATGATTTGTACGTGGTAGATTTCTCAGCAGGACCACAACTTGCCGTATGTCTTCTAGCAAAAGCTTCTGAATGCTGGCTCTGGCATCGGAGGCTAGGGCATGCTGGCATGAGGAACCTCCACACCCTTGCAAGGAAGAAGCATGTCATAGGCATCGAGGGCGTCAAGTTCAAGAAGGATCACTTATGCGGTGCCTGTGAAGCAGGAAAGATGACGAGGGCCAAGCATCCCTCGAAGACAATCATGACAACGACTCAACCCTTCGAACTGCTCCACATGGACCTTTTCGGTCCCACTCATTACTCAACTCTTACTACTACTGCTTGTCTCTATGGCTTTGTCATTGTTGATGATTATTCAAGATATACTTGGGTGCATATAATCCTCTACAAGACTGAAGTGCAGGATGTCTTCAGACGCTTCGCCAATCGAGCCATGAACAACTATGGCGTCAAGATCAAGCACATCAGAAGTGACAATGGCACTGAATTCAAGAACACTGGCCTAGATACATATCTTGATACTTTGGGCATCACACATGAATTCTCAGCTCCGTACACGCCACAGCAGAATGGCGTCGTCGAACGCAAGAACAGAACACTTATTGAGATGGCTCGGACGATGCTTGATGAATACAAGACTCCAAGAAATTCTGGCCTGAAGCCATTGATACTGCATGCCATATCATCAACCGTGTTTATCTTCACAAGCTTCTGAACAAGACATCCTATGAGCTCCTTACTGGCAAGAAGCCAAATGTCAGTTACTTCAGAGTATTTGGTGCCAGGTGCTGGATCAAGGATCCACATCACACTTCAAAATTTGCACCAAAAGCACATGAAGGTTTTATGCTTGGATATGGAAAGGATTCGCACTCCTACAGAGTCTTCAACCTTTTTCACTATAAAGTGGTTGAAACAGTGGATGTGCGGTTCGATGAGACTAACGGCTCACAAAGAGAGCACCTGCCAAACGTGCTAGATGAAGTTCCATCCAGTGAATCAATCAAACTTATGGGAACTGGAGAAATCATACCATCTGAATCTCAGCCTGAAGAGGAACTTATCATCTCCGCACCTGATCAAACTGAAGACAATGCTCAGCCTGAAGACAATCCTTCAAATGATGACAATGATCAGCAAGAGCAAAATCTTCGTCCTGTACATCCTCGTGTTGCAAATGAAGTACAGATTGAGAAAATAATTGATAGCATCAATGCACCAGGTCCACTCACTCGTTCAAGGGCAACACAGCTAGCAAATTTCTGTGGGCACTTTGCATTTGTCTCAATAGCCGAACCCAAGAAAGTTGAAGAAGCCTTCATGGAACCTGAATGGATTCAAGCTATGCAAGAAGAGCTTCAACAGTTTGAGCTGAATAATGTATGGGAACTGGTTAAGCGTCCTGATCCTCGCAAGCACAATATAATAGGCACCAAATGGATATATCGCAACAAGCAAGATGAGCATGGTCAAGTTGTCAGAAACAAAGCTCGTCTCGTTGCTCAAGGGTACACTCAAGTTGAAGGGATTGACTTCGATGAAACATTTGCTCCTGTGGCTAGACTTGAAGCCATACGCATACTGCTGGCCTATGCAAATCATCATAACATTCTTCTGTATCAAATGGATGTGAAGAGCGCTTTTCTCAATGGCAAGATTGAAGAAGAAGTGTATGTTGCACAACCGCCTGGCTTTGAAGATCCAAAACATCCTGACATGGTGTACAAGCTCAACAAGGCACTGTATGGCCTCAAACAAGCCCCTCGGGCTTGGTATGACACACTCAAAGACTTCCTGAAGAGCAAAGGCTTCAAACCTGGTTCCCTCGACCCCACTCTCTTCACGAAGACATATGATGGTGAACTGTTTGTGTGCCAAATATATGTGGATGACATTATCTTCGGCTGCACCAATCAGAAATACACTGACGAGTTTGGATATATGATGCAAGAGCAATATCAGATGTCCATGATGGGTGAGCTGAAGTTCTTCCTTGGTCTTCAAATACGTCAGCAACGCAACGGCATCTTCATATCTCAAGAGAAGTACCTCAAAGATTGCCTGAAGAAATTTGGGATGCAAGACTGCAAAGGCTTCACGACGCCAATGCCAGCCAAACATCATCTGGGTCCCGACGACAATGGTAAAGAGTTCGATCAAAAGGTATACCGCTCCATGATTGGTTCTTTACTTTATCTATGTGCATCTAGGCCAGATATTATGCTTAGTGTTTGCATGTGTGCTCGATTCCAAGCGGCACCAAAGGAATCGCATCACTTAGCTGTGAAGCGAATTCTTCGATATTTGGCTCACACCCCAACACTAGGATTATGGTATCCAAAGGGCTCAGAGTTTGATCTGGTTGGATTCTCGGATGCTGATTATGCTGGTGACAAGGTGGATCGCAAGTCTACATCAGGCACATGTCATTTTCTGGGACGATCACTTGTATGTTGGTCTTCAAAGAAGCAGAACTGTGTATCTCTCTCCACTGCTGAATCTGAATACATTGCTGCTGGATCTTGCTGCGCTCAGCTTCTATGGATGAAGCAAACACTCAAAGACTATGGCATTCATCTGAAGCAAGTGCCACTCTACTGCGACAACGAAAGCGCCATCAAGATTGCCAACAACCCAGTTCAGCACTCGAAGACAAAGCACATTGAAATTCGTCATCACTTTCTCAGAGATCATGTTGTGAAGGAAGATATTGATATCATACACGTCAACACTGAAGAGCAATTGGCAGATATCTTCACCAAGCCCTTGGATGAGAAGAGGTTTTGCAAGTTACGGTGTGAGCTAAATATCTTGGAATCCTCAAATGTCCTGTGATCAGGCACACATCCTAACACTTATGCATATTGATGACTTAGATGTGCAACACACGAAGTAAAGTATATCTTCAATCAATGAAGACTTACATTCTAAGTGTGAATACATTAATGTGGAATTTGACTTCGGAGCGCCACGATAATTGTGCGCCGTGTCTGGGTCTAATACTTCCTATACGGTGGGTAACGCCACCACCAAATTTTTCTGTTTGAAGTGTTTCACTCATGGCGTTACGTTTGGTATGTCTTCACATTTGGTTTGGCTTCAATCTCAACTTGTCTTCATGATTATCTTCACTATGTTGATTTGATTGTCTTTCTCATATATATATATATATATATATATATATATATACTAGTGTTCTGTCCTCTACATCATTCACTTATAACTATGTCTTCTTGTTGAATCTTTTGAACTAAGTGAATGTGATCGGACCCTAACCTCTCTATGCTTTCTATCTCAAACTCTATCTCTCCAAATCATATGCATTCTATTGAAACTGTCGAATATCTTCTCTACGTCCTTGTCAGCAAAAGATACAGAGACAAACATTAAGTCTGTTTTCAATGCTAAATCCTTTCAGCTGAAACCCGGAGAAGTGGGAACGACCACCCGACAATCTAGGCGTGCGTGGGAACATGGAACAACCTCCGATATGTTGCATGATAGCCACGTGTCCTTCAGATGTGAATCACCAGGGGCACCTATGTAATAACACTGTGCTGTCCCTGTCCCTATAAATACACGCCTCACTACAGTCATTATCCTTTCTTCCACTCTCACACAAACCCTAGCGCCACCACTAGCCCTCGATGTCGGCGACGAAGCGCTTAGCTGCCGCGACCTCACCGACACCGTCTCAACACCGGCCGCGGACATCGTCTTCTCCGCCGTCGCCGTAGGTGTCCTCCGTCGCCAAGTTAGGGCACGGACGATCGAACTGCTCGGCCTCCTCTCCCACTCCGTCTAGCAGTTCTTCGTGTGGTAAATAAAACCTCCTTTTTACGGCCCCTTTGATCCTATAGATTCATCACTTTCTACCACAAGCAGTTTCTGTTCACACAAGTTGGATCTATTTCATACTGCATCTCATAATGTGCCTAGTATGTTCACTTATGCTTCATAAAGTAGTTAGATTCCTCACGTGTACTTATTCGTGGATTCGTACAAATCTGGAACCAACTCTCTATCTATGAGTGAATGTCTTCGCACTATGAGGTCAATGTCTTCTAAACTGATTTATCTTCAAAATCTTCTGAGAATGCATATGACCTCTTCCCCTTCCCTCGCACCTTAATGCTGTCACAGGTACATGTCCGTGGGAGAATCCCTTGGTTCTCATAGTCTGCATTCATTTGCAGAATTCTTACAGCATCATATAAATTCTCCCGAAGCCAGTTCCTGTTTGACCAGCAAGCGGAAGCCTTTGAAACCTTTGAACGTGTTGAAGCCATTCAGTTTGAAGTTCATGGCTACAGAGAAATCAGCAAGGAAGGGTGGCAGACAGCGTCGAGGGGGAACATCAAGAGATCTGCCTGATGACCTCTCAGAGCTGTACAAGACAGATCCAGAAGAGGATTACAATCAGCGCAAGACATGAATCCAATGGATTCGAAGATACTGGGCCGAGCAATGGTTCAAGTACAAGTTTGTGACCCAGGAATATGCTGAGAAGAATGCCATCAAGCGACCATGGGGAGACATCCTATACAGAAATCTTCAACCCAGGTCCAGAGATGAAGCCATTGAACAAGGCTTCTATCCCTGCATGGTCCGTGGACCACAGCCTGCGGATGCAGACCCATCGTCATTGCTATGGTGTCGTGACGACAATCTGTTCAAGTGCAACTTCCAGTTTTCCAAGAATTCGGCTAAGCAAAACAAGAAGTCATTGGGACTAGACTTCAACCATGGTCCTTCTGCTCCCCGTGCCGATGGCACCCGCGAAGCTGAACCCAATCTTGTTGGGCCCTTCTACAACCTGGAAGGTCTCATCACTCATATCATGGTTCAAGGGACAGCCATGGATGAGCCTGCAGATGACGCTGAATCTGATGAAGCGCCCGCACCGCCGAAGCCACAGAAACTGAAGAAGCCTAAAGCTTCAAAGCCTGCCTCAGCACCAAAAATCTTACGGGCGAAGCCACTGGCTACTGCACCTCCTGAAGGCAGTGTGCAGTCTGAAGATCTATCACATATCTCCAAGAAGACTGAGATGAGAAAGAATACTGATCAGGCACTGACTGCTGCTGCTATTCTGCGCAATGACGCCATTGATCTGTCCAGCAATGAAGATCTTGCAGATGACGCTCTTGAGCAACTGATCAAGAGCAAGGAAGAAGCAGAGATCTTCAATGATTTGCCTCTCTTTGATGTGGCAATCATCCATAACTTCATTGATGAGTGGTTTGACACGCCCAACCTCAGCTTTGAAGATCTGCAACTTCCAATTGGCCTCAGTGTCGCCTTCACTGGCGCCATTGCTTCTGAGCTAGCTCTAGCTCAGCGCATCGTTGAACTGAAGCAAAAGATCGACTATGAGAAAGCTCAGTTCAAGAAGCACATGGCCAAGCTCAGCGTGCAAGATGTGAAAAACTTCAAGATTATGCTGCACGAGCTCAAGGAAGCCTTTCTCAAGAAGCGTGAAGAAGCTAAAGGTTCTCGTGAGCGCATGAAGAGCCTGGCTGACAAGTGTGTGCAAGCCTACAATGAGGCTGAGAAGCGCAAGGCTCTTGGTCGTCCTGGCATCGACCCAAGAATGGTTGCAAAGAAGAAGAAGCCATCAACAGACCAATCTGCACCTTCAAGGCAGGAAGAACCTCGCATAGTCTTCCCAAGCAGCTTGACTGGCTCGAAGCCAAAGGTCAGGTCAACCGCTTCAGAACTGAAGAAGACGAGGACTGCCGAGGCTGAAGCCAGAAAAAGGAAAAATCCTGAAGCTTTTGATGTCGCTCCCTCTAATAAGAAGCACAAAACCAAGAAGGATCAGGCCGCTCCCACAGAGCCCTTAGTTGTTGAACACATCTCAATGGTTCGCCCTGCATCTGAACACCGCGAGCGCCAACTGATTGTTCATGAGCCTTCTTCCACAGAGGCCCATGAAGCTGAAGACATTCCAGCAGTTGATCCCACCGCTGCTGAAGACATTGGTCACGATGACAATGTTGAAGGTGATGAAGTCCTTCCTCAGATTGAGCACCAACTGGTATCATCGCCTGTGCTCACGCACAGTGAACTCATCAGCATTGGTCGTCCTCTGACGCCAACTGCTCAGGATGCATCGTGGGCTGATCACCCACAACAACAAGACACCCCGAGTACTCCCCAAAAACAAGTCACACCACCCGTGCAAGAAGAAGAAGATGACCTTGAGGCCCAGCCAACTCCATCTCCACAGGCGTCGCCAGCGCTACGCAGGCTTCGCAAAGGACCAAGGCCTCAAGTCCCTCTTTCGAGCGTTCCAGAAGGAGAAGTGCACCACCAATCTGTTGCACGTCAAGTGTTTCTAGATTCCACTCCTACTGTGACTGTCTCTGAATCCGAAGCCAAAATGGCTGAAGATGTTCCGGCTGCATCAGCCGATGAAGAAGAAGCCCCAAGAATTGCTACACCCCCGTCTCACCAAGATGTTGTTCTCGAGGAGAACGTGATCGACCCTCCAGCTCATCAAGTGGAGGTTGAGAATCTTGAGGCTGCCACCACCAACACAAATGAAGCCAATGACATAGTCATGGCTGAAGGAAATGTGGAGCCTGCACCAACCAATGTGCCAGAAGCCAATGAAGCCAATGATGCAACTGCTCCTAAAGCCTCTGTTGTGCAGCCTGACGCCTCTGTTGATGCCACTGCTTCTGTTCCGCCACCAAGGCCACACACTATCAAGCAAGCATTCAACTATGGCCAACTTGTCACTATCAAATGGCCCTTTCTGACTCCTCCGCTTGTTGCTGGTCCTCAGTTTGACTATCACGTTGAGCACAGGCCTCAGGTTCAGAAGCCAATGCCAAGGTTGCCCAGGTTTCCAGGTACTACATCTGCACCCGGATCTTTTAATGTCAATGGCTTCAAGGCACAAAACACCTTCTTTAATAACGCCAAGAACCCCTACTCAAAGGCAAGAATACCTTCTGATCGGTTCTGGAGCTATCAGCAGCGCAGTTATTACTCATGCATTCTGTACAATCAAGGTCGCATTTCCCACATATGCGTCTTGACACTGAAGCCATAACTGGTCTGCCTTGTCTGGAAGAAGCTCTGGGTTGCTTCAAAGAGTCTGGATTGTTGCCGTTCGTCACTGACAAGGAGCACTGGAACGAAGAATTGTTGCTCCAATTCTATGCCACTCTTCATATCCGTGGCTACAACAGGGATCCGAAGACTTGGGTCCTTGAGTGGATGACAGGAAATGTTCATCATGAAGCCAAAGCCTTTGATATCATTGAGCTTACTGGCCTGCCCACTCCAGGAGATCTGTATGAACCTGGTTGTCAGCTTCACAGTGCTACTATGGAAAGCATCTTCCACAAGCCAGAGCCCAATATGAGTCAGATGCTTAGCATGATGAAGCCTTTGCCTCCAGATGCTGAATATCCTAAGGAGTTCTTTGTTGAAGAGCTTGAGTATCTGCCATGTACTATCTATCACATCATAAGGCGAACTTTCTGGCCCATCAAAGGACATTCTCCACATGCCAAGCTAGAAGGTGCAATGAAGACTTTGGTCTTCCACATTCTTCGTGGCAAAAGCTTCAATGCAGAAGACTTCTTCATCTGCCAACTTGCTGCATCAGGATCTGATCTCTTTGGCTTGAAGTTTTACGCTCCATGGATTATGCGGCTGATCAAACTACACTCAGCTGTCACCTATCAGCCCTCTGCTTGCAATCATCAGATCTTTCTGCCTGATGTTGATATGTCAGTTGAATCCATCTATCCAGAGCCTGCCAAGGAGCCCCTTAGTCTTCAGAATGCTGATAAGCAAAGTTTCTCTCAACACATTGAAGGCGACCCAGCAGTCACTCCTGTGTATCCTCTGGCTGGTACTACCCGTGCACCTCATCGTGCCCTCACTGAAGCCACTGAAAGCACCATAGCACAATGGCCCAAGAAGCGATCCCATGTTCTCAATGACCGAGAGCTTCTGGTTGCCCTTCATCAAAAACAGGATAAGCATCATGACTGGCTAAAGCACCAAATGCAAAGCCTCTTGGTGGACGTAACCAGGATTCGCAACCTTGCCACCAAGGAGCGTAAAACCTGTCGGCGTACATGGAAAGGGCTGACGCTTATGTGCTCTGAAGATGAACTTCAAGAGGATGGCTTCTCTGAACGCTTCAAGTTTGACTCCACACCTCCAAGAAGGACTGTGCTGCGATGAACTCCGTCTCTTGAAGACTCTGAGTTCTCTTCCTCCGCGGCAACTGTGAATGCCAGAGTGATCGATGACGAAGACGATGCTACTTCACCGCCCCCTACTTCTACACGCATCGACACTGCCCTGAGTTTGTCTGCACCGCCTAACAACACCGACGACCCTGCTGCTTCACCTACTCATGGGAAGGAGTAGATGTTCTATGTCCTCAAACCTTTTTGGTCCTTCCTGACAAAAGGGGGAGAAGCATATGAGTTTGATAGTCTTCAAGCGGGTCCATATGGGCGGTTGCTTTATATTTTGCCTAGTGTTTACAACTCTCGTTTTGATACATTTGGTTCTTTGAGTTGTAACACTCAAACTCGATGGTCGTCTGCTACTTATTTGCTTTTCTGTGATGCGATGATAAATTCTGCATGTGTGACGATAAATTCCGCACTTAGATCATTTTGGAGACGTCCATTTTTCATTATGCATGTCATTATCTTCACATACTTTTCATGCATGATGAATTGTCATCATAAGTTGAAGAGGATCTCCACAAGTACAACCTGCCATGTGCATTTGCATACCATAAGCAAATTACTTATATGCACATCTTTAGGGGGAGCCTTTGCCACTTATGAAGACAATCCCCTATCCTTTACAATTTCACATATTATATTCCCCGTTGAAAACTTCAACTAGTTTGTCATCAATCACCAAAAGGGGGGAGATTGTAAGTGCATCTAGTGCCACCCCTATTTGGTTTTGGAGTATTGACGACAAACCTAGTTGAGGGACTAATGTGTTTGTGAGAATTGCAGGATAACACAGGTAGAAGTCCCTCGTTGATTCGGTTTTCCTACCAGAGATGACCCCCTAAAAATGTAAGAAGACATTGAAGTCAAAGGTGGTATGTGAAGACATTCACATTGAAGACTATGACAAGAGAAGACATCACATGAAGACTATGGAGCGCGAAGACTTAGTTCTTTCGTCGTTCTTTTTCTTCTTTGTTGAGTCATAGGAACCACCGTACTGTTAAGTGGGGTCCAAGAGAACCAGTCAGAATGACTGAAGTGATGCTTAACCAAAATCCTATGTTTTCTAGTGAAGACTATGAGAGCAAATCTTGTCCAGAGTTGGATAAGTCAGCTTTGCTTGTAGCCCAAGTAAAGTTGCCGTGTGTGTTTGAAATCTGACCATTGGAACACGTGTCAGTTCCTTAGTGACCAAGGGTCATTTCGGACAAATCAGGTCGGGTTGCCAGTGGCTATAAATAGCCCACCCCCTACAACCATAAATGGTTGGCTGCTCAGAGTTAGAGTACGGCTTTTGTCGTTTGAGAGCAACCCACCTCGAAGCCTTTGAGAGAGAATTCCTTGCGAGGATAAAGCCCTAAACACCCAGAGCCAAAGAGTGTTAGGCATCACTTAAGTCTTCCTGTCTGTGTGATCTGAAGACTTATTACACTTGAGGACTGTGAATCCTCCAGCCGGTTAGGCGTCGCGTTCTGAGCATCCAAGAGTCATTGTGGATCGCCGGTGAACGAAGTCTGTGAAGGTTTGGAAGTCTACCTTGAAGACTTACCAGAGTGATTGGGCGAGGTCTGTGTGACCTTAGCTCAAGGGGAATACGGTGAGGACTGGGTGTCCTGAGCTGCGTGTTCAGGACTGGGTGTCCGGGACTGTGTGTCCTCAGGTTTAAATACCTAGCCGCCCTAACCAGACGTACAGTTGTCACAGCAAGTTGGAACTGGTCCAACAAATCATTGTCTTCAACGAGTCACTGGTTTCATCCTTCCCTTCCCTTTACTTACTGTTGGTCCTTGTGAAGTCATTGTATGATTGCATTATCTTTTATCTTCACTGAGTGACTGCTTGTTCTGATTGGCTTCACAATATCTTCCTACCTGATCCTTACTGCCTAGCTGCTATTAGTCATTGTGCTTTCACTTCATTGAATACTTGACTATGGTTTGCCTAGTGTAGTCTACCTTCCGCTGCATGGTAATAGGTTTATTTCTATCGTTTGTCTTCGAAACTTCCATGTTTTGAAGACTTTCATAAAAATCGCCTATTCACCCCCCCCTCTAGTCGATCACTAGCACTTTCATAAGGTATCAATCCAGTAGGAGGCCACATGCAAGTCCCTCGTACCTACACAAACAAATAAGAACCTCGCAACCAACATGATAAAGGGGTTATCAATCCCTTCACGGTCACTTACGAGAGTGAGATCTGATAGAGATGATAAGATAATATTTTTGGTATTTTTATGATAAAGATTAAAAGTAAAGATTGCAAAATAAAAGGTAATAGAAATAGCTCATTGACGGAAGAATAATATAATGGAGAATAGACCCGGGGGCCATAGGTTTCACTAGTGGCTTCTCTCAAGATAGCATAAGTATTACGGTGGGTGAAGAAATTTCTGTCGAGCAATTGATAGAAAAGCGAATAATTTTGAGAATATCTAGGCATGATCATGTATATAGGCATCACGTCCGTCACAAGTAGACCAACTCCTGCCTACATCTACTACTATTACTCCACACAATGACCGCTATCCAACACGCATCTAGAGTATTAAGTTCATAAGAACAGAGTAACGCATTAGGTAAGATGACATTATGTAGAGCGAAAAACTCAAGCAAGATGATATAAACCCCGTCCTTTTATCCTCGATGGCAACAATACAATACGTGTCGTTTCCCTTTCTGTCACTGGGATTGAGCACCGCAAGATTGAACCCAAAGCTAAGCACTTCTCCCATTGCAAGAAATATCAATCTAGTAGGCTAAACCAAATTGATAATTCGAAGAGACTTGCAAAGATAACCAATCATACATAAAAGATTTCAGAGAAGAATCAAATATTGTTCATAGATAGACTTGGTCATAAACCCACAATTCATCAGATCTCGACAAACACACTGCCAAAAGAGTTACATCGAATAGATCTCCAAGAAGATCGAGGAGAACTTTGTATTGAGATTCAAAGAGAGAGAGGAAGCCATCTAGCTAATAACTATGGACACGAAGATCTGAACTAAACTACTCACAAATCATCGGAGAGGCCATGGAGTTGGTGTAGAGGCCCTCCGTAATTGATGCCCCCTCCGGCGGAGCTCCGGAAAAGGCCCCAAGATGGGATCTCTTGGATACAGAAGGTTGCGGCGGTGGAAATAGGGTTTCGTGGTGCTCCTGGATGTTTTCAGGGTATATGAGTATATATAGGAGGAAGAATTAGGTCGGTTGAGCCACGAGGGGCCCACGAGGGGGGAGGGTGCACCCAGGGGGGTAGGCGCGTCCCCTGCCTTGTGGAATCCTCTTTGATTGCTTGACGTCCACTCCAAGTCCTCTAGATCACGTTTGTTCCAAAAATAACTCTCCCGAAGGTTTCATTCCGTTTGGATTCCGTTGATATTCCTTTTCTACGAAACACTGAAATAGGCAAAAAAACAGTAATTTGCACTAGGCCTTGGGTTAGTAGGTTAGTCCCAAAAATAATATAAAGGTGTAAAATAAAGCCCATTAACATCCAAAACAGATAATATAATAGCATGGAACAATCAAAAATTATAGATACGTTGGAGACGTATCACACATGCATTGGACTAAACTGGAATCTGCAAGCGTTCAATTCAAGGGAGAAGACACGGTAATATGGGCTCTTTGTTAGATCAACAATAATGAATATGAGAGCCACTCAACATTTTCATCAAGGTCTTCTCCTCTCGACCCCCAAACAAAAGAAAAGAAACAAAACTATTTACACGGGAAAGCTCCCAACAAGCAAAACAAGAACGAGAAATCTTTTTGGGTTTTCTTTTTAATTACTACTACTAAAACCATGGAAAGTAAACTAGCTAAAAGCTACAACTAATGTTTTTTGGTTTTTCTTAAGGTTTTTCAAACACACAAGAAGAAAGCTTAAAAAGAAAATAAACTACCATGGATGATACAACGAAAAAGTATGAGCACCGACAACTGGCATGAGTGTGTGAACATGAATGTCATGTTGGTGAGCAATACGTACTCCCCCAAGCTTAGGCCTTTGGCCTAAGTTGGTCTACACCCACGAATCAAATCTGCCCTCTCTAGTGTACTGAGGAGGGTCTTCGGGGTTCCACTGCTTGGCGATATCCTCCGGATCCCACTGATAAACAGACTGACGATGAGGATCAGATAGTGGCTCCGGCTCTGGAGCTGATGTCAGGCTCTGGTATGCCTGAACGGCCTCCGACAAAACAAGGTATGTGCCTGAAAATATGTTGAACAAAGAGGGAGCAGGCAAGGTAATAGTCTCAAAGTGATTCTTATCAAAAATCAGTCTATAGTTAAGCATCTTCTTCTTATTCTTAACAATGAAATCATGTGCTACCATGCTCTTATAATCTAGAAAAATATGAGGCAGCAACTTTTCCTCTTTCTCATAATGCCTAATAGGTATGTTAAAGTGTGCAGCAAGGCGCGAGGCGAAGATGCCTCCCAAGACGGGACCCTTTGTACGGTTCAGACTTAACCGCTTAGCAACAATAGCGCCTAAACTGAAAGTGGTATCACGAAACAAAGCATGGCACAAAATAACAATATCAGGGGCATTAAGATTTCCATCGTTCCCGCGACCAATTAAGCATCTACTAGCAAATAGTGCAAAGTAACGTAGAACAAGAAAATGTATGCTAGTGATTCTTGCATCAAAAACTTTCCTCGTTTCCCCTACAGCAATCATATCAATAAATCCCTCCACATCATTACGATGTGGTTCCTCTATGCTGCCCTCAAAGGGTATCCTACAAACCCGACAAAAAGCATAAAGTGACATCTCCTTATGCTCATCATATAAATAAAATTCCACCGAAGGTGGTGATCTCCTAGCATGGAAATGAAAATGTTGCACAAAAATATTGGTAAGTAAGAGATACTGTTCACGCTGGTCGTGGAGGAAGTCGGTGAGGCCTGCATTCTCTGCCAAATAATAAAAATCTTCATAAATCCCGGCTTCTCTCAAGAACACATCACAAGGCCATTCACACGGCCGAACCTCCGTAGTACGAGGGAGATTATGCTTGGGCTTCTTATTTTCTTCACTTTGCTTATCCTTAGAGCTTCGGCTCGATTAGCCCCTCAAAAATCTCTTCATCTTTTTCTGAAAATTTCTGAAATTTTTAGTAACTTAAAATAAAAGTGAACCAAACTCGACAAAATTGATAGCAACTACTCCTACAAGTGTCTAGAGGCTATATCATGCATTAAAACTACTTTTGACCACACAAATTTGACATGCAAGCTCAAGAATAGGGTCACCTAAGCATCAAAATTTGCAATAAATAAAACACTAGAACAAAAACTAATTGGACCATTGGAGGAGTCACCTACCGAAGAACAATCCCCCAAAGTAGTTTTGTGAATGGAGCTTTGAGCAAGGAGATCGAAAATGGCAGCAAGATGAGCTAGAACTCGGGTTTGAGCTGGTGGATGATTTTTTCTGGAGGAAGACAAAGTGTGTGGGTGCAAGAATAAGTGGAGGGGAGCCATGTGGGGTCCACGAGGCAGGGGGCGCGCCCAGGGGGTGGGCGCGCTCTCCACCCTCGTGGGCACATGGTGGGTCCCCATGGTGTGTTCTCAGTGCCAAAAATTCTTAAATATTCTGGAAAAAATCATATTTCATTTTCAGGGCAATTGGAGAACTTTTATTTTCGGGGTATCTTTTATTGCAAGGATAATCCAGAAAACAGACGGAAAATACTATTTTTACTTTATTTAAGATAAATAACAGAAAGTAAAAGAAGGGTACAGAAGGTTGTGCTTTCTAACTTCATCCATCTCATGCTCATCAAAAGGAATCCACTAACAAGGTTGATCAAGTCTTGTTAACAAACTCATTCTGAATCACATGAATCCGGAGAAATTTCGAATAACACTAGGTTACCTCAACGGGGATATGCACATCCCAAACAATAAGAATACCATATTTCTTCTTGACAGTAGGAAGAGGAAATTCAAAACCTCCAATAATAATCGTTGAAATTTTTCCAACAGAATTGATACTATGGACTTGAGGTTGTTTCCTTGGAAAGTGTACCGTATGCTCATTACCATTAACATGAAAAGTGACATTGCCTTTGTTGCAATCAATAGCAGCCCCTGCAGTATTCAAAAAGGGTCTACCAAGGATAATCGACATACTACCGTCCTAGGGAATATCAAGAATAACAAAGTCCGTTAAAATAGTAATGTTTGCAACCACAACAGGCACATCCTCACAAATACCGACAGGTATAACACTTGATTTATCAGCCATTTGCAAAGATATTTTAGTAGGAGTCAACTTATTCTAATCAAGTCTACGATATCTTAGTAGGAGTCAACTTAATTAACATAGTTTCTTTTGATGGAGCATGGTATAGTTGGTACTCCTGGATATCCAAGTTTCTTTGGTATTCCACCCTTAAAAGTGTAATTAGAAAGCATGGTGGAAATTTCAGCTTTCGGTATATTTCTTTTATTAGTAACAATATCCTTCATGTACTTAGCATAAGGATTCATTTTAAGCATATCAGTCAAACGCATGCGCAAAAAGATAGGTCTAATCATTTCAGCAAAGCGCTCCAAATCCTCATCATCCTTTTTCTTGGATGGTTTAGGAGGAAAAGGCATGGGTTTCTGATCCCATGGTTCTCTTTCCTTACCGTGCTTCCTAGCAACAAAGGCTCTCTTATCATAACGTTGATTCTTTGATTGTGGGCTATCAAGATCAACAACAGGTTCAATCTCTACATCATTGTCATTGCTAGGTTGAGCATCAACATGAACATCATCATTAACATTATCACTAGGTTCATGTTCATTACCAGATTGTGTTTCAGCATTAGAAATAGAAATATCATTGGGATTCTCAGGTGTGTCAACAACAGGTTTACTAGAAGCATGCAAAGTCCTATCATTTTACTTCTTCTTCTTCTTCTTAGAAGAACTAGGTGCATCAACATTAGTTCTTTGAGAATCTTTCTCAATTCTCTTAGGATGGCCCTTAGGATACAAAGGTTTCTGAGTCATTTTACCCCCTCTAGTCATGACTCTAACAGCATTATCATTTTTCTTATTATTTAATTCATTGAGCAAATCATTCTGAGCCTTAAGTACTTATTCTACTTGAGTGGTAACCATAGAAGCATGTTTACTAATAAGTTTAAGTTCACCTTTAACTCTAGACATATAATCATTCAAGTGTTCAATCATATAAGCATTACTTTTCAATTGTCTACCAACATAAGCATTGAAGTTTTTTTGTTTAACAATAAAATTATGAAACTCATCCAAGCATTGGCTAGCAGACTTATAATGAGGAATATCACCTTCATCAAATCTATAGAGAGAATTTACCTTTACTACATGTGTCGGGTTATCAAGACCATGTATTTCTTCAATAGGTGGTAAATTCTTAACATCTTCAGCTTTAATACCTTTTTCTTTCATAGATTTCTTTGCATCTTGCATATCTCCCGGACTGAGAAATAGAATACCCCTTTTCTTCGGAGTTGGCTTAGGAGTTGGTTCAGGAAGTGTCCAATCATTTTGATTACTCAACATATTATTCAATAGCAATTCAGCTTGATCAACAGTTCTTTCTGTGAAAACACAACCATCACAACTATCCAGGTGGTCTCTGGAAGCATCAGTAAGTCCATTATAAAACATAACAAGTATTTCATTTTTCTTAAGCGGATGATCAGGCAAAGCATTAAGTAATCGGAGAAGCCTCCACCAAGCTTTTGGGAGACTCTTTTCTTCAATTTGCACAAAATTATATATTTCCCTTAAAGCAGCTTGTTTCTTATGAGCGGGGAAATATTTAGCAGAGAAGTAATAAATCATATGCTGGGGACTACACACACAACCAGGATCAAGAGAATTAAGCCATGTTTTAGCATCACCCTTTGATCAGAATGGAAATAACTTGAGGATAAAGTAATAGCGAGTTTTCTCATCATGAGTAAATAGGGTGCCTGAGGTTGAATAGTACAAGGGGAAGAACAGACTCCTGAGGAGAGGTGTTCTAGTGCTCGATGAACTTGTGGATGTCCTGGTCTCTCTTGGCCAGACCGTTTGATCGATTGATCGATCCCCCTAGCTACGGTGGTGGCTAGTCCTATTTATAGAGGCCATGGTCCTCTCCCCAAACATTGAGCAGGAAGGGAGCCAACAACGGCCAATTCAAAAGGGGACAACGACTACAGCTTATCCTGACAAAAGTAGTCTTCGCCTGCTAAAGGCTCTGGTGGTGATGCCGTCTTGGGCTCCACGGTGACCTCCGTCTTGCCGTCCTTCTGGTCTTGGTCTAGTTTCACTGATATGGAAACCTTTGCTTGACGCCTCACTACTCCGCGCCTGCGCCTGCTTTCTTAGCACCGAAGAGGAAACAAGGACACTGTGTGCGCTGGCGCCCGCCTTGCGCCCACATGGCCTTGGTCATCATGGCTCACGTCACTAGAACCACGCGAGGTTCGCCCGGCCCTGAACTCTCCACCCCTCACGAGCTAGCTTGGTGAGGCCGTTCCTGAGGAGGTCTTGTGTCGCTCGCCTCACGAGGCTTGGCCCCTCGCGAGGGTCTTGAGTCCTTGCTGGCGAAGATGGGCCATACGGGCCCGCTCGCAGAGCCACACCGTGGGCCGCAGTCAGGCAAGTCTGGGGACCCCCGTTCCCAGAACGTCGACAGTAGCCCCCGGGCCCAAGGCGCGCTCGGGCTTGGCTTCAAGGCGAAGCCAAAGGCCAAGTGCAGAGCGCCGCGGGCCCCAATAGGCTGCGGCCTTGGTCGACGTGTGGTGATTGATTGGACGTGGGCGTCTCGTCGCCGCGCCTTCGTGAAGCGCAAGGAGGGGTCCGGGTGAGCTCAGGACGACGTCGGGAGCCTGCCCATGTGAACCGTTGTAGGGGCAGACGCCGCTTTTATTTTCTTCTTCCTTTCCTTCCTGCATCAAAAAGAAATCGGAATGGGCCCAGAGGGGTGTGTATCAAACTATGATCTCAATTACTATGCTATGTCTGTTGCTCCTGTGTTGTGTGGCAACTTCGTCGTTTTGCGTAGGGATAACTTAGCTTGACTTGCTCGGAGTAGCCTCCTCCTCACGAGGCACTTGCTTGCTTCCTAGTGCCTGTCGAAGCTTCCTTGACCTGATAGACACTTAGGAACTGCAAAAAATTCGTTAAGAGGTTTATCGTTCTCCCAAGGCTTGGTCGTGGGCGCCGCTAGCCTTGACCTAGCACTTCGTATCACGGTACCCGAGGGGCACGGATTGAGAGAGAGAGAGAGAGAGAGAGAGAGAGGTGCGCCATCTTGTGGGCTCGAATGAGGGTACGTCGCGAAAAACAGAAGAAGGAAGCTCACGAAGGTACTTGTTCAGCCCCCTCGCGAGAAACGCGAGAGAGAGAGCACAGGCCGACCAAAGAAATGAAGGTAGAAACATAGGCAGAAAGTGAAAGGGCGAGACCAGCAAGAGACACCAGAAAGCAAATTTCAATTAAAGAAGGTCAAGCCAACTTCGGAAAGCAAATGAAAAGCTGCGTCTGGCACCTAGTCTAGTCTTCGACGTCTTCTCACCAGCGCGGAGCTAAGTGATGCCACTAAGACATGGGAGGGAGCCCCCGAGGCCCAAGGGCGGCACTCCTGAGACTCCGGGGCGTGTATAGCCCCACTCGTTATTACATGAGAGTGTCACGGGCAGCGATCTTCACAGGCGCTGGGCCTTCTTCACAGGCACTGGGCCTTTCTTCACGGGCGCCGGACCTTCTTCACAGGCGCTAGTCCTTTCTTTAGGGGTAGAACTTCCAGAGGTGCTGAATGTTCCAGGCGTTCTGGATGGGTAACCCGTCTTGTGTTTCTAGGCGTGCAGTGCCGGGCCTGGAGACATGGACGACCTTGAACGGGCCCTCCCACATGGGTGAGAGCTTATGCAGCCCTTCCCTGGAGAGGACCCACCTCAGGACGAGGTCACCCACCTCGAGCGTCCTAGAGCGGACACTGCGACAGTGGTACCGCCACAGCACCTGCTGGTATCTTGCCGCCCGTAGTGCTGCTTCGTGGCGATGTTCCTCTCCCAGCACGAGGTCCATCCCCTGCCCGGGGTCCTGCTGTGTTTTATCAAACGCCAGGACCCGTGCGGAGCAATGCCTGACCTCATGAGGGAGGACTGCTTCCGCTCCGAGACGAGGAAGAACGGGATCTCGCCCGTTGGCTTGGTGGCGGTGGTGCGGATGGACCACAACACAGACTGGAGCTCATCGTGCCAGCCCCTGCCCTAGGCCTCGAGCTTCTTCTTGAAGGTCCTGGTCTTGAGGCCCCTCAGGACCTCCGCGTTGGCACGTTCGGCCTGGCCATTGCTCCTGGGGTGCGCTACCAAAGCATAGCAGATCCGTGTTCCAAGGTTAGCACAATATGACTTGAAGAGATTACTAGTGAGCTGCGAGCCATTATCGGTGATGATGTAGTTGGGGACCCCAAAACGGCTCACGAGGCACTTGATAAACTTGACCGTAGAGCCAGCTGGGATGGTGCGGACGGCTTCAACCTCCGCCCACTTAGTGAACTTGTGTATGGCGACGTATAGGTATCGATAGCCCGAGGCGCCTGAGGGAACGGGCCCAAGATGTCTAGCCCCCACACTGCAAATGGCCACGAGAGTGGAATGGTCTGGAGGCCCTGAGCTGGCTGATGGATCTACTTGGCGTGGAATTGGCAGGCCTCGCAGGACTTCACTAGCTCAGCTGCGTCATTGAGTGTCGTAGGCCAGTAGAATCCTCTATGGAATGCCTTGCCGACGAGGGTTCGCGATGACGAATGGTGCCCGCAGTCCCCGCCGTGTATGTCGGCTATCAGCTCTTTCCCCTGCTCTCTGGAGATACAACACAGTGAAACGTCATTTGGCCGATTCCTGTATAACTCACCGTCCCGGATGCAGTATGCTCTGGCCTGCCGGGCCACGCGCTCTGTGTCCTCCTCCTTCTCCAGCAACGTCCCTTGCATCAGGTATTCCTTGAATTCCTTGGTCCAGCATCCCTCCTGGTGCTCGAGCGCCAATAGTAGGCGCGCTCCTGAGGTCGGGCCACAGGCCGGGGCTCCTGTGGCAGGTGGCTGCAGGAGTTCCTCCCGAGGCTGAGCTGTTCTTGAAAGCAGTGGCATTGCTAATGGCTTGAAGAGACGCTCCTCGAAGATGCCAGGCTCCTGGGGCTGTCGCTTGGATGCTCTTCTGGCGATGTCGTCAGCTTCCTTGTTGGTGCCACGGGGCACGTGCTGCAACTCCAGGCCATGGAATTGCTTCTCCATCTTGCGCACCTCCGCGAGGTATGCTTCCATGGGTTCGTCCCTTGGCTCGTATATCTTGTTGGAGAAGTTGACAAGGAGCTGTGAGTCGCCCCTCACGGTGAGGCGCTTTACCCCCAGTGCCACTGCAGCCTTCAGGCCGGCTATGAGGCCTTCGTATTCTGCAATGTTGTTGGAGACCTTCTCGCCCTACTGGAAGCAGAGCTGCGCGGCATAGTAGAGCTTGTCCTGAGTGCGCGAGATGAGCACTGCTCCAGCCCCCGTGCCCTGGCATGCGAAGGCACCATCGAAATACATGACCCAGCCATCGGGCGCCTCGCTTCCCGGCGAGAGGGACCGATCTTCGCCTACTTCAAGCGCCGGGGCGTCTGTCCATTCTTCCACGAAATCAGAGAGTGCGGCTCCCTTGATGACCCTGGTAGTGCTGAAATCCAACTAGAATGCTTGCAACTCGATGTTCCGCTCAGTGACCCTTCCAGCAGAGTTGGGGCTCCTGAGCACTCTCTCCAATGGGTAGGCTGAGACGACCTTGATGGGGTGGCCTTGAAAGTAGTGCCACAGCTTTCGTGAGGCCACCAGGAGCGCGAGCAAGAGCTTTTGAGGCATGGGGTACCATGCTCTTGCGTCCCGTAACACCGTGCTGACGAAGTATACCGGGTGTTTGACGAGGGTAGGCGTGCTGATGAGGCTTGCAGATTCCGGAAGCTGGGGTGCCTCCTGAGGTAGTGGAGCCCCTGACGCTTGATCGCTTGCCGAGGCCTTTGGGGGTTCGAGAGCGTCGTCCTACTGAGCTTGCTCTTCTACTGCTGTGGCAGCGGTCCTTGTGGTGCCCTCCCAGTCTCG
The DNA here is from genome assembly GCF_018294505.1 of Triticum aestivum. Classification (NCBI taxonomy): domain Eukaryota; kingdom Viridiplantae; phylum Streptophyta; class Magnoliopsida; order Poales; family Poaceae; genus Triticum; species Triticum aestivum. Next base: position 477,622,637 of record NC_057797.1, on the reverse strand, counting down.
CGTTGCCTCTACTAGGGTGTGGCTCGGCGCGATGCGCCCTTGGCTTGGTGTTCTTTCCGAACCGCTACTAGGGCCGTGCTGGCAGAGTAGGGAGTGGCGGCAAGATAGAGAACTAGGGGCTCGAGAGGCCGCGGCGCCACCATCACTTGGGGCTAGTCAGGTATCTCTTGAGGTCGTGAAATGCTCGGTCCACCTCCGGGGTCCACTAGAACGGGCCCTTCTTCTTCATCAGCTTGAAGAAGGGTAGGGCTCGCTCTTCCAGCTTGGAAATAAAGCATCCCAACGCAGTCACCCGTCCAGCAAGCTTCTGCATTTCCTTGAGGGTTTGCAGTGGACTCATGTCTTCAATGGCCTTGACCTTCTCTGGGTTGGCCTCGATCCCCCTGTGGGACATAAGGAAGCTCAGCAGTTTGCCGGAAGGGGCGCCAAACACGCACTTCTCTGGGTTGAGCCGCAAGTCCAACTGGCGGAGGCTTTCAAAGGTCTCCTCTAGGTCTTGGATCAAGGTCCTCGCCTCCCGAGACTTCACCACGATGTCGTCGATGCAGGCTTGAGCGTTCCTCCTGAGCTGCTGACGCAAGGCGATGTGCATGAACCGCTAGAAGTTTGTGCTTGCGTTGCGCAGTCCGAAGGGCATGCAAGTGTAGCAGTACACCCCACACGGGGTTAGGAAGGCCGTCTTCTCCAAATCTTCTACCGCCATCTTGATCTAGTGATATCCTGAGAATGCATCCAGGAAGCACAGCAACTCGCACTCGGCAATGGAGTCGACGATCTGATCGATGCGCGGAAGCGGGAACGGATCTTAGGGGCAGGCCTTGTTGAGGTTGGTGAAGTCGACACGCATCCGCTCCTTCCCACCTTTCTTGGGGATGACGACGGGGTTCGCCAGCCACTTTGGGCACCAAACCTCGAGAATGACACCCGTAGCCTCCAGCTTGCGGGTTTCTTGGACGATGAAAGCTTGCTTCTCCGTGGACTGCCGCCTCACCTTCTGCTTCACGGGATGTACGTTGGGGCACACCTTCAGGTGTTGCTCTATCACTTCTCTTGGGACCCCCACCAGCTGATCGGGCTCCCAAGCGAACACTTCCTTGTTTGCATGCAAGAACATCACCAACGCCTGCTCGAGGATGGAGCCTATGGTAAAGGTCGCCTCTGAGGACCCGTCCTCCTCGACCAGCACTCGCTTGGTTTCTGCCTTGTCTTGAGTGAAAAACTGCTTCTTCTTGGTTGGTGCGGCTCCCTTGGCCTTGGAGGTGTCCGAGTCGGAGGGCTGCACTGATGTGACGGTCTTGAGGGCGAGCTTGAGCGTCATCAAGGCTTCCTTGGCGTCCCCTTGATGGTGAGGACACCCTCGCTCTCCAGCATCTTCATGAGGTTGTAAGTCGGATGGGTCGCTGCCATGAACTGGGCTAGAGCTGGGTACCCGAGGATGGCGTTGTATGGGAGGCTGATGTGGGCGATGTCAAAGTCGATAAGCTCGGTGTCGTAGTTGGCGCGCGTGCCGAAGGTCACGGGGAGGCAGATCTGCCCCAAGGAGCGGGCGGAGCCTCCATAGACCCCGATAAAGGCCTGCTAGGGCGGAGCCGCTCGAGTGGTACATGAAGAAGGCTGAAGGCCCCGACGGAGAGCACGTTGAGGCCGGCGCCGCCGTCGATGAGCGTCTTGGTAATGGATACGTGGCAGATGGTGGGCGTGCAAAGCTTTGGGAGCGCACCCGATCCGACAGTGGAGGCGGGATGATCCCCTGAGTTGAAGGTGGGGTCGGCCTCAGACGCGGCCCAGCCGGGTGGAGCCCCCGGGCGCTTGGAAGTGGTGCCGATCTGGCGAAAGAATGACTTGACATGACGGTCTGAGGGTGGTGCTTGCGAGCCGCCGAGGAGGGCCGCAACCGCATGGTGCACCGGTGCCCCGTAGCTTGCAACGAAGAGGCCGCCCAACTCCTCCCAGGATGCCACCGTGGATCCAGGGAGGTTGAGCACCCAGGCGCGTGGTGCACTAGTGAGGGCCATGGGAAGCCAGTTGGCCATGACCCCGTTGTTGCCCCCGGCCTTAAGGACGGCTTCCTCTTACGTCAGCAGGAAAGTCGATGGGTCTGCCGCGCCGTCGTAGCGTAGCGGCATCTCCCGCTTGAACTTGGGTGGCCACTTCACCTGCCGCAGGGCGGGAGCAAGGGCTCGGAGCCCCCGAGCGCCACTGTGAGCGCTCGTAGATCCGGCTGGCGGGGCGGCGCCAGCCATGGAGAATGGGCGCGAAGATGGGGGAGCACGAATCGACGGAAGAAAACTTCGGTGCACCCTGTACCTGACGTGCCAAATGTCGGATCACGGGTTCCGGCAAAACCCTCAATGTTCGAACACTAGGGTGCGCACGAAGATCTCGCCCTACCAATCCACGTCCTAACATAGCTAAGATCTTACGAACTAACTCGACGAACTCGCAATAGAATGGACACAAGATTTATACTGTTCGGGCCACCGTTGTGGTGTAATACCCTACTCCAGTGTGGTGTGGTGGATTGCCTCTTGGGCTGAGGATGAATAGTACAAGGGGAAGAATAGCCTCCTGAGGAGAGGTGGTCTTGTGCTCGGTGAACTTGTGGTTGTCCTGGTCTCTCTTGGCCAGACCGTTTGATCGATCGATCCCCCTAGCTACGGTGGTGGCTAGTCCTATTTATAGAGGCCCTGGTCCTCTCCCCAAACATTGAGCGGGAAGGGAGCCAACAACGGCCAATTCGAAAGGGGACAGCGAGTACAGGTTATCCTAACAAAAGCACTCTTCGCCTGCTAAAGGCTCTGGTGGTGACGTCATCTTGGGCTCCACGGTGACCTCCGTGTTGCCGTCCTTTTGGTCTTGGTATCATTGCACCGATATAGAAACCTTTGCTTGACGCCTCGGTACTCCTTGCCTGCGGCTGCTTACTTAGCACCAAAGAGGAAACAAGGGCACTGTGCGCGCTGGCGCCCGCCTGGCCTTGGTCGTCATGGCTCATGTCACTAGAACCTCATGAGGTTTGCCTGTTCTTGAACTCTCCGCCCCTCACGAGCCAGCCTGGTGAGGCCGCTCCTGAGGAGGTCTTGTGTCGCTCGCCTCGCGAGTGTCTTGAGTCCTTGCTAGCGAATATGGGCCGTACGGGCCCGCTCGCAGAGCCACGCCGTGGGCCCCAGGCAGGCAAGTCTGGGGACCCCTGTTCCCAGAACGCCGACCAGTTCCTTATAGTCAAGCGGACCTACGGTGCTACTTGTTCCAAAGACATGCACACCATCGAATTAGTTCATCTATGTCAATATACATAGAGAGGAAATATATTATTTACAAGAGAGGAAATAGTTCATCCATCCATAATGACCTACTTATTACTATTATTATTATTATTATTATTATTATTATTATTATTATTATTATTATTATTATTATTATTATTATTATTATCATTTTCTGTGGGAGACGGCTTCGCAACAAGCTCTTTGGACCTTGCATGTAACACCCACAATGCGGCTATATCTCCCACGTGTCGGGGCATGACTTAGAGGCATAGCGGCATGGTAGGCTTCTCACAAGCGGGGTAATCTTCACACATTCCATGTACTGAATGAGAAAGGGATAAAGAGTTGGCTTACAATCGCCACTTCACACAATACATAAATAATCCATACATCATCTAAGGTACAATCAAAGGTCCGAGTACGGAACCAAATAAAGGAAGGCAACCCCAAATGCTAGATCCTTGATCGTCCCAACCGGGCTCCACTACTGATCATCAGGAAAAGAAACATAGTAACGGCATGAATCCTCGTTGAACTCCCACTTGAGTTCGATAGCATCAATTGCACTGGTATCCTCGGCACCTGCAACTGTTTGGAAGTATCCGTGAGTCACCAGGACTCAACAATCTCACACCCGCGAGATCAAGACTATTAAAGCTTATGGGTAGGAAAGGGTAGTGAGGTGGAGCTGCAGCAAGCACTAAGCAATATGGTGGCTAACATACGCAAATGAGAGCGAGAAGAGAAGCAACGCAATGGTCGAGAAGCTATAAGTGATCAAGAAGTGATCCTGAAGCTACTTACGTTCAAGCATAAAATGAGACCGTGTTCTCTTCCAGACTCCGCCGAAAAGACACCATCACGGTACACACACGGTTGATTCATTTTAGTTAAGTTAAGTGTCAAGTTCTCTACAACCGGATATTAACAAATTCCCATCTGCCACATAACCGCGGGCATGGCTCTCGAAAGTTTATACACTGCAGGGGTGTCCCAACTTAGCCCATCACAAGCTCTCACGGTCAATGAAGGATATTCCTTCTCCCGGAAAGACCCGACCAGCCTCGGATTCCCGGTTGCAAGACATTTGACAGTGGTAAAACAAGACCAGCAAGACCACCCGACTGTGCCGACAAATCCCGATAGGAGCTGCACATATCTCGTTCTCATGGCACACCGGATAAGCTAAGCGTACAGGTACCAACATAACCCAAGTTGCCAAGGGACGGTATCGCACGGTGCTCTAGTTTGGACCAACACTCAGAGGAGCACTGGCCCGGGGGTTTAAAATAAAGCTGACCCTCAGGCTCGCGGAAACCCAAGGGAAAAAGGCTTAGGTGGAAAATGTTAAAACCAATGTTGGGCCTTTCTGGAGGAGTTTTATTCAAAGCGAACTGTCAAGGGGTTCCCATAAGACCCAACCGCATAAGGAACACAAAATCAAGGAACATAACACCGGTATGACGGAAACTAGGGCGGCAAGAGTGGAACAAAACACCAGGCATAAGGCCGAGCCTTCCACCCTTTACCAAGTATATAGATGCATTAAATTAAATAAGATATAATAATGATATCCCAACTTATCCATGTTCCAACATGGAACAAACTTCAACTTCACCTGCAACTAGCAACGCTATAAGAGGGGCTGAGCAAAAGTGGTAACATAGCCAAACAACTGTTTGCTAGGAAGGTGGGTTAGAGGCTTGACATGGTAATATGGGAGTCATGATATAACAAGTGGTAGGTAGCACGACATAACGATAGAGTGAACAACTAGCAAGCAAAGATAGAAGTGATTTCGAGGGTATTGTCATCTTGCCTGCAATGTTCTCGGAGTTGTCGAAAGCTTGATCCTCCTTATCGTACTCGACAGGTTCCTCGGTCACGTACTCGTCTCCCGGATCTACCCAAGGCAAGAACACAAGCAATGGAACAACAATCAATCACGATGCAATGCATAAGCAACATGATGCAATACATGGCACGATATCCAAGATATGATATGCAATGCATATGCGTGCTCCGGAAGGGAAAGAATGAACAAGGCATCAACTTGTCAAACCAAGTATGCCGCTAGAAAGATGAGATGATTTCGGTTGAAATCGATATAAAGATCACCGGAAACGGATGCACGGTTTGCAAATGGCAAGCAAAACAAGAATGGCGCAAAACTGCGATTAATAGCACGATGGCGCTTAGAATGCAACAAGAAAGTAAGCTACTGCACTCCAACATAGCAACAAAGCATATGGCAGTGATGTACAAGAGATTCTTGATAAAACATGAACACTGAGCTACGGCTAAATCAAACTAGAACAGGGTTCAAATAAGCATGGCAAAAGCGCAAAAGATATCAGCATCACAGACTTTGTGAAAATACTAACATGTGAAAAACAACATCAGGAAGAAATGTTTAGAGCTAGCAAACAACATGCTATAGGAACATATCATATCAAATAAAGGAATGGCATGATTATACTAAAAGCATAGAACACAAGTCTCTTACTAAACATGATCCAAAAAGGCACAGAAGATATGATGGCACCCATGTAAACATAGCAAGTTTTATTAACAGTTTCAGACTTAGCAGAAAAACAGAGCATGGCATAAACACAATTATGATAGCAACTTGAGAGCTCATGCCACTCACCACAAAGCATAAAATGACAACATAAGCATGCCAATAGCAAGATGATATGTTCATTAAGCTAACCGAGGCAAGAGCAAGTACATAGGATGCATGGATCACTAGAAACAACCATGGCAATATTGATTAACATGTTAACATTTTGCCAGGAACATTTATAGCAAAAGAAGAGCAAGAAAAATACATGCTAGAGCACTGCATAATTTCAACCAGGGGCATTAATGGATAGAGCATAACCATATGTTCAAAACATCCTTACTGAAGTATCTCAAAATAAGCATGGATCTCAATGTAGCATAAAGTTTACATGGCATCAAAATAACAGCAGGAAAAAGACTTAGCAAAATCATGTCCCTGAAAACAGCAATATCACGGAGCCTAGTTTGCATGCTTGTTCTAGTCACCACATAGATCACAAAAATACAAGGCTTGCACCTCTTTAAATATGGCATGTTGTAGTTCAAAACACATGTAGACCTCATGCTCATATGATGCACACATCAAATGCAACAAAAATGACAAATCATCATGATCTGATAAGTACCAGCAGCAAACATTTTACAGCACTTTTGCATCGATGAAAATTGCATCATAAAGGACAGTAACATGCATGGAAATGCTTCCACCATGAAGAGCTCAACGAGACGAACATTTCGACATATCATATGTATCATTTGGTGCTACGGTCATGGAGATACAACATGTAGAAGGAGGCATAAAAATGTTTGGGTTCAAGGACTTGGACGGAAATATACCCTCCGAATCTAGATCTAGGGTTCGTGCACGCGGATCGAGGTTCGCTGGGATCTTCGCTGGAGTTACGCTGGAGAGGAGGGAGACAACGGAGAGGGGTCAGGCCCAGTCGGATCTGCTCGCCGGAGCGCTCGCTGGCGATGAGGAGGAGCGGCGGAGGCAGCGACCGGAAGGAGCGCGGCGGACGGAGGCGGCCGGTGAGGAAGCGCAGGCATGGTGGCTTGCGGTGGTGGGGGAGCTCGGCGCCCGGCGCGCGCGGGGGCGGCAGCGCTCGGGCGGCGGCCGCACAGGGCGCTGCGGGCGGCGCGTGGGCTTGGAGGGCCCCGCCTGGGCCCCGGCTGTCGGCGTTCTGGGAACGGGGGTCCCCAGACTTGCCTGCCTGCGGCCTGCGGCATGGCTCAAGTGGGGGCCCAGCCCGGCCCATCTTCATTAGCTCAAGCTCAAGACCCTCGCGAGGGGCCAAGCCTCGCGGGGCGGACGATAGGAAGCTTCCTCAGAGGCAGCCTCGTCAGGCAGGCTCGCGAGGAGGTGGAGAGATCAAGGCAGGGGTACCTCGCGAGGAACCGTGACGCAAGCCATAACGTTCGAGACCAGGCGGGCGTCAGGCGGGCGCCGGCCGGTGCAGTGTCCTTGTTTCCCCTTTGGTGCAAAGGGGGCAAGCACAGGCCAAGGCATCGGGCAAAGGTTACCATTCCGGTGCAACGAGACCAAGACCAGCAGAGCGGCAGGAAGGAGGTCACCGTGGAGCCCAAGACGGCGTCATCACCAGTACTTTTGGCAGCCGAAGACCACCTTTGGTCAGGATAACTTGTGCTAGATGTTCCCCTTCAAAATGGCCAATTGTTGGCGCCCTTCCCGCTCATTATTTTGGGAAGAGGCCCAGGGCCTCTATAAATAGAGCTAGCCACCACAGAGTAGAGAAGAGAGGGAGAACAATATAGAAGGATCCAGCGAGCGATCTAGGAGGGAGACGGCTAGAGGTCTGGTAGAACCCCAACAGAGAGAGAGAGAGAGGCGACTAAACTCACCCTAGCAGTCCATCGCACCAGCTCAAGAACACCTCTCGCGAGGCTGTTCTTCCCTTGTACTGTTCATCATCAGCCCCCGAGGCAATCCACCACACCACACACTAGAGTAGGGTATTACACCACAACGGTGGCCCGAACCAGTATAAACCTCGTGTCCCTTGTGTTGTTCGTTGTTTCCAGCTTAGATCACGCGAGGAGATTGGACATAGATCGGTAGGGGAGAGATCTCCACGCGCACCCCAGTGTTCGAACCTCAAGGGTCTATCGGAACCCGAAATCCGACATTTGGCGCGCCAGGTAGGGGTGCGTCGGAATCTTTCTTCCGACGTTCACGTGTGATCGTCCGTCGTATCCATGGCTGACGCTCGTCGGGCTCGCGCCGAGCGCCGGGCTGCTCTCACCATCTGCGTCGCCCAGACGGCGTTCGTCGGCGGATGCCCTCGTCGTTCCCCATCGCCTGCCGCCAACGCCGCCACCGGCCCGGCGGGGAATGAGCAGCAGGCCTCGTCCCAGCATCCTTTGATACGGTGGGAAGGTCGCACCACCACACCATCGCTAACTCCAGCTGCTTCGTCGTCCCACGCCCGTCGCGGCCCCACGGACGCGCACGCCGTGCTGCTCCTGGCAAGAGAGCTCCTACACTACCGCCCCATCGACGACCTCTACGAGGATTGGCTCGCCCGCATCACCGAGCTCGTAAGCACCACAGGGGGCTCCCCCTTGCCGTCCTTCTCGCTGCCTCGCCCTCCATTCCACGCAGGAGGCGAGGATTAGGAGGTGCCTCCACCACCTCCTCCCCAAGAAGGCGCCCTGGCTCCAAGGCGCGCAGCCCCAGGGCGAGACCCTCCGCATCCGGCGCTTGCGCAGCAAGAAAGGAGCTGCCAAGAGATCCCTCGTCCCCAAGAAGGTGCTCGTGCGCTTCCAGCGCCGGCGCGCCAAGATCGCGCCCCTGCACCTCCACGCCAAGACCCCGCGCTGCTCCAAGTGGCGGCACGTGGTAATCCCCAGGAACAAGCCCAGTACCAGCAAAAGGCACCGGTGGCCACAGCAGGCTGCCATGCTCTCACCCCCGAGCTACGCGGCATCGCATGGCCAGGCAAGTTCAAGCCTGACCTGCCCCCTTGCTACGATGGCACGGCGGACCCCGCGGAGTTCCTACAGCTCTACGAGCTATGCATCGAAGCCGCCAACGGAGATGAAAGGGTCATGGCGAACTGGTTCCCCATGGCGCTCAAGGACGGGGCCCGCACCTGGCTCCTGAACCTGGCTCCTGGCACGATCTCCTCCTGGGACGAGATGTGCACTTGCTTCATCGCCAACTTCCAGGGTACTCGTGACCGGCCCCCGGCCGTGAGCGATCTATGCCGCATCAAGCAGCAGCAAGGGGAAACCCTGCAAAAATACATCCAGCGCTTTAAGAACGCTCACCTCAAGATCCCCAAGGTGACTGAAGAAGCCATCATATCGGCCTTCTCTGATGGCGTACGCGACATCAAAATGAAGGAGGAGCTAGCAATCCGTGAAGACCTGTGCACAATCCTGGAGCTGTTCAACTTGGCGACCAAGTGCCCCAGGGCTGAGGAAGGGCGCCTTTCCCTCCTCAAACTCTCGGCTGCCGATCCAGAAGAGAAGAAGCCCAAGGCCAAGGACGTGAAGCGCAAGGGGGTACCATGACCTCCACACCCACAACACCAACGAATGTCAAGAGCTCAGGGCCGTGAGAGATGGGTGTGTCGGCCGATGCCCCGAGCGCAACGACAGGGGCTATGGCCGAGGAGGAGGAAGAGGTGGCGAACGATGGGAAGACTGTGGCCCTCGCCAAGGGTAGCGTGGCCGACCTCGCGAGGATCGCTGGCAAGACCAGCCTCGCGAGGGAGGCTGGAGAGATCAGCCTCGTGAGGATCGCCCGCACGGCAACGCAGGCCTTCCTCCTCTGCCGCCACCGCCAAGGAGGAACGAAGACCAACATCAAGACGAGGGAGCTGGGGGCTTCTAGGAGCCGCGCACGATCACTTGCATCTTGGGTGGCGCGCAGGCCCCAGCCTCATAGCGCATCTTCAAGAAGTTTGCTCGCGAGGTGAATGCAGTCCTCCCCAAGCTTGAGGCCACGCACCCTCTCAGGTGGTCCGCGTGCGCTATCACGTTCAGCTCAGCGGATCAGCTCAAGTGTGCGGCAACGGCTGGGGTCCTCCCGATGCTTTGCTCCCCAGTCATCAGCAATGTGCAGGTCACCAGGACCCTCATTGACGATGGAGTAGGACTCAACTTCCTGCCCGTCGAGACATTCGACAATCTCCAAGTGTCGTACGATCAGCTTCAGCCAACCAAGCCATTCTTAGGAGTCACTGATGGTTCCATTGTTCCAATAGGGCAGGTTCGCCTTCCAGTCACCTTCGGGCAGCGCAACAACTACCACACCGAGCTCATCGACTTCAACGTCGCCCACATCCGTCTGCCATACAACGCCATCCTCGGGTACCCAGCCCTGGCCAAGTTCATGGCAGTGACTCACCATGGATACAATTTCCTCAAGATGCCAGGAAGCGGTGGAGTCATCACCGTACCCTGTGAAGAAAGGGACGCGGTGTGTTCGCTTGAGAGCACGTTCCAAGCCGCAGCAATCGAAGACCCGGACCGCAGGAACGGAACACTTCCCGAGGCGACCCTTAAGAAGAAGAAGGTTTCGCCTGGCCCAAGCCACAAGGAGGCAGGCGCCTCCTGAGGTGTTGCGTCAGGATCTGCGCCCAATCAGGGAGCACCACCCTCCCTCGCATAGGAAGGCACGCATGGCGCCCTCCTCGGGCAGGGCTCGGGGGCTCTTTCTTGGAGAGCCACCGACTTTGCCAAGGTCGCGAGGGAGGCGCTCGGGCACCACTTGGAGGGGTGCTTCCAGGCACGTTTCCCTCCAGAAGGTACAAGGCAAGGAAGACCAAACCCACAAGAGTTCATCGCAAGGAGCACCCAGGAGCTACAGGAGTCGAGAATCATGCGCGGCAGCTGCCGCTTGCCCATCGTGGCCCCACATCCAGGCGAGGATGGTGGGCTGCATGTCTGCGTCGACGTGCCAGGGCTCAACCGGGCCGCGTCTCAGGAGCGCCTCTAGCGTTCGCGCGTGGGGCGTTGCGAGGGTCCACCTCACAGCTACATTTGCATGCCTTTCGGCCTGTCGGACGCGGTCGCCGCTCATCAGCGCCTGCTGAGGAGCATTCTGGAGGCTCAAGAGGTCAGGCATTGTGCGGTCCAGGCGGAGATGGAGATGGCCCTCGGAGACCCGCTTGTGCCCCTGGAGCCTCCCGAGGCTCCTGGGCCTGGGGGCTCGTGAGGGTCGACGCCTTCATTGCGCATCGCCCGCTTCTTCAACACCACTCCATCTTCAACGGCACCAGGTGACATCTTTCTAAGTTCCGTTTTTAGCCGGGAGCGCCCACAGGGCCGCATCATTCCCAGGTCACGTGGGTCCGTCCCTACGGCATGTATTCGTTTTGCTTATGCCCTTTACTTACCTTGTTGGGGGGCGCCCCTCGGGCTGAATCATCCCCGAGCTGCTCGGGCCTGGCCCAGCGGCGTTTGCTTTTCCTGCATCTACTTAAAATGAATTTGCTCTTTCGCGCTTAATTGTCACCTGCTGCTTATCGCGGACTTCTCCGCTTTCATGCAAAGCGCTTGCATGTTAAAAGTGGGGTACCTGAGCATCGTGACTCATGTGCTCCTACTGGCTCTCCAGCCCTCACCCCCTGGCCTTGACCCACGGCATCGCGACCTGTCATACCAGCGGCGGCTGAGCTCGCTCGAGGGCCGGGTCCTGAGGACGTAGAGCATTTGCATTCTAACCACCCTACAGGAACACACCATTGATAAAGGTCCAGAGCCAGGCGCAACCCGCCTCGAGGTAGGGCCTCGTGAGTCCCGCGCTGGCTCACGAGTGCCCAGATACACCTCTCCTAGCCCTACCGTGTCGGCCATGTGTCAGGGTGGGGTTGTACACACCCCGGGGGCTCCTCCCGGAGGGGAGCCCCCTCCCACGTATCAGTGGAAGCACCATGCTCCGTGCTGGCTGATGACACTGCCGAGGAGCGGCTATGCCCGTACACATACGAAAGCGCTATGCTCCGCGCTGGTGATAAACAACTAAGGGCGGCCCACGGCCGTACCAACCTCAGGGAGCCCGGAGCTCAGTGTCCGGCACCATCACAATGCCTCCCCTCGGGAGCGCCGCGTGAGGGGGCTGGACACGGGGGCTACGCCTGGGCCTCGCCCGAGTGCACGCCACCCAGCCAGGTCCCTCGGACCTGGTCATCACGCACCCCTCCCCGAGCGGAGCCAAGGTACGAAAACCCATTTGAACGTCAAGGGGGACTCCTGAGCATCGCGACTCAGGAGACTAACTTGTCCCGTAGCCCCTCACTCCTTAGTCCCGTCCTGGTTTCCAGTCGGGGCTAACACTGGGTGAGGGATGCGTGGGGCCGGGCCCTGCCGGCGCAGAACGATCAATCCACTCCTCGTTCCCCCCTTTCCTACTTGTTGCTTGCGCGTCAAGGGGGACTCCTGAGCATCGCGACTCAGGAGCCTAACTTGCCACGTAGCCCCTTGCTCCTTAGTCCCGTCCTGGTTTCTGGTCGGGCTAACACTGGGTGAGGTATGCGCGGGGCCGGGCCCTGTCAACATAGAGCGCGAGCAAGTAGGGGAGAAAAAAGCAAATTCCAGGAAATTCAAAGCAAATATTACAAGCCATAGATTGTTTCACGACGCCAAACACAAGTTTAAATGCCTCCGCGAGGCATGGTGCATGTTGCATGAATAAAAACAGGACAGAAGACGCGAAGGGATCACTCTTCAGTGGCGCCGCCGCCTGTGGTGGAGTTACGCTGGACGACTCCGCCTCCCGGGGCCGTGGAGCTAGCGGCACTGCGCCCGGGCAAGACGGTGAAGGCACGGAACCTCCCCAGCAAAGCTTTGGCTCGGCCTTTCACAGCCTCAGCAGCAGTGGCGGCAAGGTCGCCGCTCACGGGTTCAAGCAGGCTGTCGAAGTCGATGTCGGGGTCGTGCAGGTAGACGTGGCTGAGGACATGCGTCAGCGTCGCAGAAGACAGGGCACGCGCCTCGGCCTCGGCCGTGGGGCCAAGGCCGTCTACGACATCTTCAAGCGCACGGACCAGGAAGGGAAGCAGCTTGGCGGGGCCGTCCTCTGCACCGGCCAGCGGCTCCTCCAAGCCGCTCTCGTAAAGAGTCTTCAGCGCGGCACGAGCCCTCTTCTCCATCTTCGCGAAGGCCACCCGATCCTCCGCCGGGACCTTCGCCTTAGCGTCTAGCTCGGTCCTCTCCGCCTTCAGCGACCACTCCAGCGTCTCCAACCGGCTGTGGCGGTCATCAAGCTTGATGTCCCGGTCCTTGACGGCATCCTCCCGAGCCTTCATCTCCTTCTCTTTCTCCTGGCGGCCGCGGACCTCCTTGGTGAGCTCGTCGCGCAGGTCTTGCAGCTCGGTCTCCAGTTCCTCGCAGCGAGCCTTGGCAGCCTTAGCGTCGCCCAGGGCAGCGTCGCGAGCGGCCTTGGCTCAGCGCCGCTCGAACGGAGGCAGCGGAACGGGCCCAGCCATAAGCTAGCTCTAGGCGCCCGACCACTAGGCGAGGGTCCGCGCTCAGAAGATCCTCCCGCAGCTGGCTCAGCTCGCTGGTGACCTGGTCGAAGACGGCGGCAGAGCAAACAGAAGAAGCGGGAACCGGCGGAGCGGGCGAAGAAGAAGGCAGCGTGATCATGGCTTGGCAGGAAGGAACCCCCTGGGCCTTGGCTGCCCCGGCTGCAGCATTGAGCGCAGTCGACTCCAGGGTCAGTGGGGCCATGGGGGCTGACTCCTCGGCGAGGCGTCCCAGTCGGACTCGCAAGGACGACCGGGCAGGGGAAGCGTGAGTCGCGCCGTCTTTCCCCTCAGTGGACGAAGGCGCCATCCCGGCAGGTGGACTCGCCCCAAGCGGGGCCGCAGAAGCCCCTTTCAACCTCTTCGCCGTAGGCGCCAGCCTGACAAAAGAATATGGACGTCAAGCCTAGGCGGCAGAAACCAAGCGAAGCACGAATCGAGCACTTACTGGTCGTCGCTCGCGGACCCGAGCAACCTCCGGCCAAACTTGAAGCCCGAGAGCGTGCAGCTGGGGTCAGCCTCGGGAGGCCCGGAAGCAGAGGACACGTCAGGAGGGCTGGAGCTGGCCTCAGACCGCCCAGGGACCAGAGCGGACCCTGGGGGCACCAGCCTCGACCTGCCCTTCCTTGTGCCAAAGGGGGAGTCCTCCCCTTCTCGCCTAGCGCCAGCCTCGTCGTCGTCCGGAATGGAGCAGAGGGCCTGGGACCTGCTCCGAGGGAAAGACTCCCTCGACTCCTCACCAGTCACCTCAGAGTCAGACTCTTCCTCCTCCGCCTCTTCTTCCCCATCGCTCTCGTAGAGCTGTCGGAGGACACGTTCACCATCGCCAGCGCCGCAAGACCCTCGGGAGCTTCCGCGGGCACCAGCCCCTCACCATTGAAGGTGGGCATGGCATTCACCACCTGCTCCCAGTCGTCATGAAGGAACAAGGGGACGGGGACGCCCACCGGCTTCGCCACATCTCCCCCAACCAAGGAATGGAGGGTCGCGACCAGATTCTCATCGGTCAGGGCCTTAGAGCTTAGGCGCAAGGCGGCGGCCACTTCCCCAAGCCTCCACAACGGGAGCGAGTGCTCCTGGAGAGGAGCCACCCGGTGCTCCAAGAACTTCCTCAGGAGCGTGGCCCCGGTCAGCTTCGTCGTCCCCAAGTTGCTCGGCCTCAGGTCCGCGTTCATCCTCTTCAGCACCGCCCTCACATGGGGGTTGACGAGCTCCGCGCGGGACCACGCGTCGACAGCCTTGGGCTGCCCCGTAGGCAACACTAGACGGGGGTGGAGGCGCCCGACGTCCACCATGACCCACTTGCTCTGGAAGCCTTCGATTCTCTTCCCAGGCTTCAAGATGGCATTGGAATTGGAGTATGTGATGAAGCTCGCACACGCGGAGACATGGCCACTAGAAACCCGGAGGGAAAAATAGTGACGCAACAAGGCCACCGAGGGCTTTACCCTGACATGAGCCTCACAGTAGTAAGCAAAAATCGCCAGGAGAAGAACAGAGTTGGGGTGGAGATGCAGAGCCTGCAAGTTGTATTGGCGGAGAATAGCAAAGAAGAACTCAAAGAAAGGAGGCACCAGACCGGTGACGATGGCGCTCACAAAGAGCGGATAGAAGGTGCTCCCCTGCCTTCAGGTTGGTCGGAGCCGGCCTTGAGCACATTCACCCCCTTGCTGCCCTGCGCCACCGTCATCAGGTGCGTGAGGGAGAGGTTCTTCTCCGGCAGGTTCGGGGGAATCCAGAGCTGACGAGTACCAGGCCTCGGTCGGGGACTTGCGAGGCACCATGGCGTGCCGGACAAGAAGGATTGAGACAGATTTGGAGGATTTCGGAAGCAAGAAGGAAGAGAGCGAGAAAGGGGATCTGGAGCGAGGCGAACGAGAACAAAGCAAGTAAGTCTGGCCGGGGCACCTCTTTTGTCAGATGGACAGTTGCCGAGGTGTCGTGGGGAAGCGCAGACGCCCACGTCCACTCAATCGCCACGCAGCGCCCAAGGCCGCAGGCTGTTAGGGCCCGTGGTGCTTCGTGCTTGCCCCTTCACTACCCTGCTAGGCCAAGCCCGGGCACGCCTTGGGCCCAGGGGCTACTGTCGGCGTTCTCGGAACGGGGGTCCCCAGACTTGCCTGCCTGCGGCCTGCGGCGTGGCTCAAGTGGGGGCCCAGCGCGGCCCATCTTCATTAGCTCAAGCTCAAGACCCTCGCGAGGGGCCAAGCCTCGCAGGGCGGACGACAGGAAGCTTCCTTAGAGGCAGCCTCGCGAGGAGGCAGAGAGATCAAGGCAGGGGTACCTCACGAGGAACCCGTGACGCAAGCCATGACGTTCGAGACCAGGCGGGCGCCAGGCGGGCGCCGGCCTGCGCAGTGTCCTTATTTCCCCTTTGGTGCAAAGGGGGCAAGCACAGGCCAAGGCATCCGGCAAAGGTTACCATTCCGGTGCAACAAGACCAAGACCAGCAGAGCGGCAGGACGGAGGTCATTGTGGAGCCCAAGACGGCGTCATCACCAGTACTTTTGGCAGCCGAAGACCACCTTTGGTCAGGATAACTTGTACTAGATGTTCCCCTTCAAAATGGCCAATTGTTGGCGCCCTTCCCGCTCATTATTTTGGGAAGTGGCCCAGGGCCTCTATAAATAGAGCTAGCCACCACAGAGTAGAGAAGAGAGGGAGAACAATATAGAATGATCCAGAGAGCGATCTAGGAGGGAGACGGCTAGAGGTCTGGTAGAACCCCAGCAGAGAGAGAGAGGCGACTGAACTCACTCTAGCAGTCCATCGCACCAGCTCAAGAACACCTCTCGCGAGGCTGTTCTTCCCTTGTACTGTTCATCATCAGCCCCCGAGGCAATCCACCACACCACACACTAGAGTAGGGTATTACACCACAACGGTGGCCCGAACCAGTATAAACCTCGTGTCCCTTGTGTTGTTCGTTGTTTCCAGCTTAGATCACGCGAGGAGATTGGACATAGATCGGTAGGGGAGAGATCTCCACGCGCACCCCAGTGTTCGAACCTCAAGGGTCTGCCGGAACCCGAAATCCGACACCGGTGAGCTGGCGCGCGGGTGGCGCGGCGATGTGGGCGCGGGGTGGCAGCCAACCGCGGGCTGACATGTGGCAACGTAGGGGTCGGTAGACACATCCGTCGGTGTAGGAAGAAATGTCAGGCGGCGGAGAGGGAAAAATTTTTGGGTTTCGACTACGGGATTTTTGGAGGGGTGCACATATTTATAGGTTGAGGTAGTTTGGTGTGTCCAAATGAGGTTCGGTTTTCACCCACATGATCGTGATTCGACGGCGAAGAACATGGAGATGGTTTAGATGGGTTATTGGGCTGTTTTGGAGGGGTGTTGGGCTGCAACACACAAGGGGCTTTTGTGGTTACCCGGTTAACCATTCGGGCATCAAACAACCTCCAAATGGAACAAAATTTGACAGGCGGTCTACCGGTGGTGTACCAAGGCCAATCGACAAATCTCGGCCCATTTCGAGAACATTTAACTCCCGCTCACGAAAAGAGACAAGTAGGGTGCACCGGTGCATGTGGGAGTGTCGGATTGCGAAACGGACAACGGGGAAAATGCTTGGATGCATGAGACGAACACGAATGCAAATGCGATGCACATGATGACATGATATGAAATGCATGACATGAACAAAAAGTAAAATGAAGACAAAACCAACCACGAAGGGAATCTCATAACTTAAAGCCTAAAATGGCAAGAGTCGCAGTTCAATTATGGCAAGTTACATCCGGGGTGTTACAATAATGGACGTACACATTTGAGGATGTGACATCATAGGTGCACGTTTTAGCCGCACGAAAACTTTAAGGCTAAAAAAGAAAAAGCGAAAAGAGAGGAGAAAAAATAATGGAAACAATAGGGAGAAGGAGACGAACGAAGAGTTCGGCACTAGGCATAGAATCTTGGGAGTCTGGCCGCATTCCAGGGGTTCGGCTCTAGGCGATTGTCTGATGCATCACGCAGGCGGTACGCTCCTCCAGTGAGAACTTTGTCATTGATGAAGGGACCCTCCCACTTGGGCTTGAGTTTTTCCTTTTTCTTCTCCGGCAAGCGTAGAACCAGTTCGCCAACATTATAAGTCTTGGCCCGCACTTCTCTGCTTTGATATCTACGGGCCTGCTGTTGATAAAATGCGGAACGGGCTTTTGCAATGTCGCGCTCCTCCTCTAGGGCATCTAAGTTGTCATGCCGATCAAGCTCGGCCTCTCTCTCTCTTCGTACATGCACACTCGAGCTGAGTCATGAATAATGTCGCAGGGTAACACAGCCTCTCCGTTGTACACCATGAAGAAAGGTGTATATCCAGTAGTGCGATTGGGCGTGGTCCGCATGTTGGGGAACGTAGCAGAAATTCAAAATTTTCCTACGTGTCACCAAGATCTATCTATGAAGAGACCAGCAACGAGTAGAAAGAGAGTGCATCTACATACCCTTGTAGATCGCTAAGCGGAAGCGTTCAAGTGAACGGGGTTGATGGAGTCGTACTCGTCGTGATTCAAATCACCGATGATCCTAGTGCCGAACGGACGGCACCTCCGCGTTCAACACACGTACAGCCCGGTGACGTCTCCCACGCCTTGATCCATCAAGGAGAGAGGGAGAGGTTGAGGAAGACTCCATCCAACAGCAGCACAACGGCGTGGTGGTGGTGGAGGAGCGTGGCAATCCAGCAGGGCTTCGCCAAGCACCATGGGAGAGGAGGAGTAGGAAGAGAGGTAGGGCTGTGCCAGAACTTCGTGTGTATAGCTCCCATGCACCTCCCCACTATATATAGGGGTGGAGGGGCTGGTTTCTTGCCCTCCAAGTCCATTGGGGCGTTGGCCAAGGTGGGAGGAAAGAAATCTCATTATTTCCTTCCCCACCGATTGTTATCCCCCCTTTTTAGGGATCTTGATCTTATCCCTTCGGGATATGATCTTATTCCTTCTAAGGGGGGATCTTGGTGCGCCTTGACCAGGGGTGTGGGGCCTTGCCCCCACTACCCACGTCCATGTGGGTCCCCCCATGCAGGTGGGCCCCACTCCGGAACCTTCTAGAACCTTCCCGGTACAATACCGAAAAATCCCGAACATTTTCCGGTGGCCAAAATAGGACTTCCCATATATAAATCTTTACCTCCGGACCATTCCGAACTCCTCGTGACGTCCGGGATCTCATCCGGGACTCCGAACAACATTCGGTAACCACATACAAACTTCCTTTATAACCCTAGCGTCATCGAACCTTAAGTGTGTAGACCCTACGGGTTCGGGAGACATGTAGACATGACCGAGACGTTCTCCGGTCAATAACCAACAGCGGGATCTGGATACCCATGATGGCTCCCACATGTTCCACGATGATCTCATCGGATGAACCACGATGTCAAGGACTTAATCAATCCCGTATTCAATTCCCTTTGTCTATCGGTATGTTACTTGCCCGAGATTCGATCGTCGGTATCCAATACCTTGTTCAATCTCGTTACCGGCAAGTCACTTTACTCGTTCCGTAACACATCATCCCGTGATCAACTCCCTGGTCACATTGCGCATATGATGATGTCCTACCGAGTGGGCCCAGAGATACCTCTCCGTTTACACGGAGTGACAAATCCCAGTCTCGATCCGCATAAAACAATAGATACTTTCGGAGATACCTGTAGTGCACCTTTATAGTCACCCAGTTACGTTGTGACGTTTGATACACCCAAAGCACTCCTACGGTATCCAGGAGTTACACGCTCTCATGGTCGAAGGAAGAGATACTTGACATTGGCAAAGCTCTAGCAAATGAACTACACGATCTTTTGTGCTAGTCTTAGGATGGGTCTTGTCCATCACATCATTCTCCTAATGATGTGATCCCGTTATCAACGACATCCAATGTCCATAGCCAGGAAACCATGACTATCTGTTGATCACAACGAGCTAGTCAACTAGAGGCTCACTAGGGACATATTTGGTCTATGTATTCACACGTGTATTACGATTTCCGGATAATACAGTTATAGCATGAATAAAAGACAATTATCATGAACAAGGAAATATAATAATAATACTTTTATTATTGCCTCTAGGGCATATTTCCACCAGTCTCCCACTTGCACTAGAGTCAATAATCTAGTTCACATCGCCATGTGATTAACACTCACAGGTCACATCGCCATGTGACTAATACCCAAGAGTTTACTAGAGTCAGTAGTCTAGTTCACATCACTATGTGATTAACACTCAATGAGTTTTATGTTTGATCATGTTGCTTGTGAGAGAGGTTTTAGTCAACGGGTCTGAACCTTTCAGATCCGTGTGTGCTTTACAAATCTCTATGTCATCTCCTAGATGCAGCTACCACGCTCTATTTGGAGCTATTCCAAACAACTGTTCTACTTGGAGCTATTGTAAATTATTGCTCCATTATATGTATCCGATCTCTCTACTCAGAGCTATTCGGATAGGTGTCAAGCTTGCATCGTCGTAACCTTTACGACAAACTCTTTTACCACCTCCATAATCGAGAAAATTCCTTAGTCCACTAGTTACTAAGGATAACTTTGACCGCTGTCCTGTGAGCCATTCTTGGATCACTCTTGTACCCCTTGACTGACTCATGGCAAGGCACACTTCAGGTGCGGTACACAGCATAGCATACTGAAGAGCCTACGTCTTAAGCATAGGGGACGACCTTCGTCCTTTCTCTCTATTCTGCCGTGGTCGAGCTTTAAGTCTTAACTTCGTACCTTACAACTCAGGCAAGAACTCCTTCTTTGACTGGTCCATCTTGAACACCTTCAAGATCATGTCAAGGTATGTGCTCATTTGAAAGTATTATTAAGCATTTTGATCTATCCTTATAGATCTTGATGCTCAATGTTCAAGTAGCTTAATCCAGGCTTTCCATTGAAAAACACTTTCAAAATAACCCTATATGCTTTCCAGAAATTCTACGTCATTTCTGATCAACAATATGTCAACAACATATACTCATCAGAAATTCTATAGTGCTCCCACTCACTTCTTTGGAAATACAAGTTTCTCATAAACTTTGTACAAACCCAAAATTTTTGATCATCATCAAAGCATACATTCCAACTCCGAGATGCTCACTCCAGTCCTTAGAAGGATTGCTGGAGCTTTGCATACTTATTAGCATCTTTCGGGATTGACAAAACCTTCCGGTTGTATCACATACAACCTTTCCTCATTAAAATCGTCAAGGAAACAATGTTTTGACATCCTATCTGCAAGATTTCATAAATAATGCAGTAATCGCTAATATAATTCCAACAGACTCTTAGCATCGCTATGAGTGAGAAAATCTCATCGTAGTCAACTCCTTGAACTTGTCGGAAAACATCTTAACGACAAGTCGAGCTTTCTTAATGGTGACATTTACCATCATTGTCCGTCTTCCTTTTGAAATCCATCTGTACTCATTAGCCTTACGACCATCGAGCTGTTCTGCCAAAGTCTACACTTTGTTTTCATACATGGATCCTCTCTCGGATTTTATGGCCTCAAGCCATTTATCGGAATCCGGGCCCACCATCGCTTCTCCATAGCTCGTAGGTTCATTGTTGTCTAGCAACATGACCTTCAAGACAGGATTACGTACCACTCTGAAGTAGTATGCATCCTTGTCATCCTACGAGGTTTGGGAGTGACTTGATCCGAAGTTTCATGATCAATATCATAAGCTTCCACTTCAATTGGTGTAGGTGCCACAGGAACAACTCCCTGTGCCCTGTCACACACTAGTTGAAGAGACGGTTCAATAACCTCATCAAGTCTCCACCATCCTCCCACTCAATTCTTTCGAGAGAAACTTTTCCTCGAGAAAGGACCCGATTCTAGAAACAATCCATATTGCTTTCGGATCTGAATTAGGAGGTATACCCAACTGTTTTGGGTTTCCTATGAAGATGCATTTTATCCGCTTTGGGTTCGAGCTTATCAACCTGAAACTTTTTCATATAAGCGTCGCAGCCCCAAACTTTTAAGAAACAACAACTTAGGTTTCTCTAAACCATAATTCATACGGTGTCATCTCATCGGAATTACGTGGTGCCCTATTTAAAGTGAATGTGGTTGTCTCTAATGCCTAACCCATGAATGATAGTGGTAATTCGATAAGAGACATCATGGTACGCACCATATCCAATAGGGTGCAACTATGATGTTCGGACACACCATCACATTATGGTGTTCTAGGCGGTATTAATTGCGAAACAATTTCCACAATGTCTTAATTGTGTGCCAAAACTCGTAACTCAGATATTCATCTCTATGATCATATCATAGACATTTTATCCTCTTGTCACAATGATCTGCTACTTCACTCTGAAATTACTTGAACCATTCAATAATTCAGACTTGTGTTTCATCAAGTAAATATACTCAACATTTACTCGAATCATCTGTGAAGTAAGAACATAATGATATTCACTACATGCCTCAGCACTCATTCGACTGCACACATCAAAATGTGTTACTCCCAACAAGTTGTTATCTTGTTCCATCTTACTGAAAATGAGGCTTTTCAGTCATCTTGCCCATGTGGTATGATTTGCATATCTCAAGTGATTCAAAATCAAGTGAGTCCGAACGATCCGTTTGCATGGAGTTTCTTGATGCATATACACCAATAGACATGGTTCACATGTCTCAAACTTTTCAAAAACGAGTGAGTCCAAAGATCCATCAACATGGAGCTTCTTCATGCGTTTTATACCATTATGACTTACATGGCAGTGCCACAAGTAAGTGGTACTATCATTACTATCTTATATCTTTTGGCATGAAAATGTGTATCACTACGACCGAGATTCAACAAACCATTCCTTTAGGTGCAAGACCATTGAAGGTATTATTCAAAAATAGAGTAACCATTATTCTCCTTAAATGAATAACCGTATTGCGATAGACATAATCCAATCATGTCTATGCTCAACGCAAACACCAATCTCGGTGGTAGAGGGAGCGTGCGATGCTTGATCATATCAACCTTGGAAACACTTCCAACATATATCGTCAGCTCACCTTTAGCTAGTCTCCGTTTATTCCGTAGCTTTTATTTCGAGTTACTAACACTTAGCAACCGAACTGGTATCCAATACCCTGGTGCTACTAGGAGTACTAGTAAAGTACACATTAACATAATGTATATCCAATATACTTCTATCGACCTTGCCAGCCTTCTCATCTACCAAGTATCTAGGGAAATGCTGCTCCAGTGGTTGTTCCCCTTATTACAGAAGCACTTAGTCTCGGGTTTGGGTTCAACCTTGGGTTTCTTCACTAGAGCAGCAGCTGAATTGCCGTTTCATGAAGTATCTCTTTGTTCCCTTGCCCTTCTTGAAACTAGTGGTTTCACCAACCATCAACAATTGATGCTCCTTCTTGATTTCTACTTTCGCGGTGTCAAACATCATGAATATTTCAAGGATCATCATATCTATCCCTGATATGTTATAGTTAATCACGAAGCTCTAGCAGCTTGGTGGCAATGACTTTGGGGAAACATCACTATCTCATCTGGAGGATCAACTCCCACTCGATTCAAGTGATTGTTGTGCTCAGACAATCTGAGCACAAGCTCAACGATTGAGCTTTTCTCCCTTAGTTTGCAGTCTAAGAAAATCGTCGGAGGTCTTATACCTCTTGACGTGGGCACGAGCCTGAAATCCCAATTTCAGCCCTCGAAACATCTCATATGTTCCGCGACGTTTCGAAAACGTCTTTGGTGCCTCTACTTAAACCATTTAATTGAACTATCACGTAGTTATCAAAACGTGTATGTCCGATGTTCGCAACATCGACAAACGACGTTGGGGTTCAGCACACTGAGCGGTGCATTAAGGACATAAGCTTTCTACTGATCGCATAATCGCTACTATCAACTTTCAACTATATTTTCTCTTGGAACATATCTAAACAGTGGAACTAAAGCGCGAGCTTACGACATAATTTGCAAAAGGTCTTTTGACTATGTTCAAGATAATTAAGTTCATCTTATGAACTCCCACTCAGATAGACATCCCTCTGGTCATCTAAGTGATTACATGATCCGAGTCAACTAGGCCGTGTCCGATCATCACGTGAGACGGACTAGTCATCATCGGTGAACATCTTCATGTTGATCGTATCTGCTATACGACTCATGCTCGACCTTTCGGTCTCCGTGTTCCGAGGCCATGTCTGCACATGCTAGGCTCGTCAAGTTAACCCTAAGTGTTTTCGCTGTGTAAAACTGTCTTACACCCGTTGTATGTGAACGTAAGAATCCATCACACCCGATCATCACGTGGTGCTTAGAAGCGACGAACTGTAGCAACGGTGCACAGTTAGGGGAGAACACTTCTTGAAATTTTGTAAGGGATCATCTTATTTACTACCGTCGTCCTAAGTAAACAAGATGCATAAACATGATAAACATCACATGCAATCAAATAGTGACATGATATGGCCAATATCATTTTGCTCCTTTTGATCTCCATCTTCGGGGCTCCGTGATCATCATCGTCACCGGCATGACACCATGATCTCCATCATCATGATCTCCATCATCGTGTCTTCATGAAGTTGTCTCGCCAACTATTACTTCTACTACTATGGCTACCGGTTAGCAATAAAGTAAAGTAATTACATGGCGTTGTTCAATGACACGCAGGTCATACAATAAATAAAGACAACACCTATGGCTCCTGCCGGTTGTCATACTCATCGACATGCAAGTCGTGAATCCTATTACAAGAACATGATCAATCTCATACATCACATATTATTCACCACATTCTTGTTGGCCATATCACATCACAAAGCATACCCTGCAAAAACAAGTTAGACGTCCTCTAATTGTTGTTGCATGTTTTACGTGGCTGCTATGGGTTTCTAGCAAGAACGTTTCTTACCTACGCAAAACCACAACGTGATATGCCAATTGCTATTTACCCTTCATAAGGACCCTTTTCATCGAATCCGTTCCGACTAAAGTGGGAGAGACTGGCACCCGCTAGCCACCTTATGCACCAAGTGCATGTCAATCGGTGGAACCTGTCTCACGTAAGAGTACGTGTAAGGTTGGTCCGGGCCGCTTCATCCCACAATACCGTCGAAACAAGATTGGACTAGTAACGGTAAGCATATTGAACAACATCAACGCCCACAACTACTTTGTGTTCTACTCGTGCAAAGAATCTACGCAATAAACCTGGCTCATGATGCCACTGTTGGGGAACGTAGCAGAAATTCAAAATTTTCCTACGTGTCACCAAGATCTATCTATGGAGAGACCAGCAACGAGTAGAAAGAGAGTGCATCTACATACCCTTGTAGATCGCTAAGCGGAAGCGTTCAAGTGAACGGGGTTGATGGAGTCGTACTCGTCGTGATTCAAATCACCGATGATCCTAGTGCCGAACGGACGGCACCTCCGCGTTTAACACACGTACAGCCCGGTGACGTCTCCCACGCCTTGATCCATCAAGGAGAGAGGGAGAGGTTGAGGAAGACTCCATCCAACAGCAGCACAACGGCGTGGTGGTGGTGGAGGAGCGTGGCAATCCAGCAGGGCTTCGCCAAGCATCATGGGAGAGGAGGAGTAGGAAGAGAGGTAGGGCTGTGCCAGAACTTCGTGTGTATAGCTCCCATGCGCCTCCCCACTATATATAGGGGTGGAGGGGCTGGTTTCTTGCCCTCCAAGTCCATTGGGGCGTTGGCCAAGGTGGGAGGAAAGAAATCTCATTATTTCCTTCCCCACCGATTGTTATCCCCCCTTTTTAGGGATCTTGATCTTATCCCTTCGGGATATGATCTTATTCCTTCTAAGGGGGGATCTTGGTGCGCCTTGACCAGGGGTGTGGGGCCTTGCCCCCACTACCCACGTCCATGTGGGTCCCCCCATGCAGGTGGGCCCCACTCCGGAACCTTCTAGAACCTTCCCGGTACAATACCGAAAAATCCCGAACATTTTCCGGTGGCCAAAATAGGACTTCCCATATATAAATCTTTACCTACGGACCATTCCGGAACTCCTCGTGACGTCCGGGATCTCATCCGGGACTCCTAACAACATTCGGTAACCACATACAAACTTCCTTTATAACCCTAGCGTCATCGAACCTTAAGTGTGTAGACCCTACGGGTTCGGGAGACATGTAGACATGACCGAGACGTTCTCCGGTCAATAACCAACAGCGGGATCTGGATACCCATGATGGCTCCCACATGTTCCACGATGATCTCATCGGATGAACCACGATGTCAAGGACTTAATCAATCCCGTATTCAATTCCCTTTGTCTATCGGTATGTTACTTGCCCGAGATTCGATCGTCGGTATCCAATACCTTGTTCAATATCGTTACCGGCAAGTCACTTTACTCGTTCCGTAACACATCATCCCGTGATCAACTCCCTGGTCACATTGCGCATATGATGATGTCCTACCGAGTGGGCCCAGAGATACCTCTCCGTTTACACGGAGTGACAAATCCCAGTCTCGATCCGCATAAAACAATAGATACTTTCGGAGATACCTGTAGTGCACCTTTATAGTCACCCAGTTACGTTGTGACGTTTGATACACCCAAAGCACTCCTACGGTATCCAGGAGTTACACGCTCTCATGGTCGAAGGAAGAGATACTTGACATTGGCAAAGCTCTAGCAAATGAACTACACGATCTTTTGTGCTAGTCTTAGGAATGGGTCTTGTCCATCACATCATTCTCCTAATGATGTGATCCCGTTATCAACGACATCCAATGCCCATAGCCAGGAAACCATGACTATCTGTTGATCACAACGAGCTAGTCAACTAGAGGCTCACTAGGGACATATTTTGGTCTATGTATTCACACGTGTATTACGATTTCCGGATAATACAGTTATAGCATGAATAAAAGACAATTATCATGAACAAGGAAATATAATAATAATACTTTTATTATTGCCTCTAGGGCATATTTCCAACACTGCAGCCCCCAGAGTACGGAGTCCAGCTCCTCAACCCAGTGCTTGTCTGATTCTTTGAAAGACCACACTAGTCTGGGTTTGATGCCGCTCATAATAAGACCATTGGCTCGTTCGACTTGACCGTTTGTTTGCGGATGATAGATGGAGGCGTAATCGATCTTAATGCCTAGATTAGCACACTAGGCTTTCACCTCATCGGTTGTAAAATTGGAGTTATTGTCGGTGATGATGCTGTGTGGGACACCATAATGGTGCACTACACCGGATATAAAGTCTATCACTGGTCCAGCTTCGACCGTTTTAACTGGTTTGGCCTCTATCCACTTAGTGAACTTATCTGCCATGACCAGCAGATAATTTTTCTTATGGCTGCCTCCTTTAACGGGCCCGACCATATCCAGCCCCCAGGCCGCAAAAGGCCAAGTAATGGGGATTGTTTGTAGACCGGTGGGTGGCATATGGCTTTGGTTGGCAAAAAGTTGGCATCCTACACAATGTTGGACAAGGTCATGTGCATCTGCTTGGGCCGTCGGCCAAAAGAAACCTATACGGAAGGCCTCACTTACAAGGGCCCGAGTTGCGGCATGGTGACCACCGAGGCCAACATGGATTTTAGCCAAGAGCTATTGTCCCTCTTCTTCGGAGGTACATCTTGAAGTATTCTGGTAGAGCTTTTCTTGTAGAGCTCTCCTTCGTGGACCATGTAGGCTTTCGAACGCCGAACAATGCAGCGAGCCTCATTCTGATCCTCAGGGAGCTCTCGCTTATTAAGGTAGGCCAAGAAGGGTTCGGTCCATGGGGCAATTACTACCATTATTAGATGGGCCGACGATGTTGTTTCGGTGGCTGAGGCTCCGATGATATCGGTATTTTGTTTGGAACCTGGGGTATAATCGTATTCGGACTAGTGTCGCCGCTCTCGTCCTGCCACACCACAGATTGCTTGAAGAGCCTTTCCAAAAAGATGTTAGGCGGGACGGGGTCACGCTTGGAGCCGATGCGAGCAAGAACATCCGCTACTTGATTGCTTTCTCGAGCCACATGATGAAACTCGAGTCCCTCAAACCAAGCTGATATTTTGAGTATGGCGTTACAATAGGCCGCCATCTTTGGATCTTTGGCGTCGAAGTCTCCATTTATCTGGGATATTGCGAGATTTGAGTCCCCGCGTACTTCTAGGTGTTGTATGCCCATGGAGGTAGCCATCCGAAGACCGTGACACAAGGCCTCGTATTCAGCTGCGTTGTTGGAGTCTGTGTATAATATTTGGAGTACGTACTGAACTGTGTCTCTAGTGGGGGACGTTAAGACAACGCCCGCCGCTAAGCCCGCCAGCATTTTGGAACCATCAAAGTGCATGACCTAGTTGGAATATATGCCATACTCTTCAGGGAGTTCGGCCTCTGTCCATTCGGTGACGAAGTCTGCCAGTACTTGGGATTTGATGGCCCGGTGCGGCTTATATGTTATGTCGAATGGAAGGAGCTCAATGGCCCACTTGGCAATCCGGCCCGTGGCGTCGTGGTTGTTTATTAGGTCATTTAGTGGTACTTTGGAAGCCACCGTGATCGAACACTCTTGGATCTCACTGTAGCATCATGTTTACATGGCATCAAAATAACAGCAGGAAAAGACTTCGCAAAAACCTAAGTCTCTGAAAACAGCAACATTGCAGAGGCTACTTTGCATGCTTGTGCTAGTCACCACATAGATCACAAAAATACAAGACAAGCACCCCCTGTAAAGATGACATGATGTAGTTCAAAACTCATGTAGACCTCAAGCTCATACGAAGCACACATCAAATGTGACAAAAATGACAAATCACCAAGATATGATAAGTAACAACAATTAACATTTTATAGCACTCTTGCATCAATGAAAATGGCATCATAATGACCATGAACATGCATGGAAATGCTTCTATCATGGAGAGCTCAACGAGGCGAACAATTCGACATATCATATGCAAGATTCGGAGCACCGAGCACCGAGATACTACATGATGAACATGGCATGAAAATGTCACAGACTTAGAGAAAAACGAGGGGGTCAACCTACTCAGATCTAGGGTTCGCACAGTTCCTGAGGCAGGCGGTGGATCTCGCCAGAGAACACGCCGGGGAGGGAGAGGACGGCGGCCGGAGGTCGACGAAGCTCGCCGGAGATGGGGAAGAGGGCGGCCGGCGAGGCGGGGCGGCGTGGTGGAGACGGCGGTGAGGCGGGCGGCGCGGTGGAGGCGGCGGTGTGCGGGACCGGCGAGGCGGGCAGCGCGCGGGAGGAGTGATGCGGGTGGCGGCGGCCTGAGAGGCGGGCGGCGCGGTCGGGCGGGGGAATACGGCGGTGGAGCTCGGCGCGGGGGCGGCGGGCGCAAGCGCGGGACGGTGGTGGTTGGGCCCGCGGGGGCCGGCTGCGAGCCTCGGCGGGCCGGCAGCGGAGCCACATGGCGGCACGGGAGTGGCTGAGGCGGCGGGGTTGGCGACGTGGCGGGCGCTGATTGGACGGGGTGAGGTGGCCGGTGGACGCGTCCGACGCGGACGGACACGTCCGGCAGCGCGGGGAGAAGGGAGCTAGGGTTTCAACCGCGAATGTGGAGGGGGAGATGCATTTATATAGGTAGAGGGAGTTTGGAGTGTCCAAATGAGGTGCGGTTTTTTCCACACGATCGCGATCCAACGACGGAGGACATGGAGATGGTTTAGATGGGTTATTGGGCTGTTTTGGAGGGGTGTTGGGCTGCAACACACAAGAGGCCTTTGCGGTTACCCGGTTAACCGTTGGAGTATCAAACGGACTCCAAATGGAACAAAATTTGACAGGCAGTCTACCGGTGGTGTACCAAGGCCACTTGGCAAATCTCGGTACATTCCGAGAACGTTTAACACCCGGTCACGAAAAGAGACAAGAGGGGTGTGCCGGTGCACGTCGGAGTGTCAGATTGCTAAACGGACAACGGGGAAAATGCTCGGATGCATGAGACGAACATGAATGCAAATGCGATGCACATGATGACATGATATGAAATGCATGACATGAACAAAAATCAAAACAAAAGAAAAAACCCAAAAACGAAGGGAAATCTCATAACTTAAAGCTGAAAATGGCAAGAGTCAGAGTTACAAATATGGCAAGTTACATCCGGGGTGTTACATTGCAGCTATTTCGAAACTCACATGGGCATCGAGGACAGCATATTTTATCCACTCGTAAGTCAAGGGATAATTCTCCCATCCAGACGACCTTAATGTCAGCGTCTCATCACCCTTCTGGAGATTTGTACCAAGCACAAAATTTGCTACGTCAAGTAGGGATGGTGTTTGTTTATCACAATCTTCTACATGAATTTTGATTCTAGTTTGTAGGTCAGCGATGCTTTTCAAATCAAGGTTGTACGGCGCTAGCTTCTCTTTGTCCCCTTCGATGGCTGCCCCACAGAAGTATACATCCTCCTGAGACAAGAAATCGTGGAGCTCACCTGGTATGGAGGGCGCGTGTATGATGTGGCACACCAAAACATCATCTTCGAGGCACAGTTGAAGGATGGCGACACGTTGGATCTTCCTAGTGGCACGCTCCATGTACTCTGCATCGAGACTAATGATCTTCATCTCTACCTTTTGGAGGGAGTTGGATACATGTTGATCCACTTCCGAACAACCCTTGGGTGGTCGGTGACGGTTGCAACTATGCTCAACGAGCCTTCGATGAGGACATGTTGTATGCTAAAAACCTGCATCTAGATCTCTTTCGCCATTTGGAACCACTGGACTGGAGGGCTATGGTTTGGAGAATTAGGATTAGATGGCTAGTCTAACTGAAGATGATGATTATTTAAAGGGGCTTCAGAATTACTCCAGAAGTATGTGAAGAGGTTAAAACAATGTGAATGCAGTGGGGTTTGGATGCAAATGAAGATGAAGGAGAGGTGAAGAAGCCGAGGAAAATCGGTTCCCGATGGAGAAGTAAATGGGAGAAGTTGCCTACAGGCAGTTGATTAGACGGATAGGTAGACTAAACGAAAAGGCTATGCGGGAAGACTGAGGAGTGGTACCTGTTCGTGTACGTGCCCATCCTTCTAGCGCTACATGTGCCACTGGCTAGTTGAGGTCACTCTTTTGAATCACCTTGGCGGGACATTTTTTGATTCCATTTTGTTTCTGCATCCCTCCTGATAGGTGGGACCTATGCAAACATATATAAAAATGTCTCGTAGCTGGTTCAGATGGATATTGGCGCGTGCGTGGGAGACACAACATTCTCTGGTTAAGGAATATGCGGTTATCCTCAAAAAAGAAAAAGAAACTTCTTCGCGCTTCCGCATGCATGAGAATTTGGTTCTGCTCGCAATATAGATGATACCTGGAGGATGAAGTGAACCCAGAGGCATGCTAGCACGGGAGACCTATTTCCACTATAAAGTACTACTCCGTATATTCCTACTAGTAGTAGTACAATTGGGGTACACTTGGTCAAAATATTATTCATCCGGTCCTCACAGTGAAGTGACAAGACCATGCGCCTGAGGTGACACTAGTCCAGGTGGCATGTTCGGCTTACCAAAGTCAGCCTCACCTTGTGCACTATGCGTTCACTGTCACCGCCACTGTATAGCATGCATCGCCTCGACTCCCTCTCCCCTAACACCACTCCATCTTCATCTCTGTCTCGCCGGAGATTCTAAGATCACTCTTCATCATCTCACTGTGCCCCCGCATACCCTTGCCTTGCTCGCCTCCCCCAGTACCACTATTCCCTCGCTAGCCGCTCCAACACCGAGAGCCTTCTCCCTCTTAAATCGAGCCCCCGAAAACCCCACCTTCCAAACTCCACCATGACCGAACGCGAACCATGCAACATCCATATGAGCCGTGATTGGAGCAATCTCCCCAGTGACATCCTCAACCTTTGTTGTCCGTGTATGGATATGTTGAGCGTCGTGCGGCTGTCTGCATACTTGAGGGACATGCACATGGCCATCGTCAAAGCGAGGCCTAAGCTTTTCAAGACAACCTGCTTGCTACTATCTGGTCCTGCGAGATTTGCTCACCATGATACGGACACATAAATGATGCCCCTCAACTTCAATCCGGCCTCCATTAGCCAGAACTTCTTTGCAGGTATGTAGTGGGTCGCAGTACATCATTTCCCTCGACTTTGATCCGATCACCATCGCCCGAAACTTCTTGGCAGGTATGTACTGGGTTGGCATGAACTCCCACTGGATGGCTGCCGTCAGAGAAGACAGGAAAAGGTTGGTGTTTGTGAACTTCCAGACATCCCATGAGATTGTCCTTCCTCCGTTGGATTATATAGGGTTTTACCATCGCGGTCCAAGTCATCTAGATTACCACGTCAGTTGGACGAACCTTGTTTTGCAGAAGATTGTAATCTGCCAAGTGCCCACACGAGATGCGGATTACGCAAACTTCAAGATAATTGCCTTGTTCAACCGCAGACTCGCCTATCTTTCTGCTGGTGCCTTCTTTAGCTGGAGACAACTCACCTCGCAGTGGATCGTCAAAGCTGATATACCCTTTTGTGATGCTATAGCACACAATGGCATCATCTACGCGACCGACAAAGCAGATGGCACCACATATTGTTGGGATGGTGCGTGTAAGTTTTTTCCGCCTGATGTTAATCATTACGCCATGACACTGTTTGAAATTTTTGTGATGATTGTCATATCCCTGTTTGAGCATAATTTGAGTAGAACTATGGCAATGTATTAGAGACACCGTAAATCGGCTATATTTGGAATGAGTCAATTCATGCAAATGTGACCATGTCATTACAGCCAATTTGTACCCCTGAATAATCAAATGGTTAGGAAGATAAGGATATTCTCCTTATTTTATAGTAATCTATATACTACTAAATATGAGTGTGTATCTATGGCCATGTTAGTTTCCTCATTTTCATTATGTAGAAACATGCATCACACTGTTGGTTTCATCTAACCATACATTAGGGAAGTAAATGTGCATATGGAGAACTCTATATTTGGAAGTAGTGAAATGTTGTAATGCTTACCATGTGTACATACCTATATTCCCCCTTCAGCAATCAATGGCTAGAAGAATATCCTCACAAAAAAAATTCCCACAGAACATGAGTATATAACAATGCATGGTCTGTTAGTTTCCTTGAAGAATTTGTTTGTGAGGACAGAACATGATTACATAACATGCATGACATAGTAGTTTCCTATGAAGAATCGATTGTGAGATAACACGAGTATAACCATGCATGGCACTTCTATATTTTCGAACTCAGTATACATTTCCCTGTATTTTCCTCTCAGTTCCAACACGGACATATCAATGTTCTTTCTTGCATTATCCTACTCATACTCTGAACAATGCTGATCTTACATTAACAATGCATGTCCTTTTTGATATGATGCAGTGTCCCTACAGTTATCGCCCTTTGTAATCACACCACCTTTGCAAAAAGTAGGGAAGCACAATTGGTTCCTCGCTCAATCAGATGACAGCAAAAGACTGGTGATCATTCACACACATGAGACGAAAACATTATATTGCAAAAAACCCACTATGTACAAGCACCGTGCAATACGTGAGTATTCGGACAGTGGCTGTTACGTCTATGAGCAGGATACCAGCTTGTTGGGGCCTTCAGGGTTTTTGAGTTGGAGGCGGGTAAACAGCCTTTGTTCACACTCTATGTTTCTCGAACTCAATTATCCGATTAACCAGGAGATCACCATTGGCAAGGACCTTGATGGTAGAGAGGCTCTGTTTGCTATGGAAAACTGTGTCTACATGGCAATCCCTAGGACTTTAGGAGCAAACTCCCCTGATTGTCAACGATACAGCCTGTAGCCAAAAGAAGCTGAGAATGACAAAGGCATTTGCATTAACTTTATCCTTGGATGTCTCAAGTCTGACAAGCAGTAATGTGGTTCAAACCTTCAAGTTGATAGGTAATTAGGTTGTTGCATCTAAAGGGTTGAGTACTGGTGTCTCCGGATCACTGGTCGCTGAAGCGGGGCTGCAAATTATGATGGTGTTGGATCATCCCTCTTCGAATGACTTGTTGTCTTAGCTGCTTATTCTAGATGGGTAGTTCTCTCTTTTGTTATGCATATTCCTTGTCATTTTTTCATCCTCGTCTATGTCACTCTTACTATGTAATAGTTGCCTCAATTTAGAATGTCATTCTCGTCTGCATCATGAGAGTCTGAGCGCTGCAGATGGGTGTGTTTTGGTGGTGTAGGAAGACTTCTTATGAACTATCATGTCTTGATGTTCATGTCAGTAGTAGTCACTAGTTAGTGTTTGAATGTTGTATATATCGTTGTTTCGAACTGTTTATTGTCTCGAACTGCTGGTGGGCTAAATGAGGGCATCACCATTCTCCAGTGTTCAGAGTATATCTCCTTTTTTCAAGTTATAATTAGAGCTCAGTGTCTTTTCGATGATGTACATTGTTTGGGCCAGTGAGGTGTCGTTGAATATGGGCCGAGTAGTAACGCAATGACAAACATGTCAATTATGACTCTCAGGCTGGGCTCTCAAAAGATCCTCAAAAAAAGGTCGGGCTCTCAAAAAATGAAAGAATAAGGACTCTTAGGACGACATGTGGGCGCCACCGGTGTTTTCGTGCGCTTGCGCGCTGAGAGCATATTGGCGCGTGTTCGAAATTCATGCTATCTTTTCATCCCCAATCTCCCGCCCCTCCACCACCTCTGGAATCTAGATTCCTACTCCAGTTCCCCAAAATCCCCCTCATGTACTCCTTGTACTCAAGCGCACTATCATGTCATCGGTCAACACGGATCTCTGAGCCAGAGATCCTGAGGTCCATCCTACCTTCGGGCGCTACGTGTTGTCGCTCAACAGTGGCATGGGGGCGCCTGACGACCAGTTTGCCGGCAAAGTGCTGATGGTAACCATCAACGGCGACCGGCCTCTCGTCTCGCCAGACGACCTTGTCAAAGCTCTTGGCATTGTGCATGGCATCCAAATAAGCGACTTGCTCGTCGAAGTCTATCCGCCACCGTTTGATTTCTTTGTCAGGTTCTGGACAACTTTCTACTGCAGTCGTGTGTTTGAATCTTCCCGGCGTTTGTTCTGCGATGGTTCTAGTGAGCTTTGATCGGTGGCACCCAGGTCAGCCTTTCCCTGTGTTGCTCGGAACGATGGATGGCACAGGGCCTACTCCATCGTGGGGTGGAGGCCACTAATTCTTTGGGAGAAGAGGCAGGGTTGGCTACCTGGATGTGCTCTAATTCGAGGTAACAACTGAATCGTGTCAGATACTAGTTAAATCCGAGCTATCGTGGGGCGAAGGCCACTAATTCTTTTCGATGATGTACATTTGTCTGTCTGTTTTCTTTTCACAACATTCAAGATATTTCCCCGTCATTGATAAACACGATGAGCCGTTATGTACGAGTTCGTTGGTTTCAACATAGCCCTACCCGTAACGATCCATTGTTTCCACCCTGATTGTGCCGCCTGCGTGAAATTGTTGTATGCAAGTTTAGTATGCTATGATGATCTATATGATTGTGTCAACTATATAAGTTTTTACTGAGTATCAGCAATGCATATGGCTGAAAGATGTATTTACGAGCATCGACAGATGGGTCTCTCTCTCTCTCACACACACACACACAAGTGGGACCCGCTGAATTATTTGTTCGCTCGTGATAGTTTTTAATTAGCTTCCACTGTACTCTAACTTTGTTCTTAAGTTATTAATTGAGCTCAGTGACTTCAAAAGGTTGTATAGAAGCCTTGTTTGGGCCTTCCCGGCATCGTTGAATGTAGGCTGAGTAGCCATGTAAAGTTGTACTATGCTACACATGCCTTTTTTTGAACATCAACAATACAACTGGGCCGATAGTTGTACACAATATCCTAAAATAAGCGCAGCCTAGCGTATCTTTCTTTTAATAAAATAAAATGCATAGCCTAGTTCATATTTTGTATAATAAGATTACCAAGCCCAACTTAATTTTTTAATAATATTTGTATCTCAATATTATTTTTTTAAGAAATGCTTAGTCCAGAACATCATCGTTTTTTCACCATCCCAGAAAATGGGTCCATTTCTACTAAAATCAAATGGCTTGTAAATTATCAGAAATGATAAATGCGCTGCATGTACGCAATATTATTTCTGACCTAGTTCAGTAAATAGGTGTCTTCGAATAAATAATCAAATGCGTTGTAAATTATTATAAATAGTAATTTTTTTAGAAACAATTATCATAAATAGTAAATCATGTATTATTATTATTTCTAACCAACCTAGGAAATAGATTATTTTTTGAGTCAAAGCCCAGGAAATAGATGTATTGGCAAACAAAATGAAATGGGTTGTAAAACCTAAATAAACGGGCTGCATTCTGCCACAGCTATTGAAGCTGACTTTGTTGGCCCACTAGACGAAGCCTGCATAAGGTGTTGTCCATTTAGTGCACAAAACGATTTAATGGTCTAAAACAAAGAGTCAACAAATTATTCTAACATTTGTAATCGTTGGATTGACATCCAACGGCGATCCTGCTTCTTCAATCTTGGATCTAGTTGCTCTTGCTCCAGTTGCCAAAACCATTGCCGGCTGGAGCGCCTGCATCTGCCTCCCGTGGCTGGCTGTGCTGCCACGCAGGCTTCGCCGCCCCATTCTACTCCCAACAGTGCCCAGGTCATACCTGTACTCACCCACACCTTCTGTTATTCTCCGGCGAAGGTAGCCGAACCAGTCCCTCATACTCCCCTCCGCCAGGGACTCCAGTGCCCCTTGTTCCATGACTCCAGATCGTTCCCATCTTAGGCCTCGCCGTCTTCAACTGCCTTGGTGCTCTTAGTGCGGCATGCTCAACGTGGTCAAGGAGCGCGTTCCATCGGAAGAGGACTATACCTGGAGAGGCTGACAGCTGCATCCATGGTCGCAGCAAGGAAGTGCCTCCTTATTATACGCAAAATAATGATTCCTCCACCTGACAGCGAGACCTACCGGAAGGGCCTTGAAAAAAATGTTTCCCCCCTGACAGCTGCGACCCACCAGCTACATCTTCATACGCAAGGAATTGTGTCCGTATTACAGGCAAAAAATGATTCTTCCCCCTTACAGCTAGGACCCACCAGCTATATCTTCGCACTGAAGGAAGTGCCTCCTTATCCTCCCTGATAGTTGGGACCCACCGACTCGAACTGTATGTCGGGTTGTCTGTCTGGTCGCGGTCATGTACATACATACTGGTCGATCGGTCTATCTGCAGCGATGAACCGTGTCCGAGTAAGGAGATGCGCGTGTCGTAGTAGAGGCGCGGACGTATCATATCACACAGTCCCGTCTATATATATCATGTACACGTACGCACAACCATGCTACAAGAAATTAAATACGGCTACGTACGTACATAAGGGCGGCGTCTCGAATGCATCCTCGCGCATACGTACGGCCAGGGCTCGTGTACATGGAGAGGCAACGGACGACAACAACGTCACCTTGTTCATCGGCAGCTAATCGGCTAGGTCGGAACGAAGGAAACAACGATGTCTTCACCGGGAGCCAAGTGACTAGATCGGAATGCGTCCTGTTCATCGGGAGCGGAGCCACTAGGTCGAAATGCGTCCTATTCATCAGGAGCCAACCGGCTTGGACGGAACAGCTGAAACGAGGTCTAGCGTACCGTAGAACGTAGGAAACAGGCCTTCTGTTCGACCACATACGGTCGAAATGGGGTCCTCTTCATCGGGAAGGGTCTGGCGTACCGCAAAACGGAGGAAACAGACTTACGTTGGAGTGCGTACGGTCGAAACGGGGTTCTGTTCATCGGAAGGGGTGTGGCGTACCGCAAAACGGGACTCCACAGGCTACTGTTCATCCGCCGTCGGCCTCCTCCAGCCTCCACCTGCTACTATTCATAGACCGTCTCTAGCCTCCACTAAACACTGTTCATCCAGCTTCACCGACTTTAGTTCAACCAGCCTCCACGCGGTCCTATTCATCCACCCCCCAACTGACTGGGGTGTGTGGCGGCCTCCTTGGGCTCCTGTTCATCCAGCGGCAACCATGTACTATATACCACAAGGTCCTATTCATCCAGTGGCAACCGCCTATACACACGGGCGGGGTCCTGTTCATCCAACCCCCCACCGGGAACTGTTCATCCACAACTAATCCAACCGGCTCGACTCACACAAACGCCTCGACTCGTTCTACATATCGCGCGCGCGGCAGCAACGAGCACTGTTCATCCAGAGGCAACCCAACCAGCTAGCTATGTCTCGCACGGGGGTTCGATCGGCTTCAGTAAGCATGCAGCAGTAGCGATCGATTGGGTTCAGTTAGAAGCGTAGGAGTCTCGGTCGGGTTCAGTTAGGAGCAAAGGGATCGATCGATCAGCTTTAGTACGTAGCAGCAGGAGATCGCTCGGGTTCAGTTATAGCGACACGGCTCGCACCACGCGCGCGTACAAGAGAAACACGTAAACCACACTGTATCGCTCGACCTCGACCACCCACCGTAACCGGGAACTCCCTGATATTTTCCTCGCCCTCGCTTCTACCACGATTTTCTCTGTCATGGACGGCCCAAAGAATGTCATGCAGGTGCGTCTCTGGCCTGCCCAGGACGAAAAGCCCATTTTATGTCATGATTTTTTTTCATAGAAGTAGGAGCCCGCCACATCTATGATGATACTGGGTTTTGTCATAATTATCGTCATAGAAGTGTCATAAGCATGACAGGAAAAAAAATCGTTCAGCCCAAAATGTCATGGATGTGTCTCTTTTTTTTTGTAGTGTAGCTTTTCGCTATGGTACTAAAGATTTATGTCACCATTGTTCAGAATAGCGCTCCACTTCCTCCTTGCTCCTTACCTCCTCCTTGATCGAACTCTGGGATCCTGGGTACCAGTAGGGTTGTAGAACAAGAAAGAGACAAGGGACAACTCCGTTCCAATCGGACACATACATAGAGTTAATTATCCAAAGTCATTCCATCGATCCCTCATACAAATACACTAGGTTGCAAGCCTATGCCTCAACTCATAGCCTTTCCAAATTACTCACACATGACAATCAACTCGCAAGAGGAAATCATCGAAGAAGACATAAAGAGGAATCTTTATTGATAATATGTCTTATAATGGTTGACGAATGTGATAATGATTCAAGTATGGCTAACTTGGAGGGGAGTTGCTGCGGTGACTGTGATGGTGGTGGCTATGGAGATGAGATGGGAAATAGTGACAACGAGGTTTGGAAGATGGCTTTGGTTTCGCGAACAGTATCTTGATGCTCTCCTCCATTCCTCTATTTCGACTCTAGGGGTCCCTTTATATTTATTGGTTGGTTGACCTCTTGGAGCCGCTGGCACTTGGTATGAGTGCTGGTACGAGCACACGCGCTTGTACCAGATCCCGTATTGCACTCTGGTGACTTGAGTGCACCTTCAAATCCTTCCTTGTGACTTAAGCTGTATTTCCTTCTAAGTGGTGATTTACATCCATGTTTAGCCTCTTTTCTTGTGAAAACAAATTAAATAAAGGATTTCATGATCTCTCGCATTCATTAGTCATTAGTGGCAAGATCAAAGTGATTTTCTTAGAATTTCCCTGTTTATCAGGTTAAAAAAATGGTGTGATGAGCGTAAAATATCACTCATCAACAACACTCCCACTACCGGCTACCGACCTGAATTGACCAAGAGAATACAGCCAACCAGAAACTATTATGCATCCACATATCAAACATGAATCATGAACAAATCTAAACATAAAGCACCAATCCATCTCATAATCTACATCGCATCCACAAACTCATCTGATAAGCTACAATCATGTAGGGCTACTCATGTAGGGCTACTCATGTAGCTATCGCATTGAACACAAAAAATGCATCTAGGAGAAGAGATTACAACTTGGGCTACTGCCATGAACACGTAGTCCAGGGGTGGACTACTCACATCTCATCTTGGAGCATGATGATCGAGGTTGACGATGATGGAGATGAATTCCCTTCCGCTAGAGTTCTTGATCAGGGAGGAAAACGAAGATCGCCATAGAAAAGCGATCGTTGGAGGTGGCGTAAAATTATTGATAACTCTGAGGTGAGTTTCTAGGTATTTATAAGCCAGTGGGTACCGAAGAAGGCCAGAAGCCCACAAGCTATAGGCGCCCCCATCCTAGGGTGCCTAGGGATTGTGGGCCCCGCTAGGTATGTGCTTAGGTCCCTAAGGGTCATACTGTTCTTCAAATTCATGAAACCATTTTTTCCGACACATTTTCTGTGCATTATCCTGAAAATATAAAAATAACCAAAATGTTTATAAATAATAGCAATACAACATGAATCATACAAAAAAATATCGGTACATTAGAACATATCAACATACCAAAGCTAAATCCATGCTCGTCCTCTGGCATGTAGATGATAAAAAGGATCATTTTTTTATGATGGATGCTACCAAACATGATCTTTGTATAACTGATGTGTTACTTGTGGTGGATCTAAGTCACTAAGAGAAACATTTTGCAAAGGTCTTTAACTAACTCAGTGCATACAAAAAAGTTCCTACAAATTCCTTGATAATCAAATGCATTAAGTCAAAATCACCAATGCAAAAGGTTTACAAATCATGTCAAGTTAATTGGAAAAACAATGATAATCAACCATCTAAAACATATTAACATGGCAATCACTTCTAGGCTAACCCACAATATAAGACTGAATAAAGTCACTTGTTGTAGGTTTGCTCTATTTCACAATGTTGACAAATTTAGAATCTGAGCACAAGTATGAGTTTAGGCCCGAACCAAGACAAAGGGAAATAGTGATGCATGTTTTAAAGAAGTGGAAAACAATAAAGTCTTTCAACAATATGGTTGACCATTAGGACAAGAGAGGACCTTTATGATCGATGTTATGCAAGGACTAGAGATTGTCCTACAACTAGGATGCACATGGAGCTATATATGAATGAGAGCACTCCTATGGACTAATGTGGGTGCATCCAACTCGCTTGCTCACGAAGACCTGGAGCTCATTTGCGGAAGCTTGTCACTTGAATATACAAGCCAAGTTCTGTAATGTGAAGTTCCCTATTAGTATGTATATGAGACTCATGAACTCTCAATAATGAAGTGCAGTGTAGTGGTTCTACTTTGAAGCACTTGTGAAAATTTCTACTGTGAGTACTTAGCGCTACTATGAACCACTTCACAACAGCAAACTCAGTGCATAGATCACAAAGAAAATAAGTAAAAGGTAGATCCAGTGCATAGAAGCTCCCACACAAGGTGGCGTCTCGAAAGGGATTATAGGAACCTAGTCTTACCCCTGCAAAGTGCAATGCAAAGAGGCTGGTTTGAACTCAGGACCTCTTGGCACAACTGGGGAGGACTTCACCACTGCGCAAGGCCTTCCCTCTCATGAACCAAATAAGTGCCTCATGGAATTGCTAGAGCATAGTACAACAAGCCAAGTATCTCGTGGGGTTTTATTGGTAGCTTCAACACCATCGTTCACACCCGACTACAACAATGACGCTAGTCTATAATGGTTGCATCCAAATAAAACTAAGCCATTTCAGCTTATCAATTGAATCCCAATTTTTGCTATTAGGTAAAAGAAAGTGACGAAGGTAAATTCGACAAAATTCAAGGTAGGGGATCCCAAGCTAAGCGTCTAAGTATGATGGTAATAGGGACACGAGGTTTTACCCATGTTTGGGCTCTCCGATGAGATAATACCCCTACGTCCTAGTTGGGTTTATTGCATTGGAGTAAGTACATAGTACATATGTCTACCAGGAAATCATGTTGTGAGATGTAAGATCCATCTCTCAACAAGCCCAGCCTCGGCTTAAATAAGATATCGGAGGCCTAGGAATAGAAGGGTCCTAACTGGCTGTGTCAGTAGAGAGGAGTCCTTGTCTTGAATGGCAAGGCTTCTTGATTTTCCTTGTAGATGGGTATGGACCGCCCAAAATGGCCCAGGATGGAACCGACAAGGGAGACCTCAGCTTTGTGCCCTAGGCCAAGAGTCAACATGGTGAGAGGCCCCCTGTCAGGGACACCATCAGTATCCCCTGAATCGTTCTTCCAGCCTAGCCGCACCTCGGCTTATCTGAGCTACTTGTCTACTTCGGTTGCCGGTCTTGAAAACTAGTTCAACGAGAATCCCCGAACAATGTTTTCTTTGCAGCCAAGCTCTGATGTCGGACACTTCCCCTAACTCGAGGTTAGGGTTTCTCTCCTCGCTGGCGATTCCGTCGCCTACGAGTCTGCTACTCCCGATCGATCTACCAATCCATTCCCGTCTCGAGTTCACTAACTGCAGATCGATCCTCACAATCGACTTGGTCCGTTTTTGAGTGCGCTACCTCCAGGCTCCCGATATATCTTGCCATTCGATCAGGCGATTGCGACCGCCTCAGGATTGCATCTCTTCCTTCCTGTTCCTCAATGGAAGACAGTACCCCTCGAGCACCCATCCCTATGGTGTCGTCCTCTGATGTATAGTCCGCTTCTAGCGGCGGTGCTAAGGTTCATGATCCGGGTGATCTAGGCGACTATTTCGACCAGCTAGTACTGGATGACGAGGAGTTTGACAATGTGGAAATTGATGTCGATGATCCAGAGCTGAACGAAAGTGTGTGTTGGCTAGCCCTTGCTAAGGTGCATATTGAGAAAAGCTTCATCCAGGCTACCTTCTTTAAGGACATGCTCGCGGTTTGGAATACTGCACAAGAGGTGCGATTTCGGCCTGTTGGCCCTAATCTGTTTGTGGTTCAAGCTTCGTGCCTCGGCGATTGGGAGCGTATCATGGAAAAAGGACCTTGGTCAGGAATTGTGCAATTCTTCTTAGTCCTTATGATGGTTTTACTAAAGCTGAAGAAGTTGAGATTGTGTATATGCCGGTATGGCTTCAAATCTATAAACTCCAGGATGGCTATTGCAAGGAGTTGGTGGAAAAACTGATTAAGAACGCTGGTAAGATTTTTG
The DNA here is from genome assembly GCF_018294505.1 of Triticum aestivum. Taxonomy (NCBI): domain Eukaryota; kingdom Viridiplantae; phylum Streptophyta; class Magnoliopsida; order Poales; family Poaceae; genus Triticum; species Triticum aestivum. The sequence continues at coordinate 477,580,347 of NC_057797.1, read as the reverse complement.
AGTTAAGGTTGCATGGAAATTCTCGTGGTGATTACATACGTGTGAGAGTATGTCATGATGTGAGAGAGCCCTTGACAAAATTTGTTAGTATCATCCGTGAAAAGAAGATGCAGGTATTTGTTGTTCGTTATGAAAAGCTTGCTAAATTCTGCAAGTTCTGTGGTAGAGTTGGACATCATTATAAGGAGTGTGGTACTAGTCTACACCAACCAAAATATCTAAAGTATGGGGGACTGGCTATATGTTGATTCCCCCTCTGGAAACAGACCTGGGTTTCATGCTTGCCGTAGCTCTAATGTTGTTGTTCCATTGTCGTGCACACAACAGAAAAATGAGAAGGAGGATGATGCTAAGGATGTTGGCACTATCCTAGAGAAATCCAAGGATGTGGTCATGGTTGATCGTGACAAATTGGCCCGTAAAAGATTGTTAGTGGATGTTGTCCCGGTAGGTGCTCAGGCGGATATCCTACCAAACAATTCTCTACCTCTTTTGCAAATAACTGATGGAACTATTGGTGGGATGGTGACCATGAGGCACCAACGAGCAGTCTAAGTAGTAAGAAGGCTAAGATGGCTAATGTTGAAGAGAGTTCAGAGAACAAATCGGCGGGCTCCAATTAGGAGCGCCGTCAGGATCAATGAGTCTACTATTCTGGAACTGCCGGGGGCGAGGAACTGCCGGACAGTTCGTGAAGTTGTGGCTCTTACAAAAGCCAATTCCCAAAGTTTGTCTTCCTGTCAGAAACAAGACAAAATTCTGTTAATATGGAGAGATTGAAGTGGAGATTAGGCCTAAAAGGCTTTTGTGGTGTAGACTGTGACGGCCGAGGAGGGGGTCTAGCGTTGTTCTGGGATGATACTCTCCAGGTCACAGTTATGGATGTGTGCAAGCGATATATTGATGTGAGTGTGTATGATCATGATGCAGATAAGTCTTGGAGAAGTACTTTTATTTATGGAGAACCACGTGTTGAGAACCGTTATCTGATGTGGGAGCACCTGTCAAGACGCAAAGGTTGTTCTGATCTTCCTTGGGTGGTGTGTGGTGATTTCATTGAAGCAATGTGGCAACACGAGCATTTTTCTCGGTCCTTGAGGGGAGAAAGTCAGATGGAGGTGTTTAGAGATGTTCTTATTGACTGCGAGTTGGTTGATCTTGGCTTCTCGGATGCTCCCTATACATATGATAATGGCCACCAAGGACAAAGTAATGTACGTGTTCGGCTAGATCGGGCCTGTGGGGATGAATCATGGAAAGAATTGTTTCCGTTTGCATGGGTGAAAGATCTAGTGTCGCCATGGTCAAATAACTGTCCTATACTATTACATATCGAGGAATCTGAAGATCGGCGATGAAAGAGTAGCCCACGTTTATGAGATCATGTGGGAACGAGATCCGCGACTTCCAACAATTATTAGTAAGGCTTGGGATTGTTCTCGATCGATGGGTGACCTAGGTAATGTGGCAAAGTCTTTGAACTCTATTATGTCAGAACTTCGGAAGTGGAGCAAAGAGCATTTTGGTCATGTTGAACGAGAGATTTCTTCCCTTCGGCAAGAGCTTGAGGACCTTCATCAAAGTAATAGTGATCGACTTCTTATTCGCCGGAAGATGGAGAGACTTGATGAGCTTTTGTATAGGGAAGAGATGATATGGTTGTAGCGGAGTAGAATTATGTGGTTGAAAGAGGGGGACCGCAACACACAATATTTCCATAAGCAGGTTGTATGGCGCGCTCGGAGAAATAATATGAGAAGGGTGCAAAAGGTTGATGGGTCTTGGTGCAATGTGCCGTCTGAGATGGAGAGGATGACCCAATCTTATTTCTAGGAAGTGTATACTAAAGACCCAACCTTGTTAGCTAATGATGTGTTGTAACTAATTGTTCCAAAGGTTACAGGTGCTATGAATGAAAGGCTGAATGCACCCTTCTCCAGGAGGAAATTTCATATAGGACCTCTAAAAGCTCCAGTCCTAGATGGTTTTCCATCGAGATTTTATCAGAGGAATTGGACATGTTTAAAAGTGGAGATTATCGATGTTGTCAAGTTATTTTTTGCGACAGGATTTATGCCAAGTGGGGTGAATGATACAACTATTGTTTTGATCCCAAAAATAGCTCATCCGATACCTTTGAAGGATTTCAGGCCTATATCATTGTGTAATGTAATTTATAAAATAGTCTCGAAGTGTATGGTGAATCATTTGCGGCCGCTAATTATGGATTTAATTTCAGAAAATCAAAGTGCGTTCATTCCCGGACGGCTTATTTCTGATAATTCTATCATCACGTTCGAATGTATTCATCATATCCAGCAAGGGAATAGTGGAGGTAATTCCTTTTGTGCATATAAGTTGGATTTATCTAAAGCTTATGATCGTGTTGATTGGGATTTCTTGGAGGACCTCTTATTAAGTGGGGTTTCTCTAATCTCTGGATCTCGTGGGTAATGAAGTGTGTTCGCTCTGTCAAGTATTCAGTAAAGTTTAATGGAAGATTACTTCAATAGTTTTCTCCTACCCGAGGTCTCCGTCAAGGTGATCCTTTATCACCATTCTTATTTCTCTTTATTGTTGATGCTCTATCTACTTTACTACATGATGTTGTACAAGAGAAGGGTTTACATGCTATTAAGATTTGTCGAAGAGCTCCTCCTATTTCTCATCTTTTGTTTGCGGATGATTCACTATTATTTTTACGTGCGGATCTGGATCAAGCGGCAATTGTCAAAGATGTTTGGAGCACTTATGCTACAGCTACGGGTCAACTTATTAACCCATCCAAGTGGTCCATCTTATTTAATGATGATTGTCCTGATACTGTTTCTGTGGAAGTCGAAAGGTTTCTTGGTGTGGCCCAGGAAGTTTTTGATGCAAAATATTTTGGTCTCCCTATACCAGATGGGTGAATGCATAAAGGGAGGTTCGAATTCTTACAATCACGTATGAGCAAGATACTTGTGGATTGGAGTGAAAGATACTCATCTTCGACGAGTAAAGAAGTTTTGATCAAATCTATTGTGACGCCCTTGATTCAATCGTACACTAATCATACATGCAAATGTGTATGATCAAGATTAGGGACTCAGGAAAGATATCACAACACAACTCTAGACACAAATCAAAATAATACAAGCTTTATATTACAAGCCAGGGGCCTCGAGGGCTCGAATACATAAGCTCGAATACGCAACAGTCCGCGAAAGGAACAAAATCTGACTACAAACATAAGTTAAACAAGTCTGACTAAAGAAGGCTAGCACAAAAGCAATAACGATTGAAAAGGCAAGGCCTCCTATCTGGGAGCCTCCTAACTACTCCAGGTCGTCAGCGGCCGTCACGTAGTAGTGGGCACCCTCGGGGTAGTAGTAGTCATCAGTGGTGTTGTCCGGCTCCTGGGATCCGTCATCTGGTCACAACAATCGGGTATGGGGGAAAAAGAGGTAGAAAAGCAACTGTGAGTACTCATCCAAAGTACTCGCAAGACTTACATCAGATCTAAACTCAGTATGCATTTGTATCAAAGGAATGGGTTGTATCTGTGGTCTAAACTGCAGAATGCCAGAAGAGAAGGGGAAAGCCTAGCCTATTGAAGACTAGCATCTTCAAGCATCTTGTAGCATTTAGAAGAGTACAGATCAACATAATGTATAGTAGTAGTGTTATCAACCTCTCCCAGAGATCCTTCCTCGGCCCCCTACGAGAAAGAAATCCCAGAGCCATGCTATCCATTTCTCATCACAAGTATCCAGTTCTAGTTGTATCGATCGGGATACAACTCCGAGCGTCCGTTACCGTAGGACACTCTATCGATAGATGTTTTCTTCCCTACAGGGGTGCACCAACTTACCCACCACGCTCGATTAACTCTGGCCGGACACACTTTCCTGGGTCATGCCCGGCCTCGGCCAAACGATATGCCACAACCCGGCCTAGGCTTAATAGAGAGGTCAGCACGCCGGACTGAACCTATGCCCCAGGGGTCTTGGGCCATTGCCCCGGGAACTCCTGCACATTGCGTGGGCGGCCGGTGAGCAGACGTAGCTACCTCCTTAAAAGGCAGGTGCTTACGCAGTCCAACCCGGCGCGCGCCGCTCAGTCGCATGACGTATATTAAGCTTCCGCTGATGAATACGACGCAGAACGCCCATACTATGCCCACGTGATGGTTAGTGCTATCAGGCCAGAGGCCCCTCGGATCAAATATGCAAATCGTAGTGGATTATGAACGCGCGGTCACAAGCAGAGACTCACGAAAGATGTGACCCCGTCGCCCCGTCTCGAGGACTCGCGGCAAGGGCTAAGAATGCCCGGCCACACCTCGTAATTATCTCGCGGGCACCTTCCAGGTCAACCCGACTCCACATCACTCGCAATTACGCTCGCGCGGGTACCCCTTGGGGCCGACCCGTCTTTATTAACATGGTTCAGTGTAGAGTCATAGTAACCATAGTAACCATGTGTCTAACACCAAGGGCAACCCTAAGGAATCACCCTCGATGGAATTCCACCTGATGTTATCGTCAAGGTGAACGAAGGAGGAATCGCCCTCGAGGTCCACACTTGAGGGGTTGCACGATAGAGTCATTATCAGGAGTGGACAAGGAGGACTCACCCTCAATGACCATGACCGAATAGCTACACTATAGGGTTAACATTAGAAGTTCTGATGACGTATCACCCTCGGCACTCGATAGTAACTCTGCAGAGTCATACAACTAAGGGGGGTGATGTGTGGTGTCGGTGCCTAGACGTCGATCACTTTGATCAAGTCATCACACATAAAGCGGGGCAACTGGGACAAGGTAGGGTGTCTTTGGTGGATCACTAACCAACTTAAACTAAGAAGTTAAGAATAAGCAGGTAAGGTATGATAACAGGTAACAAAAAAACAGGCTATGCATCAGAATAGGATCATACAAAAAGTGGTAGCAGTTCTAATGCAAGCATGAGAGGGAAAGAAATGGGCGATATCGGAATGAACAAGGGGGGGTTGGCTTGCCTGGAAGCTCTGCTGAAAAAGAAGAAGTGTCATCGTCGACGTAGTCGATCACAGGGGCATTGTCATTGGTCTCGGGGTCTACTGGAGAGAAGAGGGGGGGACAGTAAATACATAGCAAACAGATGCATCACTAAGCATGACATGACGATAGGAAGAGCTAGGGTTGACCTAGCATAGTGCTACACGTAGTAGACGGAGGGGGAAAACATCCAAGGATGATTTCCCAACGTTAGACGGATTCCACACAAACGAAAGAGAGGGGACAGTTCCATGTCCAGCATGCTAGGGGCATGTGATAGATGAACGGACCATGTATTCGGATTCGTTGGATTTTTCTGAGCAACTTTCATGTAGAAAACATTTTCGTCTGAGCTACGGTTTATTTTCAACAATTTTTTAAAGATTTAAACATTTTCTGAAATTATTTAAATTAACAGAAAGTCATTATGATGTCAGCAATGCGTGGGGATGACGTCAGCAGTCAACAGACTCGCTGACCAGGGTCAAACCTGACCTGTGGGTCCAGTGGGACCCACATGTCAGCCTCTGTTACTCTAATAGTAATTTAAACTAAACTAACATGCTAATTAGAGGGGTGGGCCCCTAGTGTCAGTGACTAACTAATGATTAAAACTAATTAACAAATTTATTTATTTATAAAACATTTTAAACAAGTGGGGCCCACAAGTCAGTCTCACTTGGCAGCCCAGTCAGCAGTTGACTGGGTCAACCTAGTCAACTGGGCCACCCGGGCCCACTGGTCAGTGACCTAGGGGCAGGGCCCACTGTTCCACATCGACGTTAGCGCCAGAGAGAGCTCCGGCGACCAAATCCCGGCGGAGCATCGTCGGACTTCGCCGGAAAAATGCTACGCGGCACGGGGGAGGTGCGGCTAGGCGCGTTCGATCGGGCGTTCGACGCCGCATCCATCTACGGTGGCGGCGCGGCCCGTAATAGGCTGGAACGACAAGGCGAAAGGTGGGGCGGACGCCGGCATTCGGCCGCGATCGGAAACGAGGCTAGAGGGTCGGGCTAGCGGCGCAGTGGGGCACGTTCGAACCGCGGGGATACGCTGAGCACATTCCCGCGCTCGGACGGCCATGGCATCGAGGGAAGCGACAACGATGAGCGGCACAGCGGAGCTGAGCTCGGCCGTCCATGGCGGCGACATTATGCACAACAGAACGAGGGGGCAGGGGGAGGACGTGTGGTGCTCACCATGCGGGTGCAAGGAGGCCCCGTGAGTGAATGCGAGCACAGAGGTGACGTCGGAGACGAAGGAGGCGGTGGTGATCGGAGATGGGAAACGGCGGATTCCCGGTGCTGCAGCGCCTCCAGGCTCCAGCTGTGACCACCAGATGTTGAGGAAGATGATGACAAAGATGACGGACGCGTCGAGGAAGCGATGCGGTGGATGCGGCCGCGGAGACGAGCGAGGCACAGTGGCAACCTCATCGGCCTCCTCTCCAAAACGAAGGAGAGGAAGAGAGAGAAGGGGAGAGTGGTGGGACGGAGAGGCGGGACTGGTGGTAGGTGAGGGGGGATTCGAGGCGTTCGGGGGCGGTGACCTCATCCCCTCCTCGGAGCCGGCGAGGGGGGGTCAGGTGGAGACGCGTGCGCGCGATCGCTCGTATAGTGGGGAGGGGAAGAAGACAAGGGGGTAAGGTGGGTTGGGCCAGTGCAATGGGCTAACGCCCAGGGGGAAGGGGGATTTCTCTCTCTCCTCTGACTTTCCTTTTTCTTTTCTTTTTTTTCCAGTAGTTTTTGTATTTTATTTCTAGCCAATAATGACTTTGCAAAATTATGCCACTGGACAAAAAAATTCAAAGAATTAATGTGCACTGCCACAAAAAGATTGTGAGACTTTTGAAATAGTTTGCACATTTTATAAATTAAAAAGGCATTTAATTTATTGCTTAGGTCACTGTTTTAAGTAGTTTAGGCCACTTAAACACATTGCAAAAATGTTGGTTCACCACCAATATTAGTTATGGATTATTTGGCACATGATGAACATTTTAGTTTTCATGTTTGAGCAATTTTGAATTTCACTTAGAATTTGAAATTGAATTCAACTAGAATTTGAAATGAGAGCGATCCAAGGATGATCAAACACTTGTTTAGCAAAATGATTAACTTAACCCCAGGGGTTACTATAGCATCATTACAGAGGGGTGTTACATCTATAGCCCAGGCCATCCCCACCTATGTAATGAGTGTTTTCAAACTTCCTTTCTCGGTATGTGATGATTTGTCCAAGCTGATGAGACATTACTGGTGGGGCACGCAAAATGGTAAGAAAAAGATGGCTTGGATGGCATGGGATAAATTGGTTCTACCTAAACCAAAGGAGGGATGTGGTTCAGGAATATGAGGGCGTTTAATCAAGCTTTTCTTGCCAAACAAGCCTGGTGACTCCTTGTTGCACCTGAATCGCTTTGTGCAAGACTACTATGGGCTAAATATTATCCAAATGGGAATCTACTAGATATAGTTTTTCTGAGTAACTCGTCAGCGGTTTGGAAGGGTATCGAACATGGATTGAACTTGGTGAAAAAAGGTATGATCTGGTAACTCGGCAATGGTAATCTTATTCGAACTTGGCGAGATCCATGGATTCCTAGGGGTATGCCTTTTATGCCTATTTCCCCTAAAATAAATTGTCGTCTAAATAAAGTTGCTGATTTTATGGATGCTAATGGTGCATGGAAGGTAAATTTATTGGAACAATTTTTCTATCATGTTGATGTTGAAGCTATTTTGAAAATTCGTACGTCGCTAAGACATCGGGAAGATTTTATTGCTTGGCCTTTTGAGAAGTCGGGATCTTTCACTGTGAGGAGCACCTATCATTTAGCTATGGGTGAGCACATGGACCGGTCCTCGCAAGGAGCAAGCTTCACATGTGTAACAGCCTGGCTTTTGGCCCTTCCCTTTTTCTTTTGATTTATTTGGTTTTTGCTTTGTTTTTCTTTTTGGAGTGGTTCTGTGGCCTTGCAGCCTGGGAGATCATCATCATTTCTTATCCCAAGTGGTTCCTCGTTCTCAAATTCATCCCAAGATCATGTCATTTCCATTCTAGCCCAACCCTAGAATTCTTTTCTAGGGAATATTCCTTTTTCTTATTAAAGGAATAGCCATGTTTGTTCGAGGTTGTGAAGCAACCTATATTTATTTCACTCCCAAAATTCCCAAATAATTCTCAAAATTTCTTTGGGTCATATGTTGACCAAATATGCCCAAACATTCCTATCCTAGCCCAAGAATAATCCCCCAATAATTATTCTTCATTTCATCCAGTGTGGCTTTCTATGAAGGAAGTGCTACCTATACTTTCCTGATTGATCCCAAACTTTATGGGCATGATATATCATCCAAATCATTGCCTCATGCCAAAATTCAACTTTATTTGCCTATCTAATCTTCTCAACAATTTTTCAAAGTTTTTGTCAGACAGAAGGCATTGTGAAAGAAGTACTAGCTAGGGTTATCCAAATGATTTGAAATTTTGCACACTCCTTCGTGTGCTCGTATCTTTACACTCCCCCCAAATTCCAGCCCCATCCGTGAGCACAGGACCAAATCCTTGCTTCTGTTAATATTTGCAGGTTGTGAAGCAAGTATAATATTTATTGCTTCATTAATTCTTAGAAATTACCAGATTGTGTTCTGACCCAAATAACATCTCTCCACCAAATTTGGGATCAATCATCTAGCCAATAATTCTCTAGAATTTTCCCAAGTTTCTCGAAAATGAAGATGTTTGTGAAGCAAGTGCCATTTTGGCCTGTCCAATCGGTATGAAATTTTTACAGCATGATCACCTGTCCAAATCATCATGATCTATCCAATTTGAGCTCAGTTGACTACTCCATGTGAGTGCATCATCGTGATCAAATTTTTGGACTATAATTGAAGTTACAAAGCAACCATATTGTTTTGTGGCCCAATTATCCTCAAACTCTCCAGGATTATAGTCCTTCCTAAGCTGATCACCCCAGACAAACTCTTTGGCTCAAATCAAGTTCATGTTGATCACTAGTGCACGGCCAAGTTTACTGCAGTAAACTTCAGACGATGATTACCATTTAACCATAGCACCCCATATCAAGACATGGCCTCATCAATGCTCCATCTTGGAGGGACTATCAGCTAGAAAACATTTTGGGTGTTGTAGAGCATTGAATTCCCCGGTTCACGTGGTGACTACGATGATGGTGTGCCTGTGCATGTGCTCTATGCGCAATGGCCGCTTCCAGGGCGTCATTTCTGCTTCGACCTCTTCCCCTTGTCGTCTTCGCACGCGTGACCATGTCCCTTGTCTTCCCCTCGTCGTCGCCGTTCCCCTGGACCACTCTCCCCCTCTGTCCGCTTCCTCTGACCATGTCCCTTGTCTTCCTCTCGTCGTCGTCATTCCCCTGGAACGATGGTAGTGTTATGCTATCCTCTGAGTATTTGGGTATGATGTTATGATGCTTGGATTATTTGTTGGATATTGCTATGACTTGGATTATAGGTTGATAGATAGTATTGTTGGGGAATGTAGTAATTTCAAAAATATTCCTACGCACACGCAAGATCATGGTGATGCATAGCAACGAGAGGGGAGAGTGTCATCCACGTACCCTCGTAGACCATAAGCGGAAGCGTTATGACAACGCGGTTGATGTAGTCATACATCTTCATGATCGACCGATCCTAGTACCGAATGTACGGCACCTCTGCGATCTGCACACGTTCAGCTCGGTGAAGTCCCAGGAACTCATGATCCACTAGATCTTCGAGGGAGAGTTCCGTCAGCACGATGGCGTGATGATGGTGTTGATGAAGCTACCGACGCAGGGCTTCACCTAAGCACTGCTACGATATGACCGAGGTGGATTATGGTGGAGGGGGGCACTGCACACGGCTAAAAGATCAATGATCAACATGTGTGTCTTTGGGGTGCCCCCTGCCCCATATATAAAGGAGCAAGGGGGGAGGCCGGCCGGCCCTAGGAGAGCGCGCCAAGAGGAGGAGGAGTCCTAGTGGGAGTAGGACTCTCCTTTCCCAGTCCCACTAGGAGGGGGAAGGAAGGAGTGGGAGAGGGGAAAGGCAAGGGGGGCACCGCCCCCCTTCCTTGTCCTATTCGGACTCAAGGGGAGGGGGCGCACGGCCTGCCCTGGCCGGCCCCTCTCTCTCTCTCCACTAGGGCCCATCAAGGCCCATTAGCCCCCGGGGGGTTCCGGTAACCCATCCGGCACTCCGGTTTTCTCCAAGATCACCTGAAACCCTTTCGGTGTCCGAATATAGCCATCAAATATATCAATCTTTATGTCTCGACCATTTCGAGACTCCTCATCGTGTCTGTGATCACATCCGGGACTCCAAACTACCTTCAGTACATCAAAACACATAAACTCATAATACCGATCATCATCGAACGTTAAGCGTGCGGACCCTATGTGTTCGAGAACTATGTAGACATGACAGAGACTCATCTCTGGTCAATAACCAATAGCGGAACCTAGATGCTCATATTGGTTCCTAAATATTCTATGAAGATCTTTATCAGTTAAACCGCATAACAACATATGTTGTTCCCTTTGTCATCGGTACGTTACTTGCCCGAGATTCGATCGTCGGTATCTCAATACCTAGTTCAATCTCGTTACCGACAAGTCTCTTTACTCATTCCGTAATACATCATCCCGCAACTAACTCATTAGTTGCATTGCTTGCAAGGCTTACAGTGATGTGAATTACCGAGACGGCCCAGAGATACCTCTCCAACAATCAGAGTGACAAATCCTAATATAGATCTATGCCAACTCAACAAGTACCATTGGAGACACATGTAGAGCACCTTTATAATCACCCAGTTACGTTGTGATGTTTGGTAGCACACAAAGTGTTCCTCCGGTATTCGGGAGTTGCATAATCTCATAGTCATAGGAACATGTATAAGTCGTGAAGAAAGCAATAGCAATATACTAAACGGTCAAATGCTAAGCTAACAGAATGGGTCAAGTCAATCACATCATTCTCTAATGATGTGATCCTGTTAATTAAATGACAACTCATGTCTATGGTTAGGAAACTTCACCATCTTTGATTCAACGAGCTAGTCAAGTAGAGGCATACAAGTGACACTTTGTTTGTCTATGTATTCACACATGTACTAAGTTTCCGGTTAATACAATTCTAGCATGTATAATAAACTTTATCATTATATAAAGAAATGTAAATAACAACTTTATTACTGCCTCTAGGGCATATTTCCTTCAGTCTCCCACTTGCACTAGAGTCAATAATCTAGATTGCACAGTAATGATTCTAACACCCATGGAGTCTTGGTGCTGATCATGTTTTGCTCGTGAGAGAGGCTTAGTCAATGGGTCTGCAACATTCAGATCCATATGTATCTTGAAAATCTCTATGTCTCCCTCCTTGACTTGATCGCAGATGGAATTGAAGCGTCTCTTGATGTGTTGGTTCTCTTATGAAATCTGGATTCTGTTGCCAAGGCAATTGCACCTGTATTGTCACAAAAGATTTTCATTGGACCCGATGCACTAGGTATGACACCTAGATTGGATATGAACTCCTTCATCCAGACTCCTTCATTTTCTGCTTCCAAAGCAGCTATGTACTCCACTTCGCATGTAGATCCCGCCACGACACTTTGCTTAGAACTGCACCAACTAACATCTCCACCGTTCAATATAAACATGTATCCGGTTTGTGACTTAGAGTCATCCGGATCAGTGTCAAAGCTTGCATCGATGTAACCATTTATGACGAGCTCTTTGTCACCTCCATAAACGAGAAACATATCCTTAGTCCTTTTCAGGTATTTCAGGATGTTCTTGACCGTTGTCCAGTGATCCACTCCTGGATTACTTTGGTACCTCCCTGCTAAACTAAGAGCAAGGCACACATCAGGTCTGGTACACAGCATTGCATACATGATAGAGCCTATGGCTGAAGCATAGGGAACACCTTTCATTTTCTCTCTATCTTCTGCAGTGGTCGGGCATTGAGTCTGACTCAACTTCATACATTATAACACAGGCAAGAACCCTTTCTTTGCTTGATCCATTTTGAACTTCTTCAAAACTTTATCAAGGTATGTGCTTTGTGAAAGTCCAATTAAGCGTCTTGATCTATCTCTATAGATCTTGATACCCAATATATAAGCAGCTTCATCGAGGCCTTCCATTGAAAAACTCTTATTCAAATATCCTTTTATGCTATCCAGAAATTCTATATCATTTTCAATCAACAATATGGCATCCACATATAATATTAGAAATGCTATAGAGCTCCCACTCACTTTCTTGTAAATACAGGCTTCTCCAAAAGTCTGTATAAAACCATATGATTTGATCACATTATCAAAACGTTTAATCCAACTCCGAGATGCTTGCACCAGTCCATAGATGGATCGCTGGAGCTTACACACTTTGTTAGCATCCTTTGGGTCGATAAAACCTTCAGGTTGCATCATATACAACTCCTCATCCAGAAATCCATTCAGGAAGGTAGTCTTTACACCCATTTGCCTAATTTCATAATCATAAAATTCTGCAATTGCTAACATGATTTGGAAGGACTTAAGCATCGCTACAGGTGGGAAAGTCTCATCGTATTCAACTCCTTGAACATGTCGAAAACCTTTCGCAACAAGTCGAGCTTTGTAGACAATAACATTACCGTCAGCGTCAGTCTTTTTCTTGAAGATCCATTTATTCTTGATGGCTTGCCGATCATCGGGCAAGTCAACCAAAGTCCACACTTTGTGCTCATACATGGATCCCATCTCAGATTTCATGGCCTCAAGCCATTTTGCGGAATCTGGGCTCATCATCGCTACCTCATAGTTCGTAGGTTCGCCATGGTCAAGTAACATGACCTCCGGAACAGGATTACCGTACCACTCTGGTGTGGATCTTACTCTGGTTGACCTCCGAGGTTCGGTAGTAACTTGATATGAAGTTACATGATCATCATCATTAGCTTCCTCACTAATTGGTGTAGGAGTCACAGGAACAGATTTCTGTGATGAACTACTTTCTAATAAGGGAGCAGGTACAGTTACCTCATCAAGTTCTACTTTCCTCCCACTCACTTCTTTCGAGAGAAATTCCTTCTCTAGAAAGGATCCATTCTTAGCAACGAATGTCTTGCCTTCAGATCTATGATAGAAGGTGTACCAAACAGTCTCCTTTGGGTATCCTATGAAGACACATTTCTCTGATTTGGGTTCGAGCTTATCAGGTTGAAGATTTTTCACATAAGCATCGCAGCCCCAAACTTTAAGAAATGACAACTTTGGTTTCTTGCCAAACCATAGTTCATAAGGCGCCGTCTCAACGGATTTAGATGGTGCCCTATTTAACGTGAATGCATCCGTCTCTAAAGCATAACCCCAAAACGATTGCGGTAAATCAGTAAGAGACATCATAGATCGCACCATATCTAGTAAAGTATGATTACGACGTTCGGACACACCATTACGATGTGGTGGTCCGGGTGGCGTGAGTTGCGAAACTATTCCGCATTGTTTCAAATGAAGACCAAACTCGTAACTCAAATATTCTCCTCCACGATCAAATCATAGAAACTTTATTTTCTTGTTACGATGATTTTCCACTTCACTCTAAAATTCTTTGAACTTTTCAAATGTTTCAGACTTGTGTTTCATCAAGTAGATATACACATATCTGCTTAAATCATCTGTGAAGGTGAGAAAATAACGATACCCGCCGCGAGCCTCTACATTCATCGGACCACATACATCAGTATGTATGATTTCCAACAAATCTGTTGCTCGCTCCATTGTTCTAGAGAACGGCATTTTAGTCATCTTGCCCATGAGGCATGGTTCGCTAGTACCAAGTGATTCATAATCAAGTGATTCCAAAAGTCCATCAGAATGGAGTTTCTTCATGTGTTTTACACCAATATGACCTAAACGGCAGTGCCACAAATAAGTTGCACTATCATTATCAAATCTACATCTTTTTGCTTCACTATTATGAATATGTGTATCACTACTATCGAGATTCATTAGAAATAGACCAATCTTCAAGGGTGCATGATGATACGTCTCCAACGTATCTATAATTTTTATTGTTCCATGCTATTATATATTCTGTTTTGGATGTTTAATGGGCTTATTTATACACCTTTATATTATTTTTGGGACTAACCTATTAACCGGAGGCCCAGCCCAAATTGCTGTAATTTTTGCCTATTTCAGTGTTTCGTAGAAAAAGAATAGCAAACGGAGTCCAAGCGGAATGAAACCTTCGGGAGCGTGATTTTTGGAACAAACGTGATCCAGAGGACTTGGAGTGGACGTCAAGCAACCAACGAGGAAGCCACGAGGCTGGGGGCATGCCTGCCCCCCTGGGCGCGCCTGTCGGCGTTCTGGGAACGGGGGTCCCCAGACTTGCCTGCCTGCGGCCTGCGGCGTGGCTCAAAGGGGGGCCCAGCACGGCCCATCTTCACCAACACAAACCCAAGACCCTCGCGAGGGGCCAAGCCTCGCGGGGCGGACGACTCGGAGCTTCTTCAGGCACGGCCTCGTCAGGCTGGCTCACGAGGAGGCGGAGAGATCAAGGCAGGGTACCTCACGAGGTGCCCGTGACGCAAGCCATGACAACTCAGGGCGCCAGGCGGGTGCCAGCATGTGCAGCGTCCTCCTTTCCTCTTTGGTGCAAAGGGGGCAAGCGCAGCCGCGGAGTACCGAGGCATCAGGCAAAGGTTGCCATTTCGGTGCAACAAGACCAAGACCAGGAGGACTATGAGATGGAGGTCATCGTGGAGCCCAAGACGGCATCATCACCAGAGCTTTGCGCAGACGAAGACCACTTTTGTCAGGGTAGCTGATACTAGTTGTCCCCCTTCAAATTAGCCCGCCATTGTTGGCTCCCTTCCCGCTCAATATTTGGGAAGAGGACCAGGTCCTCTATAAATAGGACAAGCCACCCACAGAAAGAGGGGGTTCGGTCGGTTGGCTGGAGGCAGAGAGAGAGAAGGTGACTGAACTCCACTGAGCAGTTCATCGCCCCAGCCAAGAACAGACCCTCACGAGGTTGCTCTTCCTTGTATTGTTCATCATCATCAGCCCAAGAGGCAATCCACCACACCACACACTGGAGTAGGGTATTACACCACAACGGTGGCCCGAACCAGTATAAACCATGTGTCTCTTGTGTTGTTCTTTCCTTTGTTTTAGATCCTAGCATGGCGGAGGGGTGCAGGTAGGTAGAAGGCGAAATCTCCGCGCGCACCCTAGTGTTCGAACTCAAAGGTCTGTCGGAACCCAAAATCCGACATTTGGCGCGCCAGGTAGGGGTGCGCCGCCGGAATTCGTCTTCCACCGCTCCGTGCCCCGTCGCGTCGCCATCACCATGCCCGGCGACCAGGAGGGCAACCCAGACCCATGGGCGGCATGGCCCGCCCGCGCAGAGCCGCTCGCCTCGGGCGACTCCGTGCCCTAGGCAGCTCATGGTCCGCAGGGAGCTGCGGGCCGCGGGCGACGCGGACAGGCTTCGACAGCTCTCACACCGCGGCAGGCGCGGTCCGCAGCAAAGGCCTCCAATCACGCCGCGACCACGACACCGTAGACCCCCCGGGAGCAAGCGAACTCGAGGGCCACGCTCACAGTGGCCCGAGAGCTGCTGTAGTGTAGACTGCTGGAGGGCGGCCGCGACGTGCTGCTGGAGCGGGTGGCAGAGCTCCTGGGCTTCGCCGCCTCGGGGGCTCACCCCTTCTGCACCCAGCTCCCATCTCCAACCCAGGGCGGCCCGCGCGGGGGCCGCGTGCGCGCCCGTGGGCTCCAAGGCTACTCCAACACCTGCGAGGCTGTCAGCACCGGACCGGCGGCGGCGCAGCCCCCGCTCCTGGTCCGCGAAGAAGAAGGACTCGACACGACCCGCGGCCCCAGTGGAGAGCCGCGCTGCCACCCCACGGTAGGCGCGTCAGGCAGGACCGCGTGGCGCGCAGAGCACTACGGCGTGGCCTTCGGGGTGACGGCGCCAGAGGAATACGTGCCCCTCATGATGGACCAAGGACACCCACACGAGGGCGAACAAGGCTCGCTCCTCAGCCCAAGCTGGGGGGACGAGGCACCAGAAGCTGAGCCCTTCCAGGAGTCTCGGGACGGTCCCACTGGGCACACTGGAGGCAACGATTATCGGGTACCACTAATTCTTCAGCAGGCATACGCTAACCATGGATCGCAGGAGGTGCAGGTTGTCACAGCGGGCAGCTGCCCTGCTCCCACAGTCTCCTACCCCTTGGGAGGAGGGCGCAGGGGGCTGCAGGAGAGGGGCAGGGATTCGACATCACCACTGCGGCGTTCGGAGCAAGGTGTTCTCAGGAGGTAGGCCCTCCGCTGGGGAGGTGCCCCAGGGCCTGCCCCCGGCGGAGGACCCGTGGTCGTCGGGGGAACCGTTGGCGACAGCTCTACCCCATCGGCGGCGTCCTGGTTTCCGGTCGTCATTGATGGCACTAGAGTGTGGCGCAAGGCGGGGCCCTCATCTGGCAATATGAAGCAAGGCCAGTACCTGTGAAGAAGGCCCAGTGCCTGTGAAGCTCGCCGCCCCGTGACACTCTCACATAATAATGAGTGGGGCTGTACACGCCCCGGAGTCTCAGGGGTGCCGGCCTCAGGCCCTGGGGCTCCCTCCCACGCCCAGTGGCAGCACTTAGCTCCGCGCTGGTGAGAAGACGTCCAAGACTAGACTAGGTGCCGGACGCGGCCTTTTGTTTGCTTTCATTGCTCTTCCCCTTGGTTGTCGCTTTCCCCCGCTGGATTCAAGTTGGATTCGAATTTGAGATTTGCGTGTGTTCGGGGAAGGGGTGCTTAGTCTCGTTCGAGCAATTTCTCGTGTTTTGGTTACCACTTCGCCTCAGCCGCCTCCCCTCACGAGCCCCTCGCGAGCCGGGTCAGGCCTAGCTTGCGCGCAGCCCAGACTGCCGCCGCCGTGTCCTCTCAGGAGGGTGTTTTACTGCCGATCCTACGGATTCAATCAGGGGACACTCAGGACACCACAACCCCCCGCGGGCTGCCTCAGGGCCAGCACGGAATAAAGGTAAACTAGCCGACCAGCGCGTCGCTTAAGCCAGCCACTTGGCGCGGGCGCATGGGCGATGTAGCTTCTACTGATACGATAAACACAAGTTTTACATGAGGGGCTCCCCCTCCAAAATGCTCTCACAGCTATCAGGCCAAAACCTGAGTTCTATTCATGCAGGGTGAGGAAGCAGGAACGATGCACAATCAGTCGGATGAATCCCCCAATGCATCCTCAGGAGCACCACCAGAGCCATCCATCACGCTGCCCTCGTCAGCCGCCACGATCACGTCGTTGTTGTCCGAGGCGAAGACCCTGATAAGAGCGTCCACATTGTCTTCCACCCAATGCGCCAGCTCGCCTCGGACAGCCTGGGGGACTGGGGCGATGGCAGCGTCAAAATCAAAGTGGGGATCCATGTTCCGGAGGTGGCTGAAGACGCGGGAAAAGGCGCGCCTGAGCAGGGCGCGGCTCCTCTCCTCCACCAACCTGTCAGCCCTAGTCGACCGCGCCTCCAGCTGCATCACCACATCAGTGAAGAACTGAAGATTTCCCGCGTAGTTGACTGCATGCGGCTCGCTGACGGCCTCCTCGCAGATGTTGCCCAAGGCCGCATTGGCTCTCTCCCGGAGAGTGGCGAGCATGGGGCCGTGCTCATGCTCCAAGATCCGCCGCTAACGTATCTCGTCCGCATTCTAGCGCGCGACGGCCTCAGCCTCCTCCCCCCACTGGCGAAGAAGGAGCACCTCAGCCTGGGAGGTGGTTAACTCACCTCGCGCCACCTCAAGGGAGGCCCGGGAAGCATCGGCCCGCCGCGCCGCCTCCTCCAGCTTGGCCCTCAAGGCGGCAGTCCTGCCTTCAGCTTCAGCCCGGATCAGCCCCAGCTTCTCTTCGAACTCGTGCTCAAGGTTCAAGCGCGCCATCGCCACTCGACGTCCGACCTCCTCCAGGACGCGGGCTTCCTGTGCGGCAACATCATCCTCCGCCTGCGTCACCAAGCGCTCCCTCGTCTCTAGACGCTCGTACTCACGGGTACGTTCAGCGGCTTCCAGCGTCAGCGCCTCCTCACGCTTCTGGAGCTCTGCTAGGTCGCCAGAGGCCACCTTCATCGACGCGAGGGCTGCCTCGTGCAGCTTCACCTGCTCCTCCAGCGAGTGGCACCAGGCCAGAAGCTCCTGAGCCCGCTCCTCCGCAGCCGTTCGCCGCCGGTCAGCTTCCCGAGCCTACCAGGCCTCCCGAGAGGCCACCAGCGACGCCTTGGCCTCTGCTTCATCAAGATCACGCTGACAGCGCGCAAGGGCGATGGCGCCCTCTAGCTCGCGCCTCTCTGCAGCCAGACGCAGGCCCTCGGCCTCAAGGCGCGCGTCTTCATCAGCAAGCTCCTCACCAAGCAGGCTCACTGCGTCAGTTGCCCTTCGAAGGAATCCTTGGCGGAGAGCACGACGCTCCCGAGCGTGCTCGAGCACGTCTTCCACACCATCATCTGCCCCAAGCAAGTGCCGGGGGCCGCGAGTCAGCACTCCTCCTCTGGGCTGGGGGCTGGGGGCTGGCACCCTCGCGACGGCCGGGCACGCCGCGTCAGAAGCCCGGCCTGGGGCCAGCCCGTCCTTAGGAGAAGAGCGCAGGGAACACCTCAGCCAACCACAGTCCACGACCAGGCAAGAAGCCCATGGCAGGCTAGCTATGCGAGGAGAAGGCCCGCGAAGGAGGATCGCGAGGTGCGTGGGGCCACGATATGCCTCGGGATGGTACGCCTCTTCAATCTCCCTCACCACAAGGGCTCCGCTGCTCGGAGCGCTTGAGGACGGTGGAGGGGGCGAGGTCAAGAGGGACGGCTCCTCGGCCGTCTCCGCAAGCTCGGCTGGAAGGGGCCTGCGGAGCAAGGGTCAGTACAAGTAACAGAAGGATCGAGAGCCGGGAAAGGAGAAGGCTTACTCATTAGTGGCGAAGTACTTCCTACGCTTCAGCAGGCGACAAGGGTAATCGTCGCCCAGGGCCTCCCTTCTCTTCCGGAGAGCCCCAAAGTCCACACGGAACCAGCCCAAGAGTTGGGCGCATGGATCAACCTTCGACGAAGACGGAGCGTCAAGGCGATCTGCGGCAGGGGCGCCTGCCTGATGTGCGCTGCCAATCGCCTCCTCAAGAGACGCAGCTGGAGCCTCAGGGGCCCTAGTCGCAGGCACTGAGGGCAGCTTCTCGTCACCCTCAGCCTTAGCGGCATGGGCCCCAAGAGCTGCTTCCTCATGAGCCTCGCCCGGCGCTGTCACCGAGCCGGGAGCCCCCTCGGCCTCTGGCACCTCGTGCCTCCCTGCTCCGCCACTCGAGGATGAGTCGCCTTGGCCGACTGGAAGGGCAGTCACCACCACTGGGTTCTCGCGAGGCCCCTGAAGGCTGTCGGGGTGCAGCCCCCACTCATCGAAGACAGGCATCTGCTTCACAAAGTCGCCCCTGCTCTGGCAGAGGTACAGCAAGGCCCCTCCCTGCCGGACGCTGCCGGGATTTGGGTCCCCAGCCAGGGTCAAGAGCGCCATCCTCAGCACCTCAGTAGTCAGGTCCTCTTCCTGGAGCCTCATACGATCCTCGCGCCCACGGAAGGCCCACATCCGGTGAGAGTGGCGTTGAAGAGGAGCAACGCGGCATAGCAGGAACTCCTTCACCACCTTGGGCGCTGTCACGCCAAGCGACCTCAAGAGCGCGAAGCGGCGCCAGACGAAGACGAGCTGGGGGCTCTCAAGCGTCTCCTGGCCCCAGCCCGAATTGGGGACGGCGGGTGAGGTCGGCTCCAATAGCAGGGGGCTGGGCACCCCTGCGTCCACATACAGCCACCGCTCGCGAAACCCAACCGCGGGCAGGGGGAGCTTGAAGTCAATCCCAGAGGCCACCGTCTCAGGCGCGGCAACGAAGCTCATGCAAGCACAGCATTGGGTAGGGTCGACAAGATGCAACGAGAAGAAGTGGCGCAGCAAGGCAACTGAAGGAGGGATGCCCACCATAGCTTTGCAAACAAAGGCGAAGACCGAAAGGAGGGTGATGAATTCAGGACCCAGATGCATCATGTGGATCTGATAGTGGGGAAGCGCGGCGTTGAAGAAACCAGAAAAGGGAGGAACCAGGCCCGTCCACAGGGCGTCGGCAAGATACGGGACCTCGGTGGCTTTCCTGTCGATGGAGAAGTGGGACGCGGGCCAGGCCGTCGTCCTCCCGCATTCATTGAAGATGGTGGCCAAAGCCAAGCTGACCTTGCCCAAGCCCTCGGCGGGGGCCGCCGACGGCAGCGGGCAAGGCAGAGACACGGGTTTCTTCCCTCTCCCCTTCTTCGTAGGAGCCATGGCGATGGGAAGGGGGGAAGGTTCGAGATCAGGTTGAAAACAGAAGTCGGAGTTCGAGCGGAAGGAAGACAGAGGGCACTCGAGCAACAGAAAAGGGAACGGCTGTGTACGACTACGGGTCCGCCTAGCGTGGCGCAAAATAAGGAGGGCGTTGGGGAACAGTGCCGCCCACGACCAATCAACCGCCGCGCGGCGCCTAAGGCCGCAGGCTGTTAGGGCCCGCGGCGCTTCGCTCTTGCCCTTCCGCCTCCCTGCACGGCCAAGTCCGGGCGCGCCTTGGGCCCAGGGCTATTGTCGGCGTTCTGGGAACGGGGGTCCCCATACTTGCCTACCTGCGGCCTGCGGCGTGGCTCAAAGGGGGCCCCAGCACGGCCCATCTTCACCAACACAAACCCAAGACCCTCGCGAGGGGCCAAGCCTCGCGGGGCGGACGATGCAGAGCTTCTTCAGGCACGGCCTCGTCAGGCTGGCTCATGAGGAGGCGGAGAGATCAAGGCAGGGTACCTCACGAGGTGCCCGTGACGCAAGCCATGACGACTCAGGGCGCCAGGCGGGTGCCAGCCCGCGCAGCGTCCTCCTTTCCTCTTTGGTGCAAAGGGGGCAAGCGCAGCCGCAAAGTACCGAGGCATCAGGCAAAGGTTGCCATTTCAGTGCAACGAGACCAAGACCAGGAGGACTACGAGACGGAGGTCATCGTGGAGCCCAAGACAGCGTCATCACCAGAGCTTTGCGCAGACGAAGACCACTTTTGTCAGGATAGCTGATACTAGTTGTCCCCCTTCAAATTAGCCCGCCATTGTTGGCTCCCTTCCCGCTCGATATTTGGGAAGAGGACCAGGGCCTCTATAAATAGGACCAGCCACCCATAGAGAGAGGGGATTCGGTCGGTTGGCTGGAGGCAGAGAGAGAGAGAAGGTGACTGAACTCCACTGAGCAGTTCATTGCCCCAGCCAAGAACAGACCCTCGCGAGGTTGTTCTTCCTTGTATTGTTCATCATCATCAGCCCAAGAGGCAATCCACCACGCCACACACTGGAGTAGGGTATTACACCACAACGGTGGCCCGAACCAGTATAAACCCTGTGTCTCTTGTGTTGTTCTTTCCTTAGTTTTAGATCCTAGCATGGCGGAGGGATGCAGGTAGGTAGGAGGCGAAATCTCCGCGCGCACCCCAGTGTTCGAACCTCAAGGGTCTGCCGGAACCCAAAATCCGACAGCGCCCTCCACCCTCGTGGGCCCCTCGTGGCTCCACCGACCTACTTCTTCCTCCTATATATACCTACGTACCCTGAAATGATCGGAGAGCACCACGAAAACCTAATTCCACCGTCGCAACCTTCTGTACCCGCGAGATCCCATTGTCGGTGTCAAAACCGGCGGATCTCGGGCAGGGGGTCCCAAACTGTGCGTCTAGGGCAGATGGTAACAGGAGGCAGGGGACACGATGTTTTACCCAGGTTCGGGCCCTCTTGATGGAGGTAAAACCCTACGTCCTGCTTGATTTATTCTTGATGATATGAGTATTACAAGAGTTGATCTACCACGAGATCAGAGAGGCTAAACCCTAGAAGCTAGCCTATGGTATGATTGTATGTTATCCTAAACACTAAAACCCTCCGGTTTATATAGACACCGGAGGGGGTTAGGGTTACACAAGGTCATTTACAAAGGAGGATATATCCATATCCGTACTGCCTAGCTTGCCTTCCACGCAAAGTAGAGTTCCATCCGGACACGAGACGAAGTCTTCAATCTTTTATCTTCATAGTCCAGCAGTCCGGCCAAAGGATATAATCCGGTTGTCCGGATACCCCCTAATCCAGGACTCCCTCAGTAGCCCCTGAACCAGGCTTCAATGACGATGAGTCCGGCGCGCAGTATTGTCTTCGGCATTGCAAGGCGGGTTCCTCCTCTGGATACACCACAGAAGAGTTTGAATACAAGGATAGTGTCCGACTGTCGGAGTAAATAGCCATGGGTAGCCTAGCCGGCTTCCCCTGGCCCTTCTGAAAAAATTACGAGCCCGTCCGGCTCTCGAGAATCCAAGACATGGGGGCGCCTTCCCCTTGCTGGCTGTCACCCAGGCCAGCTTTCGGAAGGCGGCCCGACTTTAGCCCTCGTGAAGAAAGCCATGGGGGGGCGACTTCGAGAAGCCGGCCGTGAGGAGGCCGACTTCAAGAAGCCGGCTCCCATAAAGCGGTCGAGACCGTACCCTCAAAGTTTGCATCCACCTAACGGTGGTGCGACGGGGCGTGGCTACAGTGAAGCCAGCCACCCTCGAATCCCGAAGCACGCCTGGTACAGTGCGCCGTAAGGGTGCCCATGCCCGTCCGGCGCGGCACTGTTGCCACGTTGCCCCTGATGTCATCCACGACGGGCTACCGGTACGCCCACGGGCGGTGGGCCCCTTCGGGCAAAGAGACACCCGAAGGCGGCCATGCCTCCCCCAGTCGGCCCAAGACGGAGCCGGCTCCCCGCTGCCGGCTCGCCACCTCCCTCGAAGGAGACGCCCCATTAAGGAGATAAGACGCGGTGAGGCTACAGCGATCGCCCGCCGGGCGGCGACACTGTAGCCATGCCTACCATGACGAAGCCTACGTCACCAAGATGGGGTGACAGTAACCAGCCGCCGACCAGGCCCTGGCCAGTGGGGCATGCCTGTCGACCAAGGGGCCGGCAGTCGGCGGGACCCACCAGTCGGCGGTCCGCAGAAGCCGGCGAGCGCATTCACAGACGGCTGGGCCCCGCGCCTAGTCGGATTACCATTGTACCCCCGGGGTGTTGGCCTATATAAACCCCCCGGGGCACCCATGCAAAGGGTTCGACCCCCAACTAGTCTTAGACACCAGACGAGGAGAAGAAGCAAGTTAGCCGTGCCCTTCTTCCTCCTCCCACCGAACAGCTCAAGGAGCATTCTGTAGCTACTTGTCCATCTAGTGATCATGCGGAGACCCCGCAGAGCAGTAGTAGGGGTGTTATCTCCACGGAGAGCCCCGAAGCTGGGTAAGATTCGTCGGGTGCATGTCTTCGCCCCATCCCGTTTCCAGGCACCGGTGATGTCTTACTGGCTCCCACAATGATAAGCCACCCGTTGGCATATGTCGCACCTACCACCCGACATTTGGCGCCCACCGTGGGGCCAGGCGCACCGTCGTCCGGAGACCTGTTCTGGACGGGAACCCTCTTCCTCCCCAGCGAGCGTAGCCAGCCCGGCACGCCCGATGGAGCTTGCCACGACGCGCTGCAAGGCGTCACCAGCATCTGCGTAGCGAGTAGCCTCGCCGATCTCCTCGATGAAACCCTCATCTCCGACGAGCTCGCTTCCGATGCGGGCACCGACCACCTCCTCGGCCAGCTTCATGTCTCCAGCGAGCCCGCTGTGGATCTGGAGTCGGTTGGCTCCACCGACCCGATGCCTGTCACTCCGACACGGCCTCCTACGACACCTTCCCCACCAACGTCACGATCTACAACGACCCGCTTCCTCGAGCCGATGGCCGCGACGCTGTCACCACCGAAGTGATGGTTGTCGACCACGGCGGCCCGGCCGACGAGAGCGCCCACGATGCCCCGCACGCGGCGGCCCACGACTTGTCCACCCCCCTCCCGGCTGATGCCGACGACGAAGCACTGGAAGCGCGGCGCCTCTCCCTCCTCGCAGAGGGCCGAAGGCTGGCTTCTGTGAGACGCCTCACCAAGGCCTACCAGCGCGAAGCTGACCGTGCCGCCTTCGGCACGCCGGCCCCGGGCGGGCCAAGCCGGGCCAGCATTGTCAAGCAACACGGCGCCGTCATCGCCGACACGTTAGGAGTCGACCGCCCAGTCTACGCCACTCCACTCGAGAACCTGCGTGCCGCCCAGGCGGCCGTAGACGAGCTAGACGGACTGGGGGCCGAAGAACTCCCCCACATGACCCGACGCATCCAGCAGCTGATCGATGCAGCCGCGCAGCGGCACGAAGCCGACGCTCGCGCGGGAAGCCCTCCGCCACGCCGAGATCACGGCGCGACGTCCCGGACGCAGACTACGAGCAACACCCGCGCGCAACGGAGAAAGAGCCGGCTGCCAGCCGCAGCCGGACCCGAATCTCCATCGAGCGAGACGTAGACGGCCATCCCCGAGCGACGGAATGGCGGGGCAACCCGCCTCCGCCTCGACCCCGTGGAGAGAGATATCCCACCCCGCCGCCAGTGGCGCACCCGACTCTCAGCGGCCGACTAGGTCGCCGCGAAGGAGTCGGCGAGAACGACGCCCGCCATCGGATCGACCGCCTGGCGCGATCCCTGGCGCTGGAAGAAGAAGACGATGTCGGCCCGCCTTGTTTCAGCCCCCGCATCCGCGACGAGCCTTTCCTCAAAGGGTTCTCACTCCCAAGAGACACGCCCAAGTACAACGGCTCCGTGAAGCCGGAAGATTGGTTGATCGACTACTCCACAGCGGTTAGCATAGCCAACGGCAACCGGCGCGTTGCCATGAAGTACGTGCACCTCATGCTGCAAGGCACGGCACGAACCTGGATCAACAGCCTCAAACCATGCAGCATCAACAGTTGGCTAGATTTCATAGAAGCCTTCATCCGCAACTTCACCAGCACCTACAAGCGGGCTCCCAAGCCCAGACAGCTCTCCTTGTGCGTACAAGGCCCCGCCGAGTCCACTCGCGACTACCTCACGCGTTGGGCCAAGCTCCGCAACTCTTGGAAAGGGGTGCACGAGGTGCAGGCCATAGAATACTTCACAACCGGGTGTCGAGAAGGCACCCTCCTCAAGCACAAGCTTCTCTACGACGAGCCGACTACCCTCAACGAGCATCTGGACATAGCGGACAAGTACGCCACCGCCGACTCCTCAATGAAGACTTAGCTCCGGGTAGACGCATCCGGAAAAGTACTCAATGTGGCGCCCAAGACGCCGGCTGGTGATTCCGGCCGACGCCCCCACTCGAACGACCACAAGCGCAAGGGCCCCGCGCCGCCTCCCGCCAGTCGGCAGGTGGCCACAGTCGAAGACGCGCAGCTTGAAGGGCGACCCGCGCCCAAGAAGCCCAAGGGCGGCCGTCCGGCTTGTCAGCCGGCCTTCTCCTACGAACAAACTCTCGACGCCCCGTGCAAGTTCCACAGCGGCGCGAAGCCGTCTAACCACACAACCCGAAATTGCCATTGGCTCACCCGAATCTCCAAAGGCGAGGGCCTCGCGCCGCCTCCCCCTGTCGGCCCGCCTCCGCCGCCTCCGGCCGCTCGGCCCGCAGTCGGAGACGTGCACGACGAATTCCCCGACGAGCAAGCAACCTACATCGTCTTTACAAGCCAGCCCGAAGACCAGCGCAGCAAACGCCGAGAGCACCAGGAAGTCAGCGTGGTTGCTGCCAACCCCGCCACATGCATTGGTCAAAAAAACCCATCAGCTGGAGCCGGGCCGACCATCCAGAGGTGATGCCGTCTCCCGGCTCTTATGTGCTGGTCCTGGAAGCCACCCTCGCGACGGACAGACGCGCTGCCCGCTTCTCCCGCGTGCTGATAGACGGCGGGAGCAGCATCAACATCCTGTACCGTGACACCATGGAGAAGCTAAATGTCAAGCCAAAGCAGCTCATGCCTACTCGGACAGTGTTCCATGGCATCGTACCCGGCCTGTCCTGTGCCCCCATTGGCAAGATCAAGATTGATGTACTCTTTGGGGACAAGGAGCATTTCCGCCGGGAAGCAATATGGTTTGAAGTGGTGGACCTGGAAAGCCCTTACCATGCATTGCTTGGCCGACCTGCCTTGGCCAAATTCATGGCAGTTCCCCACTATGCATACCTCAAGATGAAGATACCAAGCACCAAAGGCGTCATCACCGTAGCCGGCGATTACAAGAAGTCCTCTGAGTGTGCGGTAGCCAGCAGCCGGCTGGCCGAGTCCCTTGTGATTGCCGAAGAAAAGAAGATGTTGGACCGAGTCGTGGCCATAGCCGGCAAGCAGTCGGCCGTGTCCCCCGACCCCAAGGAGCATGATGCTCAAGGATCTTTCCAGCCGGCCAAAGAGACGAAGAAGATACCTCTTGACCCTGAGCACCCAGAGAGGTTTGCCGTCATCGGGGCAAACCTGAACAGCAAATAGGAAGGCGAGCTCGCCGATTTCCTCCGTGAGAATCGGGACATCTTTGCATGGTCCCCCAAGGACATGTCGGGTGTTCCGAGGAAATTCGCCGAGCACAAACTACACATCCGAGAAGACACAAAGCCAGTCAAACAACCCCTTCGCCACTATCGGAGGAGAAACGCAGGATTGTAGGGGAGGAGATAGCCCGGCTTCTGGCAGCCGGCTTCATTATGGAAGTTTTCTTTCCAGAGTGGCTCGCCAACCCGGTCCTCATGCTAAAGAAGAACAACAAGTGGCGCATGTGTATAGACTACACAAGCCTCAACAAGGCTTGCCCCAAAGATCCGTTTGCCCTGCCGAGGATTGACCAAGTGATAGACTCCACGGCCGGATGCGAGCTGTTGAGTTTCTTGGATGCTTACTCAGGATATCACCAGATAAAGCTAGATCCGGACGACCGCCTGAAGATCGCCTTCATCACGCCATTTGGAGCCTTCTGCTACCTAACTATGACATTCGGCTTAAGAAATGCCGGTGCCACTTTTCAGCGTTGCATGCAGAAGTGCCTCCTCAAGCAACTTGGCAGAAACGCTCACGACTACGTGGACGACATTGTGGTGAAGACGGAGAAGCGCGGCACTTTGCTGGGAGACCTCAAAGAAACGTTTGAGAACCTACGCCAGTTCCAAATCAAGCTCAACCCCGAGAAATGCGTGTTCGGAGTGCCAGCCGGCCAGCTCCTAGGCTTCCTGGTCTCCGAATGCGGCATCGAATGCAACCCGGTGAAGATCAAGGCCATCGAGAGAATGGCGATCCCCACCAAGCTTCGAGATATCCAAAAGTTCACCGGATGCTTGGCCTCCTTGAACCGCTTCATCAGCCAGCTCGGAGAGAAAGCTCTCCCCCTCTACCGCCTCATGAAGAAGAGCACTCACTTCGAGTGGAACGACCAGGCCGACCAAGCTTTCCACGAGCTGAAGAAGATGCTGGCCACGCCGCCCGTCCTGGCGGCGTCGACTGAGAAAGAGCCCATGCTCCTTTACATTGCCGCAACCAGCCGGGTGGTCAACACCGTCATCGTAGTCCAATGCCCAGAAGAAGGCCGGGCCCAGCCGGTCCAAAGGCCGGTGTATTATTTGAGTGAGGTGTTGTACGCTTCAAAGCAGAACTACCCGCACTACCAGAAGATGTGTTACGGCGTGTACTTCACCGCCAAGAAGCTAAAGCCCTACTTTCAAGAGCATCCCGTCACGGTCGTATGCACGGCCCCGCTGGCCGAGATCATAGGCAGCCGGGACGCATCCGGCTGGGTGGCGAAATGGGCCATCGAGCTGGCCCCTTACACAATCTTCTACCAGCCCCGCACCGCCATCAAGTCCCAAGCACTGGCCGACTTCCTCGTCGACTGGGCCGAGACCCAATACCTGCCACCGGCTCCCGACTCCACCCATTGGCGCATGCACTTCGACGGGTCCAAGATGCGCACCGGCTTGGGAGCCGGCGTCGTCCTTACCTCTCCCAAAGGCGACAATCTCAGATACACGCTGCAGATTCACTTTGCCGCCTCCAACAACGTGGCCGAGTACGAGGCGCTCATACACGGGCTCCGGCTTGCCAAAGAACTCGGCATTCGCCGGATCCTATATTATGGCGACTCGGACTTGGTGGTCCAACAATCATCCGGCGACTGGGACGCCAAGGACGCAAATATGGCGAGCTACCGCTTCCTGGTTCAACAACTTAGCGGATACTTTGAAGGATGCGAGTTCCTCCACGTACCGCGAGCCGACAACGAGCCAACCGATGCCCTAGCTCGAATAGGCTCCACTCGACAAGCAATACCAACCGGCATCGCTCTACAATGCCTCCTCAAGCCGTCCATCAAGCCGTCTCTAGAGTCCGATTCCATCTTCGTGCCGCCTGACCCCGACGCGGCCGGGTCCGGCTCGAAGAACCAAGCAGGCGACTCCGGGGCTTCAGTTGTCGGCCCGGGGACTTCGGCAACCGGTGCCGGGACTGCCACACCCGGCTCGGGGACTGCCGTAGCCGGCCCGGGGACTACACTAGCACAACAGCCGGCGGCCGACTCCAGCATTTCACCACCCAGCCCGCCCACCCTGGTGGCAGTAGCCACATTGGCAGTAGGAGAAGTCGCGGCTCCGTCATGGACCCAGTCCATCCTCAACTTCCTAGTAAACCAAGATCTGTCGACTGACGAAACAGAGGCAAGACAAGTCCAACGTCGAGCTGGAGCATACGCAATCGTCAACAGAGAGCTCGTCAAGCGCAGTGTCACCGGAGTCCTCCAACGGTGCGTCGAGCAAGAGAAGGGCATTGCAATCCTCAGAGACATTCACCAGGGAGAATGCGGCCACCATGCGGCTTCAAGATCACTCGTCGCCAAAGCTTTCCGCCATGGTTTCTTCTGGCCGACCGCTTTGGATGACGCCAAAGAATTAGTCAAATATTGCAAAGGGTGCCAACTCTTCAGCTCCAAGCAACACATGCCGGCTTCGGCACTCAAGACCATTCCCCTCACCTGGCCCTTCGCCGTTTGGGGACTGGACATGGTGGGCCCATTCAAGACGGTGCGCAGCGGCATGATGCATTTGCTCGTCGCCGTGGACAAATTCACCAAGTGAATTGAGGCAAAGCCGCTCAAGAAGCTGAATGGGCCGACTGCTGTGACATTCATCGCAGACATAACAACTCGGTACGGCGTGCCACACAGCATCATCACCAACAATGGCACAAATTTTGCCAAAGGAGCCTTGGCACGTTTTTGCGCAGCCCAAGGTATACGGCTGGACTTAGCGTCTATCGCCCACCTGCAGTCAAACGGCCAGGTCGAGCAAGCCAACGGCCTCATCCTCTCTGGCATCAAGCCTCGACTGGTCGTACCTCTGGAGCGTTCAGCCGGCTGTTGGCTCGATGAGTTGCTGGCTGTCCTCTGGAGTCTTCGCACTACACCAAACAAGTCAACCGGCTTCATCCCTTTCTTCCTTGTGTATGGTGCCGAGGCGGTCATCCCAACTGACATCGAGTTCGACTCGCCTCAAGTAACCATGTACACGGAAGCGGAGGCCAAGGAAGCATGAGAAGACGGTGTCGACCTGCTGGAAGAAGGCCGGCTGTTAGCTCTCAGCCGGTCTGCCATCTACCAGCAGGGTTTGCACCGCTACCACAGTCGGAAGGTCAGGCCACGATCTTTCCAAGAGGGCGATCTTGTGCTCCGGCTGATCCAGCGAACAGCTGGTCAGCACAAGCTCTCGGCCCCTTGGGAGGGCCCCTTCGTCATCAGCAGAGCTCTAGGCAACGACTCCTACTACCTGATCGATGCGCAAAAGCCAAAGGCACGTAAGAGAGACGACTCCGGCAAGGAGTTGGAATGACCATGGAACGCCAACCTCCTTCGAAGATTTTACAGTTGAAATGTAGTATGTATCACGCTAACTTTTGTATTAAGTACGAGACAATAGGCCCCCCGAGGAGGGCTCGGGGACTGCCATCTCTTATCTATGAATGAAAAGTATCATGCTTATGACCTTGTCATTTCATTTACTTGTTCCGTCCGGCACCGGGTTCGACTAGTCGGCCCAGGGACTAGCCGACTGGAGTTATATTAGAAGTCCTACCCGCGGTCAGACAAGTAGTGTGCTGACACCCAGGCTTAGCTCTTGCCAAAGTCGCAGTTCGAAGAACCGGCTGTCCGGCTGGCAAGAGTCCAAAGCAGGAAAGGATGCCCACACAAAAAATGGTCAGGGACCAACGGACTAATATAACGAAAGCCGGTTTGCCGCCTACCACCGACCGACTACCAGAGTAGCCGGCCGGCCGGTTTCCATTCACTTCACTTCAATCCAAGAAAGCTTGAGTACTGGCCTCCCCAAAGAGGGAAGGCGGAAAAGGAAAAAGCCTAAGGATAAAAAGCATACGCGAATGGAAACCAAACATGCACATAATAATATTTACATAAAAGACCTCCAAGAGGCCAGCATTCAACATAGTTTGGATACACCCCCAGTGGGTGGAACTGTGAAAGCTTAATAAAGATTGTGGCGGAGACGGTTGTGCCGGCTGAAGGAGCGGCTGGCTGGCGAACCTCGGCTTGATCACCGCCTCCCGCAGGGGGCGCGCTTCCACGTGCCTCGTTGCTGGAGGCACGGTCGGCCTGAGGTCGGCCGGTTGTTCACCAGCCGGCTCGACGTCTTCATCGTCCTCCTCTTCGTCATCCTCGCCCTCATCGCTGGAGGCGATCTCCTCCGCCGAGTCCTCGCCCACCGCCTGGTTCAGCCCAAACCACTCCTCCGGCTGGGCAACACCATCATCGTCGATTTCGGGTGCGAAAACGCTGATGTCGGTGCACTCGGCGATCGTCGAAGCACGCTGGGCGATAGCCGGCCTCACCTCCTCTAACTCCGCGTCGGCCTCCATCCGCCAAGTGCGCAGCTGGTCCAGGCTCAGCCCTGGGTACCAAGCCCAAACGAACTCCAACGCCCGCCCGGCTCCGAGACGGGCCGCCGACGCCTTCCAAGCCTCAAAGCGACTGACTGTGACCTCCAGCCAGTCGGCAGTCCGGCTTGGGGTGCGGGGGATCGTCTCGCCGGGCCAGAGGGCGGCCAACACCTGCGCCCCGGCACGTTGGAGCCGGCGAAGCATCCAATGAGCCGGCTGCAGCAGCGCTTGGACAGCCAAGAGCTGCTCCTCAAGCGTCTGGTTCGCGTCCGGCGCGATGTTGGCCCCCGCCTGACGGCGCGCCTCGCGATGGGCCTCGATGGTTTGGGCGGTGAAGGCGGAGTAGCCGGGAAAGTAGTCTGCACAAGAAAATAGGCAGCAGCACAAGTTAGGTCAAGAACCAGGCGGCAAGGGGCAGGAGAGGAGCGAGGAAGGCGGTTACCGTCGATCAAGTCCTCGATGCGGCCGAAGCCCTCATCCAGCGCCCGCCGAGTCTCAGCCCAGCTCGCCGCCTCGGTCTCAAACTCTGCCTTCAGGGCGGCCTCGCTATCCTGCGCTTTCTGCAGGGCCGCCTTGTGGCTTCCTTCTTGGTCGGCCAGCTTCTTGGCCAGGCGGTCACGCTCCTGGACCAAGGCTGCGTACTCAGCATCCTTGGTATGAAGGGCGGCCCACGCTTCGCCGAGCTCCTTCCTCAAGTCGGTGTTGGCCCCTGAAGACAAAGAAGAAGAAAAACCAATAAGCAAAAGGTCGTCAAGGAAGATCCGACCCGACTGCTCAGCAGTCGGCCCGAATCTCGGGGACTACACCCAGTGGGTGCACTGACGCGCCCCCACAGGAAGACAGACAAAGATCAAACACTTACTTCGGCTGTCGGCCAGGTCGTCGGTCCTCCGACTCAACTCCCGAGCCTGGGAGTTGAAGGCCGCAGCACGGGAGTTGTGATATTCCTGGAAGTTCAGACAGGAAGCAAAAAATAAGACAGTCATCAAGAAAGATCCGACCCGACTGCGCAGCAGTCGGCCCGAATCTCGGGGACTACACCCAGTGGGTGCGCTGACGCGCCCCCACGGAAGAAATCAAGAGATCAAAGCGGCCAAGAATGAAGGACTTACCCGGATGGCGGCTCGCGTCGACAGGAATTCCTGTGTGAACTACTGCAGCAGGGCGGCTTGAGCTTGAAGCCGGCTCCGAACCCCTTGAGCCGCCACATTCAGCTCGCCAGTCCCCCCGCTGGGAGTCCACTCGGACGTGGCGGTGCTGGCCGCCTCCAGATCCTCCGCCGACAGGCCTGCACCCGCGACTTGGCGCGACTCCGGCGGTGCGGCGCCTCCCCCTGCGCGCCGATGCGTCACCGGCTCCACCTCGAGGCCGGCTCCGCCCTCCGGCTCACCCCCGGCCGGCTCTTCTGGCGCCGCCGATGATTGGCCACCTTGGCCCGCCCCGGTTGGCGCTGCCGGCGGCGCTCTCCCCGCGAAGAACATGGGGTCCTCCCTCCTCTCCATCAGCGGCGGGTCTTGGACGATCTCCTCCGCCAAGGGCAATGGGGTGTCAGGGGCCACGGCTCGGAGGGGAATGGCGAGCAGCGGAGGCTGGTCGCACGAGCCCTCCGCCTCCGTCCCCACGGTCGCCTCCTCCGCCTGGGCCTTGGCCGCCGCATCGTCCTGCTCCCTCGCCGCCTGGGCGGCCATTTTTTCCGCCGCCTCATGCTCCTCGCGTGCCTCGCGGGCGTTCTGCTCCATGGCCTCCCTAAGGTCGGCGCGGGGGTCCACACAGCGGGAGCTTGAAGACCCTCCAGCCGGCCCCACTACGAAGCCGCCCAGACCCCGCTCAAGGGAAAGCAGCGCCCTGTCCAGCAAGCGGGAAAGGGTTAAAAAGAATTTTTGAACAAGATAGAACGATGCAAAGCATGCGACAAAGCAATCAACAACTTACACTGAGACCGCCTGAGGCTGCTTCACCGCCTTGCGGAAGCGGGCCGCTTTCGCAGCCGCCTCATCTCGCTTGGTCGCCGCGGTGGAGGCTTTGGACTTATTCGGCCGACTGCCAAAGAGGCCTGAAGCGGCCCGGCGCTTCTGTGCGCCGCCGCCTGCAGCCGGCGCGATGGACGAGCCCGCGCCCTGATGATCGGCTGTCGGCTGGCGACGCGGGGCGACTTCGGCTTCAGCATCATCCGCCCAGTCCTCGAAGCTGGCGGTAAGCCTTGAGCCCCCGGGCTCGGCGTCGTCCCCCACGACGGTGTCTTCCATGGCGGCCGCCCCCAAATCCGGGCCGTCGACGTCGTCCGCCGTGCGGTCGGGGGCGTACTGGCATTCTATCCCCGCTGCCCCGGTCGTCGACGGGAGAAGGGGGTTCTGCTAAGAAGAACCGGCCGATCAAAAGCCAGCCATCATAAAGTCGGCTACCAACAAAAAGAAGAAATAGAGGAAGGCTTACCACGGGCGGAGGGTTGGCGCGAGAATACGGCGCCTTGCCGTATCGCCAGTCTACGGCGAGCTTGCAATTGGAGATGTAATTTACCATGTACGATACCTCCGCATGAGGCATCTCCCTGGTGCTCAGTCGGCTTGGGTCGAAGCGGCCGCTCATCTGACACATCATGTGGGGTCGGCTTTGGAGGGGAGATATCCGACGCTCCACGAAGGCGGCCACCAAGTCGGCCCCGCTCAGGCCTTCCGACTGGATCATCACCCGAAGACGGGAGACGACAGCGTTCCCGGCTTGAGACAGCGACCGGGACCGGAAACTCCATGAGGGCTGCCTCCCAGCCGGCGGGCCGGCTACGTAAGCCGGCAGGTTGATGTAGTCTCCTTGCTAAGCGACGTTCTTCGCGTAGAAGTACGACTTCTGCCAGATCTTCACCGGCTGGATTAGGGGGATGGGCGGGAACGGGTTGTTCTCTCCCGCCTTCCTCATGGCGATGAAGGCCCCGCAGCGGGCGGGCACGCCTGCGACGACGGTGCCGAGTTTGCTCTGGAAGAACTCCCCCCAGAGCTCCAGCGTGGGGAGCAGCCCCAAGAAACCTTCGCAGAGGTTGACGAAGGCCGACAGCAGCATCACCGCATTGGGCGTGAGGTGATGCGGCTGGAGGTTGTAGAACTCGAGGAAGGAGCGCAGAAATCCGCTCGCCGGAAGGCCGAAGCCACGCAGGAAGTGCGAGCGGAAGACGACCCGCTCACCCTCCTCCGGTGCCGGCGAGACCTCCGTCTCCGGCGCCAGGCGGACCCGCACGAGGTTGGCGTCGGGCAGGCACCGAGTCTGGCAGAGGAACTCAACATGGTCCTCATGGACGTTGGAGCCGTCCCACGAGCTCGACAGCGCCATGGGAGCAAGACGATGTGGCGGCACGACGGTGCTGAGACGGGAGGCTGCGGCGGCAACGAAAGGAAGAGAGGAGGACGAGGGGGGGCGGAGCGAGAGAGAGCGTGCGAACCTCTGTCTCTCCCCCTCCTCCCCCTACTTATAGGCTCGCGTGGCGGAGCCGAGGAGGCGCGGCATGGGGAAGCGTGGGGATCGATCGTGCCCACTGCCCCACGTCCCGCGCTTATTGCGCCCTAATGGCAAAATAAAATCGCCACGGGAAGGCGAGCGGTCCACCTGGGCCGCAAAACATCAGCGCTCGGGCCTAGGCCTAGGAGTGGCGGGCCCGGGCCTGCGGCGGCGTCCCGTCGTGCGCGTGCGCTGGCAGGATCTCGCTGCCATGTGGCCCGCGGGAGGGCCCGCGGTCAGCGCGCGGGCCGACCATTTTCCCGCCTACAAGACGCAGGGCCCCCCGAAATCGGCATTTACCAGCGAAGCCGGCTCTTTAGGGTAGGAAGCTGACCAAGCTTCTCGTCCCTTTGTCCGCCTCGAAGCTCGATCAGCTTCGGGGACTACTGTTGGAATAAATAGCCATGGGTAGCCAAGCCGGCTTCCCTTGGCCCTTCTGAAAAAATTATGAGCCCGTCCGGCTCTCGAGAATCCAAGACACGGGGCCGCCTTCCCCTTGCTGGCTGTCACCCAGGCCGGCTTTCGGAAGGCGGCCTGACTTTAGCCCTCGTGAAGAAAGCCATGGGGGGGCCGACTTCGAGAAGCCGGCCGCGAGGAGGCCGACTTCAAGAAGCCGGCTCCCATAAAGCGGTCGAGACCGTACCCCCAAAGTTTGCATCCACCTAACGGCGGTGCGACGGGGCGTGGCTACAGTGAAGCCAGCCACCCTCGAATCCCGGAGCACGCCTGGTACAGGCGCCGTACGGGTGGCCATGCCCGTCCGGCGCGACACTGTTGCCATGTTGCCCCTGATGTCATCCACGACGGGCTACCGGTACAGCCCACGGGCGGTGGGCCCCTTCGGGCAGAGAGACACCCGAAGGCGGCCATGCCTCCCCTAGTCCGCCCAAGACGGAGCCGGCTCCCCGCAGCCGGCTCGCCGCCTCCCTCGAAGGAGATGCCCCATTAAGGAGATAAGACGCGGTGAGGCTACAGCGATCGCCCGCCGGGCGGCGACACTGTAGCCACGCCTACCATGACGAAGCCTACGTCACCAAGATGGGGTGACAGTAACCAGCCACCAACCAGGCCCTGGCCAGTGGGGCCTGCCTGTCGACCAAGGGGCCAGCAGTCGGCGGGACCCACCAGTCGGCGGGCCCCAGAAGCCGGCGAGCGCAGTCACAGACGGCTGGGCCCCGCGCCCAGTCGGATTACCATTGTACCCCCGGGGGGTAGGCCTATATAAACCCCCAAGGGCACCCATGCAAAGGGTTCAACCCCCAGCTAGTCTTAGACACCATACGAGGAGAAGAAGCAAGTTAGCCGTGCCCTTCTTCCTCCTCCCACCGAACAACTCAAGGAGCATTGTGTAGCTACTTGTCCATCTAGTGATCATGCAGAGACCCCGCAGAGCAACAGTAGGGGTGTTATCTCCACGGAGAGCCCCGAAGCTGGGTAAGATTCGCCGGCGTGCATGTCTTCGCCCCATCCCGTTTCCAGGCACCGGCGATGTCTTACTGGCTCCCACAATGATAAGCCACCCGTTGGCATATGTCGCACCTACCACCCGACACCGACCCTGCAAAATAAGTTCCACATTCCACCGTAGAGAGAATAATATTTCCACAAATCTAATCTGCTGACACGTTTTGGAAACATGACATTATGCCATGGCCCGGTGATTACTCGAACCATTTCCTTTAACTAGCCCCGCACATAACGCGAGGCAGTTTCTTGACGCGTCTTGTCAAAGCAGAGATTGTGTCCCCCTTATTACGAGATTCTCATCAATACGGGTGTGGGTAACCCAACCGTGCCTAGGACTCCTAGATTTTAGGCAAGTCCCAAACGGCCACGAGGAGGACGCTTGATATTCACCCTCTTTATAAAGGGACAAGGCTTTTACTTTTTTCCTCCCGTGCTCAATCGAATCCTTCCCCCACCTCGAGTTCTAACACCCAAAGCCCAGGTCAGGTGCTTCGAACCTTCAGTCATGTCCGGATCCAGCCTTCAGGGCCGGTGGATGCCCTCCTCCATCACGGAAGAGGATATCAAGAAGTTGAGGGAGGCAAGATACCTGACCGCCGAAGTCTCGCATCGGCTGCCTGCCCGAGGGCAGGTCGTCCCTACTCTTGAACCCAATGAAGACGTCGTGTTTATCTCTCACTTCCTCCGAGGACTAGGCCTCACTCTGGATCCCTTCGTTAGGGGTTTGATGTTCTATTACGGGCTTGATTTCCACGATCTAGCCCCAGATTCCTTTCTCCACATCTCGACATTTATTGTCGTATGTGAGGCCTTCCTCCGCATTACTCCTCACTTCGACATGTGGCTCAAGACCTTTGATGTGAAGCCGAAGACGGTCGAGGGGCAGTATGCAGCGTGCGGGGGTGCATTAATAAGCAAGATTGCTGGAGCTCCGTGGCCAAAAGGTTCCTTTCCAGAGGTGTCCGGATTATGGCAACGGGAGTGGTTCTACATCACCACTCCCAGAAGTGCCAAGTGGGTAGCTTCCCCCGCCTTTCGCTCAGGCTCTCCACCACAACTGATGTCATGGATCAGCAGGGGGCTGAGCTGGGGTCCAGCCAAGGATGTGCCCATACTGCAGAGCCGCATCCGGGATCTCTTCGAGGGAGATTTTAGTTTGGTTATGGTGGTGCAAGTCATGTTGGTTCGTCAAGTCCAGCCTTGCAAACGCCGGCCCCTCCGCTTGTGGGAATTCGACCCAGAAGGACCGCACACTATTCAGAATTTCCTCGGCCTGACGAACGAGGAGATGTAAAAGTCGTTCTTCGGACCCCAAATAGAGTGCCCGGACACCTCCGAGGACGTGGGCCTGAGCAGCAACCACACCGCAGCCCAAGTAAGTAATTCTCTAGCCAAACACACTGTCTTTCATTTATCATAACGTCATTCTGAAGAATCGCTTTTTGACCAGGACTGGATAACAAAGGCAAAGATGATCCGGTGTTCGGCCCCCCTTCCCGAAGGCTTGGACAATCCGGTGCTGGAAAAGATGCTCGAGCCAGCACCTTGCCTGGTGCCCTCAAAGGAAGATGAAGGGGGGAATAAAGAGGGCGAAAGCGGGCCTCCACCGCTACCTATTCCAACTGAGGGAACGAGCGCCTCCGTGAGGGAGCATAGCCAAGGGAAGGAATCTGACATTCCCTCGCCCCGGGGGAGGAAGAGGACTATCTCTGATGATCCGGAAACCAAGGTTTCCAAACGGGAGAAGAAAACTCCACCAGAGGGTCCCGCCTCAGAGGGTGCTCTTGCCGCACAAAGTCCATGTGGGGATCAGCCCTCTAATGAGTTGTAAGTAATCAAAAAGTACTTAATAGTGAAGATATACTACCTTACTTCTGAGGAAGATAACCGAAGCATTTATCTTGCAGTTCGGATATGAGCCCTTCTCAGCAGAGCTCGTCTTTGGGGTCTTCTTCC
The DNA here is from genome assembly GCF_018294505.1 of Triticum aestivum. Classification (NCBI taxonomy): domain Eukaryota; kingdom Viridiplantae; phylum Streptophyta; class Magnoliopsida; order Poales; family Poaceae; genus Triticum; species Triticum aestivum. The sequence goes on along the minus strand of NC_057797.1, from coordinate 477,542,499 downwards.
GGAGATGATGGAGAGCGAAACGCCTCCCCCGGACTCCCTGGCTCAAGAAGCGGGCGACCTTGAAGTGTCATCACGAAGAGTTTCTCCGGATCCGGCAAGGCCAGAAGGTAACCCCGTGGTCACCCGAAGCCCTCAGTATCCGGCTCTTGAAGAGAGCAATCAAAAGAGTCCGGCACCACCTGGTATGCAGTCGGACGTACTGAAGGGTCTGCTAGAGTGAGCGACTATCTCAGAAGAGCATCGTACATTAATGTGTACGGTGATAGAAAGGATTTCGTCCGCCGAAAACAGGTTGCATGAAGCCTTTATGAGCCTACTAACGGGCTTTGAGGTACATGGAATGATATGCATTTGTTGTAGTACCGCACATTTTTAGGTGCGCCCTGTGTAGATAGTAGCCCCTGAGACTCTGGTTGTCGTCGAGAACGGCGGCGAACAGAGGATTGTAGTCCCAGGTAATAATCAGACTGTCGTTATGTGCAGGTGTCTGAAGCTCCGGTGGCTAGCCGGACTGATGGGGTTGCCGAACTAAAGCGGCAACTGGATGCGGCGGATGCCGACATCGAGCTTATTAACATGCGGCTTGACGAGGCCCGGGGTAGGTGATATTTATAGTGGATGTCACATAGTAAGAGCAGCGTGATGCCAGTATCTTTAATATGTTGTGACTGCAGATGGAGCTGCCACCGGGGAGGCCTTGCGGGCAGAGCTTGCCCGAGCCAAGGAGCAAGCAAGGAGTAGTAATGCGGACGCTTTGAAGGCGGCCGAAGATTTCAGAGCCGAGAAGGCCGCTCATAGCGAGAGCAAAGAGAAAATGGCCAGAATGGCTGTGAAGTTAAAAGACACTGTCGACCGCTGCCAGTTTCTTGAAGAAGAAGAAAGCCGGGCGAAGGCTAAGGACCTTGAAAAGGCCACAATGGCGACCAAAGACACCCGCTCTTCAATGAGAGCGAAGAAGGAGGAACTGCGTGAAGCCGGGGACAATGTGGCTGGGAAGCCCTTTAGGCTGCGAAGGAAGTTCGGCGATCCGCGGTATGCCCCTCTCGATCGGCTGTGGAGTTCGGCCGACGCATATATGGACTTAGCGGCAAGCGCTGTCGCTGCGGTCGAATACTTCTGAGATCAAACAGATCATGAAGTGGACAAGTTGTTCTGGTCGCAATTTAACGTTCCAGAGCGTTCGCTTCCATTGATTGATCAACTTGCCGAATGGGCCGAGCTCAATAGATTGTCCAGACTCGCCATGAGGTCTGTCTTGGATCATCTATGGCCAAAAAGGCCAAAGTCAAATAGTTATTTTAGCTTGGTGCAGCAGTTCCTTGGTGCGGTGCCACGCATTAATGCGATGAAGAGGTTGGCGTGCATAGAAGGCTCGCGGATGGCCCTTGCCCGTGTCAAAACATACTGGGCGGAGATGGATGCCACCACTGTCGCGGCGCAGGGTTCCGCCATGGGCCGAGTGGCTGCCGAGCACTATTTTGAATAAGTTCTTGAGGGCGCTCATTTGATAGAGGCCTAGTGCTCTAAGAACGTTATGTTTGAGTGACATGTATTCCCATTGTAAAAACAATGTTTTATTGAATTTATCAAGGATGTATTTATACTTTTGTCCGAAAGTACTGTGATGCCTCGTGTGCGGCCGTTTATGTATACATGTATATAACCTGATAGATTGCAGTCGTCAGCTTCAGCCCCACACATATAATGCGGGGGTGTTCGCAGTAGACGCGTATTCACACTTAATCCAACGTCTTGGTCCTAATAAGGAGGTGATAGCGCAACGAACTAGGCAACCGAACTATAATGCTTTAACACTTTCACTTAGCCATAGGAGTTTGACAGTGGGGCTACTAGATAGCCCCTGGTGGCTCCGCACTCGTCCGGATTCGGGGTGTGTACACGCCTGGCCGGGAAACGGCCCTTCGTTAATGCGGAGGAATCCCGAAGATTCCAATAAGTCATCGAGTGGTTGACCAGTCTCACGCTATATCATGACAGTCAGTTTTCGGCTTTCTCTACTGAGGTGCTCGTCCGGATGAATCAGGGCACAATCGCAGTAGTTATCCTAGTGCCGCCTTAGCCGATAGAGCGAAATGTAAGGCAGCAAAACACAGGAGCCGGGCAGACCCAACATTTGACCAAAGACATGATTCAGAGATGATGCATATAAGGCCAAACTCCCGACGCCGAACACTCCCTAAGGTATTCGGTCTTTATGGTGTAAACCGGGTCTAAACAGTACCCTTTGTAATAAGCCCCTAGTGTCCAGGTACGTGCATTATTCTGGCGTGGACACATGCCAAGACGTCGACATCCTTCTCGATTGTACTGAGAATCCGAGGGATGTAAATCAACAAGAGACAGTAAAAAAGGTTTACGCAGGGTCTTAATCTACAAAGAATCCTTGGAACAGGTCCCTGCTGCACGTCTGCGCCTGTGTCTCCGTTGTGTCGTATCCTGGACGAGTGTAGCACGATGGTCATCTGAAAAAGAGAGGAACTTAATTGAAAAGTTGCCGTGCAAAAGTTAAGTTATACTAAATAAACAGTATATAGTTGAAAATGAGTAAAGGTGTGCCTTATTGCCACTTTTGCGTGCGCGTTGAGCCCCTTGTATTGTAATAGGGGTATAGCCATCAAACTTGTATTAATTACATATAGCTGAGCCGGACTCGTCTAGCCATGTCTGTGGTCTTAACGACCTGTCAAATGCTTGAGTTGGTGAGGCCGCTTAGTGTGCGGCGGCCAAGGTGGCCGCACCATCTTCGGAGCGCAAGGAGCGCTCAATATTTCCATTTACTATAATGATGCCGTGTGGACCGGGCATCTTGAGCTTGAGGGAAGCCTAATGCGGTATTGCGTTAAAGTGAGTGAAAGCTTCGCGTCCGAGTAGTGCTTGATAGCCACTTTGGAACGGAGCGACATGGAAAGTTAAATTTTCACTGCGGAAGTTATCGGGGAACCCGAATATAACCTCTAGTAGCAGGGAGCCCTTGCAGTGAGCCTCCGGGCCCGGCGTTACTCCTTCAAAGGTAGCATTGCTGCGGCAAATTTTTGGTGGGTCTATCCCCATTTTGCGGACTGTGTCCTGATATATCAGATTTAAACTGCTGCCGCCGTCCATCAGGACTCAGGTGAAGTGGTATCCATCAATTATTGGATCTAATACCAAGGCAGCCCATCCTGCACGCCGGATACTTGCCGAGTAATCCCGATGGTCGAAGGTGATCAGTTGGGACGACCAGTGGCGGAGCTCCGCGGTGATAGGCCCTGGGGCATGTTCCTCTAAAGGTGCCGCTTTGTTTCTCCCTTTTATCACGTGTAACACGTTGACTATTTTTACTTCTGGTGGGAATTTATTCTGTTCCCCTGTTCTTTGCTTGTGAGGCTCGTCCTCGTCTTCACTTGGTGTATCCTGCCCCTTGTGTTCGGCGTTGAGCTTGCCGGACTGTTTGAAGACCCAACATTCTCTGTGGGTATAATTTGCAGGTTTATCAGGGGTGCTATGGATCTTACATATTTGGTCCAGAATTTTGTTTAGGCTGGACAGTTCGTCTCTGTCGCCTTTGGAGTGTGGTTTCTGCTGCCCTGGCCGGGAGCTTCTAAATTCGGCGTTTACCGTCGTGCTCTTCGGGTTGTCTTCTTTATTCCGGCGCTTACTCTTGCTGCATCGTGATTTCCCGTTTTCATCCCTGACTTCGGATGTACTTGGGTCGCTGGTGCTGCATCGGGCTAACCAGCTGTCCTCGCCCGTGCAAAAACGGGTCATGAGGCTTGTTAATGCTGCCATTGTTCTCGACTTTTCTTGACCGAGGTGTCTGGCAAGCCATTCGTCTCGAACGCTATGCTTGAAAGCTGCTAAGGCTTCGATGTTCGGACAGTCAACTATTTGGTTCTTTTTAGTGAGGAACCTATTCCAAAGTTTTCAGGCTGACTCACCGGGCTGTTGAGTTATATGACTTAAATCGTCTGCATCCGGTGGTCGGACATATGTCCCTTGAAAATTTGCCCGAAAGACGTCTTCGAGCTCTTCCCAGCTTCCGATGGAGTTTTCGGGGAGGCTTTTAAGCCAGTGCTGAGCTGGCCCTTTGAGCTTGAGGGGTAAGTACTTGATGGCGTGGAGATCATTTCCTCGAGCCTTATGGATGTGGAGGATGTAGTCCTCAATCCAGACCCCAGGGTCTGTTGTTCCGTCGTACGCCTCGATGTTTATGGGTTTGAATCCCTCTGGAAATTCATGGTCCAGCACCTCGTCGGTGAAACATAGAGGGTGTGCGGCACCCCTGTATTTGGGCGTACCGTGGTGTTCGGATGTTTGTTGTGTTGCATTGTATGTTGGAGCGCGCCTGCGTGGTCCATAGATGGATCTGGCTGCGCCGTCCTTTTGATGCGAGCCCTTACGTGGATCGTGTACTCGTTTATGTGCGGTGTCGGTTGCCGCTTTATGTTGGCTATGAGGTCGTCTATCCGACCGGATGGTCGTTTTATTTTTTAATTGTGGAGGATCTAAGGCCTCCTCATCAAATTCAGGTAGCAACTTTCGCTTTGGATAGCTCTTGGTGTGGCGATTACTGCCGTACTTCGCTGCAGTGTTAAGTACTTCACTCCATTTGATTTTGAGTGTGTCTTGTGCAGCCTTGAGCCTTTGCTTCTGTTTTTTTAGACTCCTCGCTGTGGCAACAAGCCTTTGGTGGGCATTATGTTGCTCCTGGTGCCTTTCCGGTGTGATGTCATCCGGACTATTATCTTCGATGGGTTTGGGTTGTTCGGCTTGATTTTCTGTGTTGCCGTGGTCGGGCAATGGTTCACCCTGTTCTAATGCTGGGTCTATATGATCGTTATTATGCCGAGGCGGGATTTGGAGCGGCGTTTACGCCGCCGCTTTGACTGCTTCTCGAGGGAACAACCCTTCGCTGCGTCCTTCCGTTCCTCGTCGTTGTTTTCTTTGGGTGTGTCCACCATGTATACGACATGTGATGAAGTGGGCGTCCAGTGCCCTGTGGGCAGTGGTTCCTCTTCGCCTCCCGCATCGTCGTCCATACCGTCGATGCCTTCGAAGTCGAAGTCGAGCATGTCGGTTAAGTCATCGACAGTGGCTACTAAGTGGGTGGTGGGTGGGCGGCGAATTTCTTCGTCATTCGCATCCCAATCCTGCCGGACGTAGTTCGGCCAGGACTCTTCTGACAAGGAGACCTTAATGCATTCAGTATGTCGCCAAAGGGTGAGTGCTGAAAAATATCCGCGGAGGTAAACTCCATGATCAGCGCCCAATCAGATTCGACAGGAACGGGCGCAGGCGGTTCGGAGCCCGTGGCCGGAGAAGGATCCGGCAGTTTGGAAACACGGCTCTCGTGAAGAGTAAGGTCGATATTCGACTCGATCGCCGCTGAGGATATGGCCTTCGTGATGGGGTCTATCCACCCGTCCATGGATGGCGCAACTGGCTCCGAATTGAGGCTCGGAGCGGCTGCCGGTGCGATCTCCTGAATATAGTCCGATGGTAGAGCTAAATCGTACTCATCGTGACCGCGTGGCGCACAAGGCAGGGGCTCGAATCCATCGAAGATCAAGTCTCCGCGGATATCGGCCATGTAATTTAAGCTTCCAAACCTGACCTGGTGGCCAGGGGCGTAACTTTCGATCTGCTCCAGATGGCCAAGCGAGTTGGCCCGCAGTGCGAAGCCGCCGAACACAAAGATCTGTCCGGGAAGAAAAGTCTCAGCCTGGACTGCATCGCTATCGATGATAATAGGAGCCATCAAGCCTAACGGCGACGACACAGAGGAACTCTCAATGAAAGCACCAATGTCGGTGTCAAAACCGGCGGATCTCGGGTAGGGGGTCCCGAACTGTGCGTCTAAGGCAGATGGTAATAGGAGGCAGGGGACACGATGTTTTACCCAGGTTCGGGCCCTCTTGATGGAGGTAAAACCCTACGTCCAGCTTGATTTATTCTTGATGATATGAGTGTTACAAGAGTTGATCTACCACGAGATCGGAGAGGCTAAACCCTAGAAGCTAGCCTATGGTATGATTGTATGTTGTCCTACGGACTAAAACCCTCCGATTTATATAGACACCGGAGGGGGTTAGGGTTACACAAGGTCGGTTACAAAGGAGGAGATATCCATATCCGTAATGCCTAGCTTGCCTTCCACGCCAAGTAGAGTTCCATCCGGACACGAGACGAAGTCTTCAATCTTGTATCTTCATAGTCCAGCAGTCCGGCCAAAGGATATAATCCGGCTGTCTGGATACCCCCTAATCCAGGACTCCCTCACCCATCTTGGGGCCTTTTCCGGCGCTCCGCCGGAGGGGGCATTGATCATGGAGGGCTTCTACGCCAACACCATAGCCTCTCTGATGATGTGTGACTAGTTTACCTCGGACCTTTAGGTCCATAGTTATTAGCTAGATGGCTTCTTCTCTCTCTTTGGATCTCAATACAAAGTTCTCCTCGATTCTCTTGGAGATCTACTCGATGTAATCTTCTTTTGTGGTGTGTTTGTCGAGATCCGATGAATTGTGGATTTATGATCAAGATTATCTATGAACAATATTCGAACCTTCTCTGAATTCTTTTATGTATGATTGGTTATCTTTGCAAGTCTCTTCGAATTATCAGTTTGGTTTGGCCTACTAGATTGATCTTTCTTGCAATGGTATAAGTGCGGTGCTTTGGGTTTGATCTTGCGGTGCTCGATGCTAGTGACAGTAGGGGAAACGACACGTATTGTATTGTTGCCATCGAGGATAAAAAGATGGGGTTTATATCATATTTCATGAGTTTATCCCTCTACATCATGTCATCTTGCTTAAAGCGTTACTCCGTTCTTATGAACTTAATACTCTAGATGCATGCTGGATAGCGGTCGATGTGTGGAGTAATAGTAGTAGATGCAGGCAGGAGTCGGTCTACTTGTCACGAACGTGATGCCTATATACATGATCATACCTAGACATAGAATTCACAAAATACTTACGGATCTGTATGTGACAGACCCGTTGACTAAAATTATCTCACAAGCAAAACATGATCACACCTTAGTACTCTTTGGGTGTTAATCACATAAATGATGTGAACTAGATTATTGACTCTAGTAAACCCTTTGGGTATAGGTCACATGACGATGTGAACTATGGGTGTTAATCACATGGTGATGTGAACTCTTAGTCTTGAATCACATGGCGATGTGAACTAGATTATTGACTCTAGTGCAAGTGGGAGACTGAAGGAAATATGCCCTAGAGGCAATAATAAAGTTATTATTTATTTCCTTATATCATGATAAATGTTTATTATTCATGCTAGAATTGTATTAACCGGAAACATAATACATGTGTGAATACATAGACAAACAGAGTGTCACTAGTATGCCTCTACTTGACTAGCTCGTTAATCGAAGATGGTTATGTTTCCTAACCATAAACAAAAGAGTTGTTATTTGATTAACGGGATCACATCATTAGGAGAATGATGTGATTGACATGACCCATTCCATTAGCTTAGCACCCGATTGTTTAGTATGTTGCTATTGCTTTCTTCATGACTTATACATGTTCCTATGACTATGAGATTATGCAACTCCCGTTTGCCAGAGGAACACTTTCTGTGCTACCAAACTTCACAACGTAACTGGGTGATTATAAAGGAGCTCTACAGGTGTCTCCAAAGGTACATGTTGGGTTGGCGTATTTCGAGATTAGGATTTGTCACTCTGATTGTCGGAGAGGTATCTCTGGGCCCTCACGGTAATGCACATCACATAAGCCTTGCAAGCATTGCAACTAATGAGTTAGTTGTGAGATGATGTATTACGAAACGAGTAAAGAGACTTGTCGGTAACGAGATTGAACTAGGTATTAAGATACCGACAATCGAATCTCGGGCAAGTAACATACCGATGACAAAGGGAACAATGTATGTTTTTATGCGGTCTGACCGATAAAGATCTTCGTAGAATATGTGGGAGCCAATATGAGCATCCAGGTTCCGCTATTGGTTATTGACTGGAGACGTGTCTCAGTCATGTCTACATTGTTCTCGAACCCGTAGGGTCCGCACGCTTAAGGTTTCGATGACAGTTATATTATGAGTTTATACATTTTGATGTACCGAAGTTTGTTCGGAGTCCCAGATGTGATCACGGACATGACGAGGAGTCTCGAAATGGTCGAGACAGAAAGATTGATATATTGGAAGCCTATATTTGGATATCGGAAGTGTTCCGGGTGAAATCGGGATTTTTCCGGAGTACCGGGAGGTTACCGGAACCCCCCGGGAGGTATATGGGCCTTAGTGGGCTTTAGTGGAAGAGATGAGGGGTGGCTAGGGCTGGGCTGCGCGCCCCTCCCCCCTAGTCCGAATAGGACAAGGAGAGGGGGGCGGCGCCCCCCCCCCCCTTCCTTCTCTCTCTCCTCTTTCCCCCCTCCCGAATCCTATTCCAACTAGGAAAGGGGGGGAATCCTACTCCCGGTGGGAGTAGGACTCCTCCTGGCGTGCCCTCCTCCTAGACGGCCGCACCCCCCCCCCTTTGATCCTTTATATACGGAGGCAGGGGGCACCCCTAGACACACAAGTTGATCCACGTGATCATATTCTTAGCCGTGTGCGGTGCCCCCTTACACCATAGTCCTCGATAATATTGTAGCGGTGCTTAGGCGAAGCCCTGCGATGGTAGTACATCAAGATCATTACCACGACGTCGTGCTGACGGAACTCTTCCCCGACACTTTGCTGGATCGGAGTCCGGGGATCGTCATCAAGCTGAACGTGTGCTAGAACTCGGAGGTGCCGTAGTTTCGGTGCTTGATCGGTCGGGCCGTGAAGACGTACGACTACATCAACCGTGTTGTGCTAACGCTTCCGCTGTCGGTCTACAAGGGTACGTAGATAACACTCTCCCCTCTCATTGCTATGCATCACCATGATCTTGCGTGTGCGTAGGAATTTTTTTGAAATTACTACGTTCCCCAACAAAAGGTTGGAAGAGATTGAAAGCAATGTCAGAAGCTTTATGACTTTACAATTTGAGCATAATAATTTCTTTAGGAACGAGCTCAAGGAACAAAAATGCTTTATGGAGTACATGAATAAAGAACTTGATGACATTTCTAAGGAATTTTATGGTTTGAAATCTCAAATTTCTCATTTTGAAAAATTAATAGTTGAAATTTCGGATAAGCAGGCCACCTTAGTTAATAAGATGGCCGCCAAGCCAGAAAGTTTTTATGAGAATAAAGATGAAGATATAGAAGTGATTGATGTGTCCCCTATTAAATCCTTGTTTTGCAATATGAATCTTGATAATGATGGGACTGGAGATGAGTCAACTTTACTTAGAAGGCGTCCCAAAAATTCGGAGTTTTTAGATCTTGATGCAAAAATTGTTAAAAGTGGGATTGAAGAGGTTAAAACTTTAGATAGCAACAAACCACTATCTTGGGTTTCAAGGAATTTAATTATGATAATTGCTCTTTGATAGATAGTATTTTCTTGTTGCAATCCGCGCTAAATTCTCCTCATGCTTATAGTCAAAATAAAGCTTTTACTAAACATATCGTTGATGATTTAATGCAATCTTACAAAGAAAAACTTGAGTTGGAAGTTTCTATCCCTAGAAAACTTTATGATGAGTGGGAACCTACAATTAAAATTAAAATTAAAGATCATGAATGCTATGCTTTGTGTGATTTGGGTGCTAGTGTTTCCACGATCCCAAAAACTTTGTGTGATTTGCTAGGTTTCAGTGAATTTGATGATTGTTCTTTAAACTTGCACCTTGCGGATTCCACTATTAAGAAAACTATAGGAATAATTAATGATGTTCTTATTGTTGCAAATAGGAATTATGTGCCTATAGATTTCAATGTTCTTGATATAGATTGCAATCCTTCATGTCCTATTATTCTTGGTAGATATTTCCTTAGAACGATTGGTGCAATTATTGATATGAAGGAAGGGAATATTAGATTCCAATTTCCGTTAAGGAAAGGCATGGAACACTTCCCTAGAAAGAAAATTAAATTACCATATGAATCTATTATGAGAGCCACTTATGGATTGCCTACCAAAGATGGCACTACCTAGATCTATCCTCACTTTTATGCCTAGCTAGGGGCGTTAAACGATAGCGCTTGTTGGGAGGAAACCCAATTTTATTTTTATTCCTTGATTTTTGTTCCTGTTTAGTAATAAATAATTTATCTAGCCTATGTTTTGGTTGTGTTTTTTGTGTTTAATTAGTGTTTTTGCCAAGTAGAACCGTTGGGAAGACTTGGGGAAAGTCTTTTTGATCTTGCTGTAAAAAACATAAACTTTAGCGCTCGCGGGAATTGCTGCCATTTTTTATTGGAGAGAGATATTTAGTTATATATTTTTGCAGATGATTAATAGATAAATTCCTCACGTCCAGAAATTTATTTTAGAATTTTTGGGGTTCCAAAAGTATGCGTTTGATACAGATTACTACAGACTGTTCTGTGTTTGACAGATTCTGTTTTTCGTGTGTTGTTTGCTTATTTTGATGAATCTATGGCTAGTAATGGAGTTTATAAACCATAGAAAAGTTGGAATACAGTAGGTTTAACACCAATATAAATAAAGGATGATTTCATTACAGTAACTTGAAGTGGTGTTTTGTTTTCTTTCGCTAACGGAGCTCACGAGATTTTTCTGTTAAGTTTTGTGTTGTGAAGTTTTCAAGTTTTGGGTAAAGATTTGATGGATTATGGAACAAGGAGTGGCAAGAGCCTAAGCTTGGGGATGCCCAAGGAACCCCAAGATAAAATACAAGGACATGAAAAAGCCTAAGCTTGGGTATGCCCCGGAAGGCATCTCCTCTTTTGTCTTCGTTCATCGGTAACTTTACTTGGAGCTATATTTTTATTCACCACATGATATGTGTTTTGCTTGGAGCGTCTTGTATGATTTGAGTCTTTGCTTTTTAGTTTACACAATCATCCTTGCTGTACACACCTTTTGAGATAGAGACACGTGAATCGGAATTTATTAGAATACTCTATGTGCTTCACTTATATCTTTTGAGCTATATAGTTTTTACTCTAGTGCTTCACTTATATCTTTTAGAGAAGGGTGGTGGTTTTATTTTATAGAAATAATTGATCTCTCATGCTTCACTTGTATTATTTTGAGAGTCCTTTAGAATAGCATGGTAATTTGCTTTTAGGCATAATAAAAACTTTCATATAACTGCATTGAATACTATGAGAAGTTTGATACATGATAATTGTTTTGAGATATGGAGATGGTGATATTAGAGTCATGCTAGTTGAGTAGTTGTGAATTTGAGAAATATTTGTGTTAAAGTTTGTGATTCCCGTAGCATGCACGTATGGTGAACCATTATGATGCAGTCGGAGCATGATTTATTTATTGATTGTCTTCCTTATGAGTGGCGGTCGGGGACGCGCGATGGTCTTTTCGTACCAATCTATCCCCCTAGGAGCATACGCGTAGTACTTTGGTTAGATAACTAATAGATTTTTGCAATAAGTATGTGAGTTCTTTATGACTAACGTTGAGTCCATGGATTATACGCACTCTCACCCTTCCACATTTGCTAGCCTCTCTATTACCGCGCACTCTTCGCCGGTGTCATACACCCACCATATACCTTCCTCAAAACAGCCACCATTCCTACCTAATATGGCATTTCCATAGCCATTCCGAGATATATTGCCATGCAACTTTCCACCGTTCCGTTTGTTATGACACGCTTCATCGTTGTCATATTGCCATGCATGATCATGTAGTTGACATCGTATTTGTGGCAAAGCCACTGATGACTGATACGTCTCCAACGTATCTACTTTTCCAAACACTTTTGCCCTTGTTTTGGACTCTAACTTGCATGATTTGAATGGAACTAACCCGGACTGACGTTGTTTTCAGCAGAATTACCATGGTGTTATTTATGTGCAGAAACAAACATTCTCGGAATGACCTGAAACTTCACGGAGCAACTTTTTGGAAAATATAAAAAATACCTGCAAAAGATGAAGGCCAGGGGGCCCACCACCTCTCCACGAGGGTGGGGGGCGCGCCTGCCCCCCTAGGGCGCGTCCCCCTACCTCGTGGGCCCCCTGGTGCCTCTTCAACTCCAACTCCAACTCTATATATTGTGTTTCAGGGAGAGAAAAATCAGAGAGAAGAATTCATCGTATTTTACGATACGGAGCCGCCACCAAGCCCTAAAACCTCTTGGGAGGGCTAATCTAGAGTCTGTTCGGGGCTCCGGAGAGGGGAATCCGTCGCCATCGTCATCATCAACCATCCTCCATCACCAATTTCATGATGCTCACCGCCGTGCGTGAGTAATTCCATCGTAGGCTTGCTGGACGGTGATGGGTTGGATTGGATCTATCATGTAATCGAGTTAGTTTGGTTAGGGTTTGATCCCTAGTATCCACTATGTTCTGAGATTGATGTTGCTATGACTTTGCTATGCTTAATGCTTGTGACTAGGGCCCGAGTGCCATGATTTCAGATCTGAACCTATTATGTTTTCATCAATATATGAGTGTTCTTGATCCTATCTTGCAAGTCTATAGTCACCTATTATGTGTTATGATCCGTTAACCCCGAAGTGACAATAATCGGGATACTTACCGGTGATGATCGTAGTTTGAGGTGTTCATGTATTCACTATGTGTTAATGCTTTGTTCCGGTACTCTATTAAAAGGAGGCCTTAATATCCCTTAGTTTCTGTAAGGACCCCGCTGCTACGGGAGGGTAGGTCAAAAGATGTCATGCAAGTTCTTTTCCATAAGCATGTATGACTATATTCGGGATACATGCCTACATTATATCAATGAACTGGAGCTAGTTCTGTGTCACCCTAGGTTATGACTGTTACATGATGAACCGCATCCTGCATAATTCTCCATCACCGATCCATTGCCTACGAGCTTTCCATATATTGTTCTTCGCTTATTTACTTTCCCGTTGCTCTTGCTATCATCACTACAAAATACCAAAAACATTACTTTTACTACTGTTACCTTTTGCTACCATTACCACTACTATCATAGTACTTTGCTACTAAATACTTTGCTGCAGATACTAAGTTTCCAGGTGTGGTTGAATTGACAACTCAGCTGCTAATACTTGAGATTATTCTTTGGCTCCCCTTGTGTCGAATCAATAAATTTGGGTTGAATACTTTACCCTCGAAAACTGTTGCGATCCCCTATACTTGTGGGTTATCAAGACTATTTTCTGGTGCCGTTGCCGGGGAGCATAGCTCTATTCTTTGAGTCACTTGGGATTTATATCTACTTATCATTATGAAGATCTTGAAAGATCCAAGAACCAAGATTTATCCCTCAACTATGAGGGGGGGGGTAAGGAACTGCCATCTAGCTTTGCACTTGATTCACCTTCTGTTTTGAGTAAGCTTGCGACACCTAAAACTGCTTCTGCTATTCGTTTTGATATGTCGCATGTTATTGCTGATGCTACTTCTGCTATACATGATACTTATGATGAAACTACTTCTATGCTTGATACTACCGTGCCACTTGGTGAATTCCTTGATGAACAACTTGCTAGGGCTAGAGAGATTGAAAATATTGAATCTGATAATACTGATGAAAGTGATGATGAAGAATCACTTGTTATTCCTGAGGGTTATGTTTTTTTATCGAGAAGCCTCTTTAGCTATTTTAGCTTGCAAAGATAGAAACGAACTTAAGATGTTATTAGCTAAATGGAATAAGCAATCTCTAAATGCTAGGATGAAGCCTGATCCTGCTTTTGCTACTTCACCTATCTGTGTTACTGATAAGGATTATGAATTCTCTGTTGATCCTGATATAATTACTTTGGTTGAATCTGATCCTTTTCATGGTTATGAATCTGAAACTATTGTGGCACATCTTACTAAATTAAATGATATAGCTACCCTGTTCACTAATGATGAGAGAACTCGCTACTTTTATATCCTTAAAATATTTCCATTCTCATTAAAGGGTGATGCTAAGATATGGTTTAATTCTCTTGATGCTGGTTGTGTGCGTAGTCCCCAGGATATGATTTATTACTTCTCTGCTAAATATTTCCCTGCTCATAAGAAACAAGCTGCTTTGAGGGATATATATAATTTTGTGCAAATTGAAGAAGAGAGTCTCCCACAAGCTTGGGGGAGGCTTCTCCAATTACTTAATGCTTTGCCTGATCATCCTCTTAAGAAAAACGAAATACTTGATATCTTTTATAATGGACTAATCGATGCTTCCAGAGATTACCTAGATAGTTGTGTTGGTTCTGTTTTCAGGGAAAGAACACTGGATGAAGCTGAAATTCTATTGAATAATATGTTGACAAATGAAAACAATTGGACACCTCCGGAGCTAGCTCCTGAGCCTATTCCTAAACCAACTCCGAAGAAGAGGGGTATTCTATCTCTCAGTCCTGAAGATATGCAAGAGGCAAACAAATATATGAAAGAAAAAGGTATTAAAGCTGAAGATGTTAACAATTTACCTCCTATTGAAGAAATACATGGTCTTAATTTACCGCCTGTTGAAGAAACATATGATCCTAATCCATTACCTATTGAAGAAACTTGCGGTCTTGATAACCCGACATAGGTAGTAAAGGTAAATTCTCTCTATAGATATGATAAAGCTGAAATCCCATTTACTAAGTCTGCTAGCCCATGCTTAGATGAGTTTGATAAATTTATGGCTAAGCAAGAAGACTTTAATGCTTATTTTGATAGAAAATTGAAATACAATTCAAATATGCTTGAACACTTGGGGTGATTATATGGCTAATGTCAAAAGTGAACTTAAACTTATTAGTAAATATGCTTCTATGGTTACCACTCAAGTAGAACAAGTACTTAAAGCTCAAAATGATTTGCTCAATGAATTGAATAGTAAGGATAATGAAAATGATGTTAGAGTTATGACTAGAGGTGGTAAAATGACTCAGGAACCTTTGTATCCTGAAGGCCATCCTAAGAGAATTGAGCAAGATTCTCAGAGAAATAATGTAGATGCACCTAGTCCTTCTAAAAGGAAGAAAAAGAAAAATGATAGGACTTTGCATGCTTCTAATGAACCTGTTACTGAAACACCTGAGAATCCAAATGATATTTCTATTTCTGATGTTGAAACACAATCTGGTAATGAACCTGAAACTAGTAATAATGTTACTGATAATGTTCATGATGATGCTCAACCTAGTAATGATAATGATGTAGAAATTGAACCTGTTGTTGATCTTGATAACCCACAATCAAAGAATCAACGTTATGATAAGAAAGACTTTGTTGCTAGGAAACATGGTAAAGAAAGAGAACCATGGGTTCAAAAACCCATGCCTTTTCCTCCCAAACCATCCAAGAAAAAGGATGATGAGGATTTTGAGCACTTTGCTGAAATGATTAGACCTATCTTTTTGCGTATGCGGTTAACTGATATGCTCAAAATGAATCCTTATGCTAAGTACATGAAAGAAATTGTTACAAATAAAAGAAAGATACCGGAAGCTGAAATTTCCACCATGCTTACTAATTATACTTTTAAGGGTGGAATACCAAAGAAACTTGGAGATCCCGGTGTACCAACTATACCATGCTCCATTAAAGGAAACTATGTTAAAACTGCTTTATGTGATCTTGGAGCCGGTGTTAGTGTCATGCCTCTCTCTTTATATCGTAGACTTGATTTGAATAAGTTGACACCTACTGAAATATCTTTGCAAATGGCTGATAAATCAACTGCTATACCTGTCGGTATTTGTGAGGATGTGCCTGTTGTAGTTGCAAACGTTACTATTTTAACGGACTTTGTTATTCTTGATATTCCCGAGGATGGTAGTATGTCTATTATTCTTGGAGGACCCTTTTTGAATACTGTAGGGGCTGTTACTGATTGCACTAAAGGCAATGCCACTTTTCATGTTAATGGTAATGAGCATACGGTACACTTTCCGAGGAAACAACCTCAAGTTCATAGTATCAATTCTATTGGAAAAATTCCATCGATTATATTTGGAGGTTTTGAATTTCCTCTTCCTACTGTCAAGAAGACATATGATATTCTTATTATTGGGGATGTGCATATCCCCGTTGAGGTAACATAGTGTTATTCGAAATTTCTCCGGTTCCATGTTATTCGGAATGAGTTCGTTAACAAGACTTGATCAACCTTGTTAGTCGATTCCTTTTGATGAGCATGAGATGGATGAAACTAGAAGGCACAACCTTCTATATCACACTTTTACTTTCTATTATTTATATTAAATAAAATTAAAATAAATATTTTTCTGTCTGTTATCTGATTATCCATGCAATATAAAAATAGCCCAAAAATAAAAGTTCTCCAAATGCCCTGAAATTTAAATATGATTTTTTTCTAGAATATTTGGCACTAAGAACACAGCAGGGGGGGTCAACCACCTGCCCACGAGGGTGGAGGGCGCGCCCTACCCCCTGGGCACGCCCCCTACCTCGTGGACCCATGGTGGCCCTCCTCCACTTATCCTTTCACCCACACACTCCTTCTTCCTCTCCTAAACACGAATGTCCAGCTCAAGCACGAGTTCTAGCTCATTTTGCTGCCATTTTTGATCTCCTTGCTCAAAGCACCTCTCACAAAACTGCTTGGGGAGATTGTTCCTTGTTATGTGACCCCTCCATTGGTCCAATTAGTTTGTGTTCTAGTGCTTTATTCATTGCAAATTTTTGCTGCTTAGGTGACCCTATTCTTGAGCTTGCATGTCAAATTTATATGGTCAAAAGTAGTTTTGATGCATGATATAGGCCCTAGGCACTTGTAGGAGTAGTTGCTATCAATATTATTGATTTTGGTTTACTTTTATTTTGAAGTTACTAAAAAAATTCAGAATTTTTCAGAGGAAGAAAAATGCTTAGGAAAATGTTCCAAGGTGGTTCCTCAAGGAAGCAAGGACCCAGGATTGCAATGCGTGATGCTGATGAAGAGCCACCAAGAGACGCTCCAGTGCGTCCTTGTGAGTGGCCTTCTGAAAATTTTATGGATCGAGCAGGAATTAAGGAAGAATTCAACGCATATTTGCGTAACCCTGATCTTGTGAGCTTCGAGGAAGAGAAGTGAGTCAGTATCACAATCTCACTAGTACCTTTGTGAGGAGGTTTGAATTTTCATCTTCACGTAATTCTCCAACTGTCCTGTTTGATCTTTATGAAAATTCTTATACTATGGACTTAGAGGATTTTACCGCTGCTTGCAAACTTCCACAATGGGGTAGTATAAGGGATCCTCGCAAATCTGAATTTAGAGATTTTCTTGCTAGCATAACTGTGGGAGAATCTAGAGATATTACACAAGCCACCATAGGGAGCATTCACTTTCCTTCTATACATTATTTTGCTCTCTTCATAGGTAGATGCATTAATGGTAAAGATGAGGCATGTCACATGTGTGTCCCTGACCTCAGTATTCTTAGGAGTGCCGTGTTAGGAGATAAATCTTATAATTTGGGAGCCATTGTTGCACGTAGGTTGCATCTTAATAGATTTAATGGAGATTTCTTTGGAGGAATTTATGCAACCCGCATAGCTGATTTTCTTGGTATAGCCATACGCGAAGATGATATTGAATTACCTCCTGCTTACCTAGACTTTAATGCTATGGTTCACCACCAGTTTGTCGAGAGGAATGAATCACCTCTCCAGTACCGACTAATCTTTGACAGATGCCTTGCTGTCCATATTACTCTCCTTGATCCTGCCTTCTTTGAACATCAGGCAAAAGGAAGATATACTATTACCATAGAGGAGGCAGATGAGTATGAGAGGACAACGGAGGCCGCTCGTCGCCATGCTGCAGCTCAGCAGGCGATAGCCGCTGCATCGCAGTATGACCCCAGCTACTATTATTGATATCCGGCAGGCCAGCCGTGGCCATAGACCAACTTAGGCCAAAAGCCTAAGCTTAGGGGAGTACGTATTTCCCACCGACATTACATTTATGTTCACACACTCATTGCTAGATGTCGGTGCTCATACTTTTTCATTGTATCATCCATGCTAGTTTAATTTCCTTTTTATGCTTTATTCTTGTGTGTTTAATAAACCTTAAGAAAAACCAAAAAAATTAGTTGTAGCTTTTAATTAGTTTACTTTCCATGCTTGTAGTAGTAATTAAAAAGAAAACCCAAAAATATTTCCTGTTCTTCTTTTGCTTGTTGGGAGCTTTCCCGTGTAAATAGTTTTATTTCTTTTCTTTGGGGGTCGATAGGAGAAGACCATAATTAAATTGTTGAAGTGGCTCTTATATGCATTATTGTTGATCTGACAAAAGAGCCCATATTGCCTTGTCTTCTCCTGTTTAATGAATGCTTGCAGATTCCAGCCTAGTCCAATGCACGTGCACTATCATTATTATTCACATTGTTCGGCCGTGCAAGTGAAAGGCAATTATGACGATATATGATGGACTGACTGAGATGAGAAAAGCTGGTATGAACTCGACCTCTTTTGTTTTTGTAAATATGATTAGTTCATCATTCCTGATTTAGCCTATTATGAATAAACATGTTTGCAATGACAACTAGAGATCATAGTTTCTTGTGCCATGCTTGATTAGCTATGAGTTATAATGGTTTACCTTGCGTGCCAACATGCTATTGAGATGGTTATGATGTGGTATGATAGGGTGGTATCCTCCTCTGAATGATTTAAGTGACTTGACTTGGCACATGTTCACGCATGTAGTTGAAACAAAATCAACATAGCCTTCACGATATTTATGTTCATGGTGGATTATATCCTACTCATGCTTGCATTCAGTGTTGATTAATTTTAATGTGTGTTCATGACTGTTGTCGCTCTCTAGCTGGTCGCTTCCCAGCCTTTTGCTAGCCTTCACTTGTACTAAGCGGGAATACTGCTTGTGCATCCAATCCCTTAAACCCCAAAGTTATTCCACATGAGTCCACTATACCTACCTATATACGGTATCTACCTGCCGTTTCAAATAAATATCTTGTTTTGTATGCTCGAATAGCTCATCTATCAACTAGGGATGTCTGTATCTTCCATGTTAGGCGGGTTATTCTCAAGAGGAGTGGACTCCACTCCTCACTCACGAGATAAATGGCTGGTCACTGGGATGCCCAGTCCCATGCTTTATGCAAACTAAATCAAAATAATTGCAAACAAAACTCCCCCTAGGACTCTTGTTAGTTGGAGGCACTTGTTGTTTCGAGCAAGCCATGGATTGATGCTTGTTGGTGGAAGGGGAGTATAAACTTTACCATTCTGTTTGGGAACCGCCTATAATGTGTGTAGCATGGAAGATATCGCCCTCTCTTGGTTGTTATGTTGACAATGAAAGTATACCGCTCAAAATATTATTCACCTCTGTTTCAAAACCGAGCTCTGGCACCTCTACAAATCCTTGCTTCCCTCTATGAAGGGCCTATCTATTTACTTTCATGTTGAGTCATCATCCTCTTATTAAAAAGCACCAGTTGGAGAGCACCGTTGTCATTTGCATTCATTACTGTTAGTTTACATTTGGTATGACTTGACTGGATCTCTTTTACCATGAATTACAATGTCTAGTCAGTCCTTGGTCTTTAAAGGTGCTCTGCATTTATGTTTTGCGGTCTCAGAAAGGGCTAGCGAGATACCACCTTGTTATATCATATTATGATTGTCTTGAGAAAGTGTTGTCATCCGAGATTTATTATTATTGCTCGCTAGTTGATTATGCCATTGATATGAGTAAACTTGAGACCTAAGCGTTATTGCGAATGTGGTTAGTTATAATCTTTGCTGAAAACTTGAATGCTGGCTTTACATATTTACAACAACAAGAGCAAACAGAGTTTGTAAAAGTTTTTCTTTATCACTTTCAGTTTGTCAACTGAATTGCTTGAGGACAAGCAAAGGTTTAAGCTTGGGGGAGTTGATACGTCTCCAACGTATCTACTTTCCCAAACACTTTTGCCCTTGTTTTGGACTCTAACTTGCATGATTTGAATGGAACTAACCCGGACTGACGATGTTTCCAGCAGAATTACCATGGTGTTATTTATGTGCAGAAACACACGTTCTCGGAATGACATGAAACTTTACGAAGCAACTTTGTGGAAAATATAAAAAATACCTGCAAAAGATGAAGGCCAGGGGGCCCACCACCTCTCCACGAGGGTGGGGGCGTGCCTGCCCCCCTAGGGCGCGCCCCCCTACCTCGTGGGCCCCCTGATGCCTCTCCGACTCCAACTCCAACTCTATATATTGTGTTTCGGGGAGAAAAAATCAGAGAGAAGAATTCATCGCGTTTTACGATACGGAGCCGCCGACAAGCCCTAAAACCTCTCGGGAGGGCTGATCTGGAGTCCGTTCGGGGCTCCGGAGAGGGGAATCCATCGCCATCGTCATCATCAACCATCCTCCATAACCAATTTCATGATGCTCACCGCCGTGCGTGAGTAATTCCATTGTAGGCTTGCTGGACGGTGATGGGTTGGATGGGATCTATCATGTAATCGAGTTAGTTTTGTTAGGGTTTGATCCCTAGTATCCACTATGTTCTGAGATTGATGTTGCTATGACTTTGCTATGCTTAATGCTTGTCACTAGTGCCCAAGTGCCATGATTTCAGATCTGAACCTATTATGTTTTCATCAATATATGAGTGTTCTTGATCCTATCTTGCAAGTCTATAGTCACCTATTATGTGTTATGATCCGTTAACCCCAAAGTGACAATAATCGGGATACTTACCGATGATGATCGTAGTTTCAGGAGTTCATGTATTCACTATGTGTTAATGATTTGTTCCGGTACTCTATTAAAAGGAGGCCTTAATATCCCTTAGTTTCCATAAGGACCCCGCTGCCACGGGAGGGTAGGACAAAAGATGGCATGCAAGTTCTTTTCCATAAGCACTTTATGACTATATTCGGGATACATGCCTACATTATATCAATGAACTGGAGCTAGTTCTGTGTCACCCTAGGTTATGACTGTTACATGATGAACCGCATCTGGCATAATTCTCCATCACCGATCCATTGCCTACGAGCTTTCCATATATTGTTCTTCTCTTATTTACTTTCCCCTTGCTATTTCTATCATCACTACAAAATACCAAAAACATTACTTTTACTACTGTTACCTTTTGCTACTGTTACCACTACTATCATATTACTTTGCTATTAAATACTTTGCTGCAGATACTAAGTTTCTAGGTGTGGTTGAATTGACAACTCAGCTGCTAATACTTGAGAGTATTCTTTGGCTCCCCTTGTGTCGAATCAATAAATTTGGGTTGAATACTTTACCCTCGAAAACTGTTGCGATCCCCTTTACTTGTGGGTTATCAATGACCCACAAGTGTGGGGGATCTATCGTAGCCTTTTCGATAAGTAAGGGTGTCGAACCCAACGAGGAGCAGAAGGAAATGATAAGCAGTTTTCAGTAAGGTATTCTCTGCAAGCACTGAAATTATCGGTAACAGATAGTTTTGTGATTAGGTAATTTGTAATGAGTAGCAAGTAATAAAAGTAAATAAGGTGCAGCAAGATGTTCCAATCCTTTTTGTAGTAAAGGACAAGCCTGGACAAACTCTTATATGAAGGAAAGCGCTCCCGAGGACACATGGGAATTATCGTCAAGCTAGTTTTCATCACGTTCATATGATTCATGTTCGGTACTTTGATAATTTGATATGTGGGTGGACCAGTGTTTGGGTACTGTCCTTACTTGGACAAGCATTTGACTTATGATTAACCCCCATTGCAAGCTTCCGCAACTATAACAAAAGTATTAAGGTAAACCTAACCATAGCATGAAACATATGGATCCAAATCAGCCCCTTACGAAGCAACACATAAACTAGGGTTTAAGCTTCTGTCACTCTAGCAACCCATCATCTACTTATTACTTCCCAATGCCTCCCTCTAGGCCCAAACAATGGTGAAGTGTCATGTAGTCGACGTTCACATGACACCACTAGAGGGATGACAACATACATCTCATCAAAATATCGAACGAATACCAAATTCACATGACTACTTATAGCAAGACTTCTCCCATGTCCTCAGGAACAAACGTAACTACTCACAAAGCATATGCATGTTCATAATCAGAGGGGTATTAATATGCATAATGGATCTGAACATATGATCTTCCACCAAGTAAAGCAACTAGCATCAACTACAAGGAGTAATCAACACTACTAGCAACCCACACGTACCATTCTGAGGTTTGGATACAAAGATTGGATACAAGAGATGAACTAGGGTTTGAGATGAGATGTTGCTGGTGAAGATGCTGATGGAGATTAACCCCCTCCCGATGAGAGGATCGTTGGTGATGACGATGGTGATGATTTCCCCCTCCTGGAGGGAAGTTTCCCTAGCAGAACAGCTCTGTCGGAGCCCTAGATTGGTTCCGCCAAGGTTCTGCCTCGTGGTGGTGGAGTTTCTACCCGAAAGCTTGCTTGTGATTTTTCCTCGACGAAAGACTCCATATAGCCAAAGATGGGCATCGGAGGTCCACACAGGGGGCCCACGAGGCAGGGGGGTGCCCAGGGGGTAGGGCGCGCCCCCCACCCTCGTGGACGGTGGGTGACCCCCCTCTGGTACTTCTTTTGCCCAATATTTTTATATATTCTGAAACGTGCTCCCGTGAAGTTTCAGGACTTTTGGAGATGTGCAGAATAGGTCTCTAATATTTGCTCCTTTTCCAGCCTAGAATTCCAGCTGTCGGCATTCTCCCTCTTCATGTAAACCTTGTAAAATAAGAGAGAATAGGCATAAGTATTGTGACATAATGTGTAATAACAGCCCATAATGCAATAAATATCGATATAAAAGCATGATGCAAAACGGACGTATCAGCCACCGTTCATAATTTTTTCATACATGTCACTCTTGATTCATTGCATATCCCGGTACACCGTCAGAGGCATTCACATAGAGTCATATTTTGTTCTAAGTATTGAGTTGTAATTCTTGAGTTGTAAGTAAAAACAAGTGTGATGATCATCATTATTAGAGCATTGTCCCGGTGAGGAAAGGATGATGGAGACTATGATTCCCCCACAAGTCGGGATGAGACTCCGGACGAAAAATAACAAAAAAGGCCAAAAGAAAAAAATAGAAAGAAGGCCCAAATAAAAAAATGAGAGAAAAAGAGAGAATGGACAATGTTACTATCCTTTTTCCACACTTGTGCTTCAAAGTAGCAACATGATCTTCATGATAGAGAGTTTCCTATGTTGTCACTTTCATAAACTAGTGGGAATTTTACATTATAGAACTTGGCTTGTATATTCCAACGATGGGCTTCCTCAAATTGCCCTAGGTCTTCGTGAGCAGGCAAGTTGGATGCACACCCACTTAGTTTCTTTTGTTGAGATTTCATACACTTATAGTTCTAGTGCATCCGTTGCATGGCAATCCCTACTCACTCACATTGATATCTATTGATGGACATCCCCATAGCCCGTTGATACGCCTAGTTGATGTGAGACTATCTTCTCCTTTTTGTCTTCTCCACAACCACCATTCTGTTCCACATATAGTGCTATGTCCATGGCTCACGCTCATGTATTGCGTAAAAGTTGAAAAAGTTTGAGAACATAAAAAGTATGAAGCAATTGCTTGGCTTGTCATCGGGGTTGTGCATGATTTAATATTTTGTGTGATGAAGATAGAGCATAGCCAGACTATATGATTTTGTAGGGATAACTTTCTTTGGCCATGTTATTTTGAGAAGACATGATTGCTTAGTTAGTATGCTTGAAGTATTATTATATTTATGTCAATATTAAACTTTTATCTTGAATCTTTCGGATCTGAACATTCATGCCACAATAAAGAAAATTACATTGAGAAATATGTTAGCAAGCATTCCACATCAAAAATTCTGTTTTTATCATTTACCTACTCGAGGACGAGCAGGAATTAAGCTTGGGGATGCTTGATACATCTCCAACGTATCTATAATTTTTGATTGTTCCATGCTATTATATATTCTGTTTTGGATGTTCAATGGGCTTATTTATACACTTTTATATTATTTTTGGAACTAACCTATTAACCGGAGGCCCAGCCCAAATTGCTGTTTTTTTGCCTATTTTAGTGTTTCACAGAAAAAGAATATTAAACGGAGTCCAAACGGAATGAAACCTCCGGGAGCGTGATTTTTGGAGCAAACGTGACCCAGAGGATTTGGAGTGGACGTCAAGCAACCAACGAGGAAGCCACGAGGCAGGGGGGCGCGCCCTCCACCCTCGTGGGCCCCTCGTGGCTCCACCGACCTAATTCTTCCTCCTATATATACATACATACCCTGAAAACATCGGAGAACACCACAAAAACCTAATTCCACCACCGCAACCTTCTGTACCCGTGAGATCCCATCTTGGGGCCTTTACCGGCACTCCGCCGGAGGGGGCATTGATCACAGAGGGCTTCTACATCAACACCATAGCCTCTCTGATGATGTGTGAGTAGTTTACCTCAGACCTTCGGGTCCATAGTTATTAGCTAGATGGCTTCTTCTATCTCTTTGGATCTCAATACAAAGTTCTCATCGATTCTCTTGGAGATCTATTCGATGTAATCTTCTTTTGCGGTGTGTTTGTCGAGAACCAATGAATTGTGGTTTTATGATCAAGATTATCTATGAACAATATTTGAATCTTCTCTGAATTCTTTTATGTATGATTGGTTATCTTTGCAAGTCTCTTTGAATTATCAGTTTGGTTTGGCCTACTAGATTGATCTTTCTTGCAATGGGAGAAGTGCTTAGCTTTGGGTTCAATCTTGCGGTGCTCGATCCCAGTGACAGTAGGGGAAACGACACGTATTGTATTATTGCCATCGAGGATAAAAAGATGGGGTTTATATCATATTGCATGAGTTTATCCCTCTACATCATGTCATCTTGCTTAAAGCGTTACTCCATTCTTATGAACTTAATACTCTAGATGCATGTTGGATAGCGGTCGATGTGTGGAGTAATAGTAGTAGATGCAGGCAGGAATCGGTCTAATTGTCACATACGTGATGCCTATATACATGATCATACCTAGATATTCTCATAACTATGCTCAATTCTATCAATTGCTTGACAGTAATTTGTTCACCCACCGTAATACTTATGCTATCTTGAGAGAAGCCACTAGTGAAACCTATGGCCCCCGGGTCTATTTTCCATCATACAAGTTTCCAATCTATATTATTTTGCAATCTTTACTTTCAATTTATATCATAAAAATACCAAAAATATTTATCTTATTATTATTATCTCTATCATATCTCACTCTTGCAAGTGGTCGTGAAGGGATTGACAACCCTTTTATCGTGTTGGTTGCGAGGTTCTTATTTGTTTGTGTAGGTACGAGGTGACTCGCGCGTGGTCTCCTACTGGATTGATACCTTGGTTCTCAAAAACTGAGGGAAATACTTACGCTGATTTGCTGCATCACCCTTTCCTCTTCAAGGGAAAACCAACGCATGCTCAAGAGGTAGCACATGACCATACAAGATATTACTCATATAAATAGAACAACCATTATTCTCAGATTTAAATGAATAATCGCCTCGCATCAAATAAGATCCAGATATAATGTTCATGCTCAACGCTGGCACCAAATAACAACTATTCAGGTTTAAGACTAATCCCGAAGGTAGATGTAGAGGTAGTGTGCTGACCGCGATCACATCAACTTTGGAACCATTTCCCACGTGCATCGTCACCTCGTCCTTAGCCAATCTTCGCTTAATCCGTAGTCCCTGTTTCGAGTTGCAGATATTAGCAACAGAACCAGTATCAAATACCCAGGTGCTACTGCGAGCATTAGTAAGGTACACATCAATAACATGTATATCACATATACCTTTGTTCACCTTGCCATCCTTCTTATCCGCCAAATACTTGGGGTAGTTCCACTTTCAGTGACCAGTCCCTTTGCAGTAGAAGCACTCAGTCTCAGGCTTAGGTCCAGACTTGGGCTTCTTCACTTGAGCAGCAACTTGCTTGCCATTCTTCTTGAAGTTCCCCTTCTTCCCTTTACCCTTTTTCTTGAAACTGGTGGTCTTGTTGACCATCAACACTTGATGCTCCTTCTTGATTTCTACCTCCGCAACCTTTAGCATCGCGGAGAGCTCAGGAATAGTCTTGTCCATCCCTTGCATATTATAGTTCATCATGAAGCTCTTGTAGCTTGGTAGCAGTGATTGAAGAATTATGTCAATGACACTATCATCCGAAAGATTAACTCCCAGTTGAATCAAGTGATTATTATACCCAGACATTTTGAGTATATGTTCACTGACAGAACTATTCTCCTCCATCTTGCAGCTATAGAACTTATTGGAGACTTCATATCTCTCAATACGGGCATTTGCTTGAAATATTAATGTAACACCCTCGATGCGACTATAGCTCCCACGTGTCGAGGCACGACTTAGAGACATAATCGCATTGAAGGCATATGTCGCAAGTTAGGCAACCTTCACAACATTCCATGTAATAATGATAAAAGGGGAGATAACATAGTTGGCTTACACTCGCCACGTCAATCAAGTACATAAATAACATTACATCAACCAAACACTCATGGCCCGACTACGGCGCCAAAATAAAAGAGAAGCCAACATGCGACAAGGTCCCAATCACCCCCAACTGGGCACCACTACTGATCATCGGGAAAGGAAACATAGTATCGTTGAGAGTCTTCGTCGAACTCCCACTTGAGCTCATAATCGTCACCTGGAGCGGAATCACCTGGACCTGCAACTGGTGTAGTAGGAATCTGTGAGCCACAGGGACTCGGCAATCTCGCACCCTCGCGATCAAGACTATTTAAGCTTATAGGAAGGGTAAGGCAATATATATATATGTGGAGCTGCAGCAAGCGACTAGCATATGTGGTGGCTAACTTATACGCAAAAGAGAGCGAGAAGAGGAGGCAAAGCGCGAGCGAGAATCTAAAGAACAACCTACGCAAACATTACTCCAACACCGTGTCCACTTCCCGGACTCCGCCGAGAAGAGGCCATCACGGTAACACACTCAGTTGATTCATTTTAATTAAGTTTAGTTCAAGTTATCTACAACCGGACATTAACAAATTCCCATCTGCCCATAACCGCGGGCACGGCTTTCGGAAGTTCAATCCCTGCAGGAGAGTCCCAACTTAGCCCATGACAAGCTCTCACGGTCAACGAAGGAATAGACCTCCACCCGAGACACACCGATCAGACTCGGTAACCCGGTACAACAAGACAATTCGACAGGTTAAAACAAGACCAGCAACACCGCCCGAATGTGCCGACAAATCCTGATAGGAGCTGCACATATATCTTTCTCAGGGCACACTCAGATAAGCAATCCGTACAACTAAAACCAGCCCTTGAGTTTCCCCGAGGTGGCGCTGCAAGGGGCTCTAGTTTGGACCAACACTCAGAGGAGCACTGGCCCGGGGGGGTTAAAATAAGATGACCCTTGAGTCTGCAGAACCCAAGGGAAAGAAAAGGCTAGGTGGCAAATGGTAAAACCAATGTTGGGCATTGCTAGAAAAGCTTTAATCAAGGCGAACTATCAAGGGGTTCCCATTATAACCCAACCGCGTAAGGAACGCAAAATTCGGGAACATAACACCGATATGATGGAAACAAGGGCGGCAAGAGTGGAACAAAACACTAGGCGAGAGGCCGAGCCTTCCACCCTTCACCAAGTATATAGATGCATTAAGATAACATAGCAATATAGTGATATCCCAACAAGTAAATAAATGTTCCAACAAGGAACGGCCTCCAATCTTCACCTGCAACTAGCAACGCTATAAGAGGGGTTGAGCAAAGCGGTAACATAGCCAATCAACGGTTTGCTAGGACATGGTGGGTTAGAGGTTTTACATGGCAATTTGGGAGGCTGACAAGCAAATGGTAGGCATCTTAGCATTGGCATAGCAAAGAGCGAGCAAACTAGCATAGCAAAGGTAGTAGTGATTTCGAGGGTATGATCATCTTGCCTGCACAGTTGTCAGAGTTGACTAGATCCTCACAAGCAAACTCAACGGGCTCCTCGGTAGCGAACTCGTCTCCTGGCTCTACCTAAACAAGACAAACAAGCAACAAGGACACAATCAACCACGTGCAAGACCAAGCAATATGATGAAATGATGATATGCTATGCGGGATGCGATGCGGAATGCAAAATGCAAGATATGACAGGAAATGCGTGAAGCTAGCCTCAACTTGGAAATCCAAGGGTGCCACTGGAAAGATGGGATGAAATCGCCTGAAAACGATATAAAGAACGCCGGAATCGGAGTTACGGTTTGGAAATGGCAAGCGTTTCAAAAATGACACCGGTCTGCGATTTACAGCAAGTAGGCATCTAAATGCAACGAAATGAACATGCTACAGCACCCAAACAAGACAACAAAATACATTGCAGGGATGCACGCAAGATGCTTAACAAAAGTCTAGCACTGAGCTACGGCCAAATCATCCATTAACAGGTTCAAACAAGCATGGCAAAAATGCAAATGCAAAACAGATTTCAGACTTAGTGAAATTAACACTTGTCTGAAATTTCAGATCGTGAAGCCCTCTTCGGAGCATCAAAACAACATGCTACAAGACCTGAACATGACGAAGAAAGACATGACATGGAGATACTCAACAAGCTTAACAGAAGCCCCTTAGTGACCTGGGGCCAAAAGGGTTCACAAAATATACTAACGGGCACACGAACATAGCTAAAACACAATCAGTTTTCAGACTTAGTCAAAACTGGGACATGCTGAAACATAACTCACGAAGGAATCAAAACGAGCTCGATGCACTCACTACGGTGCAAGTCATGGCAAGGCAAGCATACATCCATTAAGAAGGCACACAATAATAGCTAGACATGACAAGAACAATGGTATAGCATGCATGGATCATCCACAACAACGCCGGCAAAATCGCAAACGAGTTGACGATCTGCCCAGATTCACCATGAAGCAAAAGTAGAGCTCGATTGACTCAAGCTAGGGTGCTCCATAATTGCAAACAAAGACATGGATGGTTAGAGCATAACATGATTAACAAAACTCCTTTACTGATCATCCTCAAAAGAGGCACGGATCACTAGGAAACAAGCTGAACATATGGCATCATGAACTAAATAATCCCAGACTTAGTGAAAACTACTAAGTCCCGGAAAACAGATTTACCGGGTGCCTCACTTTGCAAGCTTGCACAAGTCACCACACACATCCTAAAAATGCATGGTTTGCACCTCTGGAAAGAAGACAAAATCCTTAACAAAACATATGAAGGACTCACAGGCATATCATGCACACAATAATCATGGCAAAAATGACAAAAGTGCTAAACGGAGTAACAGATCTGACAATTAACTCAAGTAGCCCTCTTCTAACAGTATTTCGGGCATCAAGATGAGCTCAAATGAAAATGATGTAATGGAACGAAATGATGTACTCTCTAAGATGAACATTTTGATATGCTATATGCTCAAATCGGAGCTACTGATGCAAAGTTACGGAGCCGCGAACATGGGCTTCTCGCCGGAGCTTCTCGCCGGAGGAGGAAAAGGCGGCCAAGGCGAGGAAGAGGCGCG